>NC_068940.1:97557765-97869098 GCF_026419915.1 Harpia harpyja | reverse complement strand
GAGCCTTTTGTTATATTTTCTCTCCCCTGTCCATTTGAGGAGGGGAGTGATAGAGTGGCTTTGGCGGCCACCTGGTGTCCAGCTGGGGTCAACCCACCACAAGGCTCCACTCAGGCATCTGGATATCAAGCTTTCCCTGAGAGGAAACCTGTGTATTGGTGACAAAACAGTCTGGGCTGTGGTCCAGAGAGACCATATTCACACATGGCCACCACATGCCTCTGACACTGCCACAAAGGTCCTACTGCTCCTGATGTACACTTGCTCCAGTGAGCTGCATAGCAGTTCTATGGACATTTTGAGCCAGAGAAATCCACTGTCATTGTTACAAACAGGGACAGAGAGAGTTATCCTCCAAGGCTGGGTCACTCATGGTGCCTGTGAGGAAATCCCCTCCATCCCCCAGATGAGGAAGCTGTGCCCTGGGACACAGGAGCCTGGCACCTGCCAGAGGATGGCACAGCAGATTAGCAATGTCAAAAGTGACTGTGACACCAAGACATTTAAATGCCACCCAAAATTCAAGAGATTAAAAAGTGGCCTTTATGAAGGCCAGGGATGCCAAATAAGGATGTGGTGTGCAGAGTTGTACCTTGTGCCATACCACTCTGCGGCCTCCAAAGCAGACGTTACAGCAAGGCTGGCATTTCAGAGTCAGTGGGCTCAGGTGCCTTCAACATCCCCCATCTTCAAAATTTTCAGAAGATCTAGCAGAGGGTCCATTTTTCAGGGTTTCACCATTGCCCCCCAGAAACATGGCAGGAGAGCTCAGATGGACCGCTCCCCTCCTCCTCCCAGTACTCCCCAGCTCAGGTGATTGCCTCGCTCTGCCTACATTTGGCTGAGGACTCGTAGGGAAGAAAGAGTAAGTATTCAGGCTGAGCTTAAAGGATAGTGTGAGACAGACAGACGAATGATCCCCCAAAAGGTATGGTATCCTGAGGTGGGAAGAAGTTTCCAGAATCAGCCTGACCCATTCGTCACATCCCCCACCACAGCAACACACAGGCAAAGGAGAGGAGTCTCTTCACGTACCGGAGTCCCATGCGCTGTTTAGTGGCAGCTGTGCAGACTCTGCCACAGCTTCAGCCTCTGTCAGCTGCAAGCCTGGCAGATGTATGCAGTGAACACCGCTCTGCGTGAGCCTTCCAAACCAAAGACATGTCTCAGACTATCAGGGGAGCATGTGTAGATGCTTCCCTACTATCCTCCCTTCACAGAACAAATGGCCCAGCACTGTCTGCAAGCTGGCAGCAGAGAGGATGGGGAAAGAAATCTTTCTCCTATTTTCATAGAAACAAGTCACAGTTGGCAGGGTGGCAGTTTATTGGGTTTATATGGGACATCCTGTAGTCTCTTTCAGGTGTTTCAACTTCTTGCTTCAACTAGGATTCCCCCTGTTCATGCCACAGCACAGGAGATGGAGGTGTAATCTCCCCAAGGCAGACATTCAGGGGTGGGGAGATGAGGAGGAGAGCCCAAAGCCATTAGAGCAGCCCTGACAACACACACGGTGCTGGAAACGCCGCAGCGTAGATGAGCAATAGCACGTGATGACACTTACCATTGCTTTTAGAAGTCTCTAACAGGGTGTCTGAGGTAGCAGGAGGTTCTCAAACAAGCCACTACACAGCAGAGACTGCAGATACAGACCAGTAAAGCCCTGTGTAGTGTGGGGACTTTCACGCAGCACTTTTCACTTGCCCCTGCCTGCTCCATCTGCTTCTTTCACGACTCATCAGCAGGCTCAGGCATTGTGTGTCATGGCCATCCCTACCATCATATGAAGACACTTCTCTGTAGCTAAGAGACTGTTACCTGCAGAGTGCTTCCTAAAGGTCTGGGCTCAAGAAATGAGGGATGATGTGCCAGGCTGGTTCCCTATTACGAAGTTGTGAACTTTGAATTTCATAAAGGCTCCATGTAAGCTCATTACGGTACCCCTTCAATCTTACGGGATGATGAGCAAGACTGTGTACCCATGCAGGGTGTGTTGTGAGGATGGTGCAGATCTCTGCACACCTGCCCTGCCCCAGCACTACTGCCAGGTAAGGAGAGCCGGCTGCAGGGATGTCTTGGAGACAGCAGTCTGTGACCAGCCACAACACTCAACTGCCAGTGTAACCCCCTCAGGAAGATCGTAATGAGACTGTTTGTCAGGGTCTGAAGGATATGTAGGTGCGTTTGGCAGTATTTTGTGGCAATGAAAGCACTCAGTGAACAAACACAATGTGTGTTCTTACAGTGCCATCTTGTGACATGCAAAGGTAAAATTTGTGCACTCAGAATTGACAAATATAGATTTATTATAACTATTTTTAAATGGGACTTATAAGCAATTTCCAACAACATGCTACTGAAAACTAATGCATGCAATCAGTCTGCTAATTAGGTACAGGTAATTCATTACTTTTAGTTTATTCATCTGAAATTTGGAAAATCCATGCATCACTGTAATTTTGAACATCTTTTCAAACAAATTCAATGGCAATACCAAAGTAACAGAGACTTCACAAGTGTCTGTATCCCTTTTTGGACAAGGGTCAAGGCTGGGAACAATGGACAAATTTTGAAAAAGCCATACCAATTCAAAAAGCTATTTAACTTTTTTGTTTGTTTTGTCTTTTGAGGGGGAAAGCTGGCAGAGTTTGAAGGCTTTGAATGCCCTTCATTTGCTGAAAAGGATCTTTCAGAGTGCAGTGTTTCTCAGAAAGGACCAGGCCACTACATTCAACCGATCTCTTGGAAGGTTATTTGGACCTTTCTGGCAGCCAGTGCTTTACTTCCAGCTCTCAGATGCTAGTCTCATGTTCTGTGTTGTTCTGACGGCAGGTTGCTGATTTAATAGATGGAAATATGAAAAATTCCTCCTTCACGAAGCTGGGGGCATGAGTCTCAGACTGACTGCTTTGAAAACTAACACTAAAACCTTAAACTGGCATTGGCTGGAAGCTAAAAGAGGGACTATAACCTGGGGCTACCGCTCTTACTGTGACCTAAGTCACGGGAAGGGCTCTGTATCAACTTCTCAATCGGATTCAAACACCAGTAGCCTGTTTCAAGTTTTTCATCGAAACACCAGCAATGCTGGGATTTGAGACACTTTAGATTAAAACTTAGAGTCAGTAGAATAGTAATGACAGAAGACAGTTTATGAGATTACTGAAGTAAAAGAGAGATGTTTTCATGGCAGCAGATGCTGACTTCCAAACTATTTTGTCATATAGGACTCTATGCCTCTATTCTGACTTAGACAAATTACCTGCAAAGGTAAATTGATACACTCAAGAAACCAGATCCTTTCATCAGTAATCAATGCACCTGGAGTTCTCTGAGTTATCAGAGATCTCCAGCTGGTAGCTGTTCTACAGCTGCTGCCGCTTCCTCTGAAGAACTTTTTGTCCATTGCCAAAGAGACCTAGAGGTGATATGCAGTGAGAAAGACACCGATGTGAAAGTGTACTGCCTCTGCTACACACTTGAGTGGAGGGAGTGCAGATTGCTACACAGAATTGGGGAGGGAAGCAGTGGGGAGCTATGATGCTCCAATACCCTTGTGATAGGTGCTGATGTAAAGCCCGCACCGATGAGGGCTGACTGTCTATCACTTGTTCACAGTCCCATTTGGAAGGCCAGTCTGGGTAACTTAATGCAGAGACCTTGCTCCCTTTCTATTTTCCAAATAGAAAATTGTTTCCTCTGTATTTTAATGATTTAAGACATCTTTATTTTCAGACCTAAAACTGCAGAAAATATAAATTTAAAGAAGAAACAAAAGAGACTGCTACTTATCCCTGCATCTACATATCTCTAGTAATATAAATTTCAATATCCATGATAAACTTTTTCATGTTACTGATGTTTACTTGCATGAGTAATAATAAGTGTGTTTTTCTTTGCAGTGTTCTTCTGTGCTTGTGTTTGATATACAGTTCAAAAATTAAAGAAAAGAGCAAGCCCACATCTATGCTTTAAAATTTCCAGCACATTTTATTGATATAATTAACTTGTAAAGTCATGTCTATTTTTACTGACAACATCCACCTTTCCCTGATGTGTGACTGAGTTGTGTGACTCTTCATAAAATTAATATCTGCTATAGCAGGGTTTAGGATTTCTCCTCCCCCTCCTCTGGACATTTAGAAAGTGTATTGGTCTCCTGATTTCATTCGACTGCAAAATAAGGAATATATTGTCACATACGAAGTCCTAAACTTTCAATAGAGAATACCTCTAAATAAGAAAATTGTATTCATTCAGCCTTGATGTATGACATTCATCTCGCCTAACTTCAGACATCAACAGTGTAGACATTTACAGCTAAACAAGTCACTCCAGTGTCTTTTTATAGGGAGTTAAAATGTGTTTTGGGATGATGGTCTTCTGATTTACTTTAGCTATCTACCTGGAGAACAAGATGAATTTATACCTAGATCATATTGACAAAAGTAACTGCTTCTCCACTGACTAGATTAACTAGATCAAATGTAAACCTATCTTTGGTTAGATTAATGCCATCCCCATTGGCAATAACAACACATTAATAAGTATCAATTTAAAGAACAGTTCTCAGACTTCTTTTTAGTTAATGTTGTATTATTGTAACATCATTCCACTTTCTCAGGGTTTGTTGCAAGGCTTATATTATCTAAATTGGTTTAAGTCTGATACACAGCACAGCCATCCTCCCAAAGCTTTCCCTAAAGCTTAATTCTGTAATCTACAAAGGCTAACAGCAGTCACTGCACAATCTATAACATTTGCCTGTATCTCAGCTAACTTAGAAACCGAAAGTTTGCATGGTGTGATACTAGCTTCAGTAGAGAGGTGAAAAATCTACCAAAGATTTCTGGTTCTTAATGGAGAACTCTGTCTCCTATAGGTGGGAGGGGAAGGGATAAGGGTATCTTTTCCTCATTCTTTGGGGGAAAAGATGTTCAAGCAGATAAATGGTTGAAAAAATAGTCCAATCTCCTCTTGATCTACTAGTATATCTTGTTACATAGTATTTGGCAGGGTTTTCAACCATGTTCACTGGTTCACAGAGAAGTATTTAGAAACTCGTACAGAAATATTCTGCTATAATAACCAGAATATCAGAGTCCAGCTGTGCAGTATAGTAGATTTATAGGAATAAAAGGTTTAGACTTCACTGAATGATTTTTTTAAAAGCTTGAAAAATTTCAACCCTGGAAACAGTTTTTGTTTTGGTTTGGGTTTTTTTTGGAAACTTAGTTTACTTAAAAAAAACAAACCAAACTTCATCTGCCACTGTAATTAAGCTAAAACTGTTGCAATATTTTGATCCTCATGAAAAAAATTATCAAAATTGCCCTCACAATTTGTACAGCACAATGGTAATTGTATTGTCCTTACAGTATTAGACATCAAATGCTGAAATTCAGTTTATTAACAACACCTGCCTGTATTGATTTTCTCTATGGCACCTTTTGACCAATGCTCCAAAAGTTAAGCAAACTTAATGAATTTAGTTTCACTTCTCACTTACAACATTAAATCAAAATACTCACCAGATTCTAGAGAGTGAGGAACTGAAGTAGGGTGTCTCATCTTTACAAGAAAAAAATTGAGTTCTCATACTGAGTTACTAAGTCAAGTTAAATAATGCAAGGTAACACTGAAGTCCAGACAGTTTGCAACCTTGACGTGAGTTGACAGGTCAAAATAAGGTCATAGGTGCAGTTTTTAATTGATCTATTAGTCGATATGAAAACTAAAAATAGAGTTTAGCTTTCAGTAGAATTTAATTGCATCTGAGTTGATTCAATTAGGTAAAGCTGAAATCAATTTTCTTCCCAGAAAAAAATGCAGCCAGAGTTGTTAAAAGAAATGACATTTGTGATGTGCTTAGTATCTACAATTCAAGTTCAAGTCACTTGATATAATAGTGCTCAGCAACCTGAAAAAGATTAGCTGAAAACCTAAGACACAATTAGGAAGATTCTGCCCAATTTCCTGAAATTCATCTTTTCCCTTAACCTGTGTGAAGCTGGCATGGTACTGCACCTGCTCAAAGTTTTCAGCTGAGTGCTATTAAAAAAAAAACAAAACCACTAACTGAACTGCTGATTATGAGAAAAACATGGTCTCCTCTAATCTTTGAGCAGCCTATTTTCCTTTCAGTGCACATGCCATTATCTCAGTAGTGTTAATGGGATTTGGAACCATTTGTCCAGAGACCGTGCCTGTCTCTGGGACCTCTCTGAGAGATATTGAACATTTGCAGTTCTCATTGAGCTTAACAAGAACAAGTTTTGTGTCTTAAACACAGCACTTTTTTTTTTAGGTTACATATAGTAGTGTGTTGTGGCAGAAAATCTGGACTGTGAAAAAGAAAGTGAAACTTTTTAAAAGAGATCTGAGCTAGATCTTACAAGCCTTTATGCATACGTGGTCTGTACATATGCAAGTAGTCACACTGATGTAGATATCGCACTATCAGGCAGTGTTAGAGAAGAAAAAGAACAAAATTAAATTACAGTAAGGAAGAAATAATCACAGTCCTCTGAAAAATAATCAGTAACATGTTTTATGCATTTTTTTATATTTTTATTTCTTCACATTTTTGTTCGATTCATCTTTCTTTGAGTCTCATCCGGTAAGGTCTCCCTCCCACTCCCTCCGTCCGGAATATGAATCTAATTCTTTACGTACTTTCTCTTCAACTTACTTTTCAACTCTGTCCCCAAAGCTCCTGAAATTTCAGTGATTAATTGAACAGAATCTGGAATACTTCCAAGCTTACCTCGTCCTTATTGGTTTGACAATGTTCCTGTGCTCTGGTCATTAGTACAGCATGACCCTGCAGAACTAACTCAGCCATGAAGCAAGTTAATCAGTAAATGAATAGAGCTCTTGAACAGAGAAGTTTTAGCCTGAGTTCACCAAAGCAATTATGTGTTAATTAATTCTCTGCCAGGCACAAAGTAAGACAAATATAGGAAGTATGATCTTCAGAGAAATAATTTTCTGGGGAGAAGGTCAAATCCTAAACTGATGTAAATTGTCAGACCTTACTTTACTTACATTGAGCTGTTATGATTTATACCTTCTGAGGATCCGGCCCTATTATAAGAGGATTCACTATTTTAATTTTATTCTTAATCCTAATAACCAATAGCAAATCCATGCCAGCTGAGCCTTTCTTCAAAGAAATAATGAGTTTCCTCTGAAAAATTGGTTCATGGGACTTAAATTATAAACAAAAAATCTGGTATATCTCCATTTTCTAGATATACATAGATGTGTATCATATTAGACAACATGAAGGATATATCTAGATCCTGACTTTTTTTAATGTTGAGTTGCTTACAAATTTATACATGTAACTTACTAAAAGGAGACAGCATTAAAATCCCCAGGAACATGCAGACTAGGACTTGAAAGAAAGCTTTGGATTGTATATTGAAAAATTAACTCCTGTGAGCACAACTCAAGTAGACCATAGTTCAGAGTGCTGCACAAGCAAAACGCTTTGCGAATCTCAAATGACAAATACATCAAGAATATGTTCTTGTTCCCATTTCAATCAATAAGTGTGGTGGGTTGACCCTGGCTGGATGCCAGGTGCCCACCAAAGCCACTCTATCACTCCCCCTCCTCAAATGGACAGGGGAGAGAAATATAATGAAAAGCTCGTGGGTTGAGATAAGGACAGGGAGAGATCATTCACCAATTACTGTCACGGGCAAACCAGACTCAACTTGGGGAAAATTAATTTATTACCAATCCAATCAGAGTAGGGTAATGAGAAATAAAACCCAAAACTTAAAACACCTTCCCCCCACCCCTCCCTTCTTCCCAGGCTTAACTTCACTCCCGAATTCTCGACCTCCTCCCCGCCAGCAGCACAGGGGGATGGGGAATGAGGGTTGTGGTCAGTTCATCACACCTTGTCTCTGCCACTCATTCCTCCTCAGGGGCAGGACTACTCACTCTTCCCCTGCTCCAGCGTGGGGTCCCTCCCACGGGAGACTGTCCTCCACGAACTTCTCCAACGTGAGTCCTTCCCACGGGCTGCAGTTCTTCATGAACTGCTCCAGCGTGGGTCCCTTCCATGGGGTGCGGTCCTTCAGGAACACACTGCTCCAGCGTGGGTCCCCCGTGGGGTCACAAGTGCTGCCAGAAAACCTGCTCCATGGGCTCCTCTCTCCATGAGTCGACAGGTCCTGCCAGGAGCCTGCTCCAGCACGGGGTTCCCACGGGGTCACAACCTCCTTTGGGCACATCCCCCTGCTCCGGCGTGGGGTCCTCCACGGGCTGCAGGTGGAGATCTGCTCCACCGTGGACCTCCCTGGGCTGCAGGGGGACAGCCTGCCTCACCATGGTCTTCCCCACGGGCTGCAGGGGAATCTCTGCTCCGGTGCCTGGAGCACCTCCTCCCCCTCCTTCTGCACTGACCTGGGGGTCTGCACGGTTGGTTCTCTCATCCCACTCCTCACTCTGCTGCAGGTTTCCCTTCTTAAATCTGTTATCCCAGAGGTGCTACCACTATCGCTGATGGGCTCGGCCTTGGCCAGTGGTGGGTCCGTCTTAGAGCTGGCTGGCATTGGCTCTGTCGGACATAGGGGAAGCTTCCAGCAGCTTCTCACAGAAACCACTCCTGTAGCCCCCCTGCTATCAAAACCTTGCCACACAGACTCAATACAGTAAGATATTTATCATTTATTTAAATGGGAACCAAAGTAGGTTTTAAACCAAGCAACCTCTTCATTATTTCAGAACCCAAGTTTTAAAAAATGAAGACTGACTGGGGTTTCCTAGTTTTTGGATGTCCCTTTTGTAACCCTTTGAAGGGATTTAACATTCATAGGATTCCCAAATTTAGCCAGTAAAATCTGAAGGCACCATTATCTCAAGTCACTTTGGAAAGAAGGGGCCATCTAATCTACCAGCAGAACACTGACTATGTATCATCTCATTAATCCTATGGCTAAGAGTCTAAATAAAAACTGATCATTATCAGATCTGTTTTGAAATAATAGCATTTTGTACGCTGACTGCACCAAAGGTGCTGCTCAGTTTGGTTGTCTAGGCATTGTACTTTCTCAAGAAGGAAGATGTCAAGTCTTTGTGCTCTATTTCCATCAACACCGTTTCATTGCTCTTCAGTTGTGCTTTCAGTTCTATAAACATACTTACGTGAGAGTGAAAAGAGAAAAGCATTTAATACTGGACTTAGCTGAATTGCACAGGTGTAGCTGAAAGCATACTTCTTCATGCCAAAACTTCATATCAGGTGTGCCTAAGGGTTCATGATTAATACAAGCTTCTCAGAAGTGCAACACTGAAATATCTTCACTGGAAAATTCATTATAATTCCTCTAAAATAAGCCAAGTCAGACATTATATCTCATCTATAATTACCCCATAAAATCTCTTACTATCTTTCAGTATTTTTTGCATTCCAGATAGTCAAACATGAACAAAATAGTAGTGATAGATGTGTCTTCTCAGAAGCTATTATTACCTCCAAGCTCACCAAAGTGCCCACAAAGGGGTACTTCTCAGATTCTCATCTCTGCAGGACAATAGGATTCATATTGTTTGCAGACACAAGAGACTGAACAAACAAAGGTGACACAGAAAGGTGTAATATAAGCCTGTAGGCAATCATAATTAACTATCACTAATAGTCCTGACAATATGCTTGTTGCAATTACTTGAATTGCATGTGACCAGCTAGTTATTTTCCACACCTGGTGATGTTCAACTTGTAATGTTTAGCAAATACTATTCTTCATCCTTCATTTGTGATTAATCTCTTGCTGAAGGACAGTGTTTGTTAAGGAAAACAGTGTTGTGAATTTTAAAGAACAGAGAACGTTTTTAAAAAATTAAGTACCCAACTGCCCTATTGCATATTTAGATACTGCAGTTCTTTCTGTAGAGCAGGTAACTGCATCTCCAGATAGATGTGTGACTGATCACTAAAACTACAAATACATGTATCATGCTGAAACAAAGTGCCAGCACAGAGGAAGTTTATCAATAGACACAAGCAGTTCTGTGTACAGTGGAGCCGCTTCCCGTGGCTTTTTGTAGAAATGTGGATCTGGATCATCTAATAAAGGGTTCTGCAGACTCTCTATCCGTCCTGCTACGTATTTTCACAAAACTTGTAACAATGATTTTTTTCTCTCTCTTCCTCTCTCTCACACAAATAAAATTGATCATGTGTTTCCTTAGTAAACAAGGATGAAAAGAAAAGTTGGGATTCAGTTTTTTAAAGGAAAGTTAAAGGGGAAAGGAAGTACCCAAAAAGGGTTTGAGAAGGAAACCATTGTAGAACAAAATAAAGAAATTATAATAATAGTTTACATATAATCCAGTAAAATACAAAAAAAAATCAAAAACTAAAGTTGCATGCTAAATTAATATTTCTACACACATATTGCATCTCTTCTGCCTGCCTTTTCTGTCTCTGACCCTAAAGACAACAGAATAAGAGCTTCAGGGAGGAAAAGCATTTTTCTATATATCCTTGCAGAATTTAGCACAATGTGGGCCTAATCCCTTTATTGCTTTTGAGAGTTAAAATAACACATAACTCCTAGCTGTCACAGTAGTAAAGTGAACTGAAGCCAAAGAAAAGCCAAGAATATCTACAGGGACCACTATGAATAGGAATCAACAAGTTTCTTGGAGTTCTACCTGCTAATATGTGCCAAAATTTCATGTTCTTTCTTGTTTATAATTTGCTTAACACAAAATTACTTGCATTATTATTTTCCCCATAATGTTCTGAAATGACATATCCCTTTCATGCACAGACTAGCCTGCTTTTTTGATAACAAAATGCTATGGTAAAGAAACGAAAGTCCAGGAAGACTGTCTTCCAACTGCAACACTTGTCTAAGGAAAGGTAGTGGAAGATTATTGAAATTCATTGTTACTTCTCTATAACCCTGTTACATTATTAAAACAACTATTTTAGCTACTTGCCTATAAAGAGTAGGTTAAAATATTTTTTACATTCCTTTTGCCCCTTGATCATGCCATAAGCAGTCTTTCACAATATTTTTTCAGAAGAAAATATGCATGTTTCTTCCAAAAAATATGTCAAGTTTTCTCCTTTAACAGATGGTGAAAGTAGTTCTTATCATATTTCCTCATCCTCTTAGATTTCTAGCAAAACATTTTGGCAAATCAAGAGGTATAAATAAAGATTCAGATGTTTATTGAACAGCACATAATTTAAATAAATCGTATTTATGAATGTCTGGCTGAGCAGAATTGATTGCCAACATATACCCTTTGGGCCTGAGTTTGTTATTTGATGTTTATCTCAGACTGGAAAACACAGTGTGTGAATCATTTATCCATTTTTGTACTCTCCTTTCTCTTATTTTTTAAAATGTTCCAAATCGCTATTTAAAGTAAAAACGCTGTTACTTTGAAATGTACTAGCATGCCATATAAGTTTGGCATGTGGGAACAGGGTATAATTAAAGAACAGTAATTAACAAATACATTAGTCAAAGAAACACTCACTATTTGCTCCATTCTCTCTCCAAATAATCGAATACAAAGAAATTCTTAGATTGCAACATCGGGCTTTCAAAAATTTGGCATTTCACCTTGTCAGAAGCAGGCTGCAGAAGTGTGAACCCTCTGCTAAACAGGCTCTGAATTCTTGAGAGGCGCAATGCTGGCAACATGCTGCACCAGCAAACCAAACAGACACGAATGCTGTGAAGGAACACAAGATGAGCAACGATCTTGCAGATCCCCAGACCTGGGGCAATTCAAACTCTGCAAAAACCCACTAGGTGCTTTCACATTCTCACCATCACTGCTATTTTTTCTAGACTGACTTTGATTACTTTACTCCCATCCGTACTGTCAATGATCAATCTAGCACAACATTTGCAGTGTCTGGAAGAAACAGAGAAAAAACATTTTCAACACTGCAGATCAAACCAGGGGGCTGTCACTGATAGTAGCCTTGTAGGATAAGCAATCTACAGACCTGAGAAGAAACTTCAAATACTCCTTGACTTTCTCATGTTCTTTCAAAGAGGCGAAGAAGAATCTAACAAAGACAGTACAACTATCACCACAAGATACCAGAAATAAATCTTAAAACCACACAGTGAATGGATTTTTGTACCTTATTTTTATAACCACAATTGTAATGAATCTTAGTAGAAAAAAGTAGTAGTCTTTTAAGGTGCCCATGCAAATAAGGTGCACCTAGGCTTTTTAGCTTTGAATGATATGTTCACAGGTGGCAAACTCATACATCCTGATGTTACAGGTGTCAGTGTCCATAGCAAGACTTGATTTCCTTCTCATTTACATTTTGATATGTGTACTAAAGCAGATGGAATACACATTCAGCAATGTCTCAGCCTATTTAAAACTTTATGTGCTGTTTCCACCTCTGATATGTACCAAGTCTGAAGTCCTTCTCTCTTACAAAGCTTTCATAATGGCAATTATGTATGTCTCCTTTCTCATCTCCTAAAGTTCCCCTTCATCACCTCCTGCAATCTCTCATTACATTATAGTTTTTATATGAATACTGTTACTAAAAGCTTCAGTCTTCCCAAAATAGAATTTCTCTTCCCCCCCTGCTTTGTTTCTGGAATACTTTTTAAAATTATTTTAGATAAGAACATTTAAAAGAAGATCCACCTCAAAATGAATGTATTACCATTGATTGAAGTTGTTTTAAAACTAGATAAGCAGCAATTTTCTTCAGTATTTGAATCTCCAACCAGCAAAATTAAATCACATTGTTCTCAGCTTTGCGTTCCCAAGGTAAATAGTGGCTCAAAAAGAAAATGGTGATTATGCCCTGGGTGGCAACAAATATAACCAACTTCTAAAACACATTTTCAAAAAAGATATTTTAAAGAATACACTCAAAAGGCCTGCAGACAGAGAAAATCATGAGAACCTGCTTCCCTTGGTTAGCAAACTAGTCCCACACTGAGCATCTGCACAGATAGAGGAGCTGACACTCTGATCTTTATCAAGGAGATCAGAGGAGCGCTGCTGTCTAATGCTTATGGTAAATATTCCTTAGCAAGGATGCTACTGAACCCCCTTCTCAATGGATTTGAGTTGTATGATGAATTATAAGAACATAATCTTACGTACTGGTTTTGGCTGGGATGGAGTTAATTTTCTTCATAGCAGCTCGTAGGGTGCTATGTTTTGGATTTGTGACCAAAACAGTGTTGATAGCACAGGGATTTTTTAGCTACTGCTGAGCAGTGCTTACAGAGCATCAAGGCCTTCTCTGCTTCTCACGCTGCCCCACCAGCGAGGAGGATGGGGGTGGGCAACAGGTTGGGAGGGGACACAGCTGGGACAGCTGACCCCCACTGACCAAAGGGATATTCCAGACCATACGATGTCATGCTCAGCAATAAAAGCTGGGGGAAGGAGGAAAGGGGATGCTTGGAGTGATGGCGTTTGTCTTTCAAGTCATCGTAACAAGTGGTGAAGCCCTGCTTTCCTGGAGATGGCTGAACACCTGCCTGTCCATGGGAAGTAGTGAATGAATTCCTTACTTTGCTCGGCTTGAGCATGCAGCTTTGGCTTTACCTATTAAATTGTCTTTATCTTAACCCACGAGTTTTCTCACTTTTACCCATCTGATTCTCTCCTCCTTTCCACTGAGGTGGAGTGAGCCAGGGAGCAGCTGTCTGGGGCTGAGCTGCCTGATGGGGTTAACCCACAACATCTCAAAATGACAAAATCACTCATTATGGTAGAAAAGCATGCAACCATTCACAGACAGTATAATCAGGTCAGCTTTCTATTTTCAGTGCCTCACCAGGACATAGCAAACAGTTCTTTCAAATGCAGACCTGGCTACAGTTATTCATACTTTGGAGCTGGCCACGAGAATGATATCTTAGACCATACACACCAGGAGTACCAATGCTTTAAGGCCCATAGCTATGGCAGTAAGCTCTATCTATTTTTCTCTAAGATGCTCCTTCTTAGTTTGCTTTTAGCTGTTCTTTCATGAAATTCTTGTGATTTTCTTCCTGTCAAACTCGAGCAAAGGGGTTAGGAGAATCGTATTTATGTGCAATGAAGTAGAAAGCAATGGTTTGAAAGCAATCACCGGTTTACTGTGGCAGTATGTACTCTATGTTTGCCTGCCAGGCATTATTTTACATTTTGCACAAATATACAGGGCTGAGTGTTCTGTGCAAAGGCTTAACCCCCCTCAAACTGGTAGTTTACAAAATATTTGGGAAAAAAAAAATCTTAGAAAATAAAATACTGACCCAATTGCAGACAAATGTATCTAATATTTGAAACTGTAGATTCGATCAAGGCCGCACTAGCATAATGCTGATCCCCTCCTGAGCAATGTGCACTCGGATGTGAAGGTTTGTGCCTCCACTGTCTTCCTTCCTCCCTTGAAGACCACATAAGTCCTTCTCTGTGATGGAAGACACACACAGTCAGTGAAGTTAAGGGAGCAACATGAAGAGTGGTAAGGAAAACAGATAAAATGAGAAAAAAAATAAGCAAGACAACAAGGTTGGTGAAAAAAAACATTACTCTCCTGGCCTCTCTTTTCCCTGGTGTGTCTCTGTTGACTCTGCAGTTGCTGATCTCTCGAGCTGAGCAGGTCTCACATCCTTCCTGTCCTCACTTCCCTGGCTGTCACCAACGCTACTCCATAACAGACAGAAGATGACTACTACTGTCCCCAAGTACATGGGCATATGCTTGTTTTCTCCTTTAAGAATCACTCTCCTGTCTGGTACAGTATGGGCTGTATAAGTGATGTATATGATTTGTGACCTCTTTCCCGTTGTGTAAGGCAGAGGACCCTCTCTACACAGTTTCACTGGAATTCAGATTAGGCTTTTAGTACATCATAGGGAGGTTTATTTCTTCTCGCATTCATTTTAGCATTTACAAAAACTTCCCAAAGTAAGAAGCAGGCCCCAGCTCATTTACAACTCAGAACTTCAGCAAACTTTGAAACTTGGTAGAACAAGAGTGATTTATTGAGTTTGCTAGAAAGAAAGAATGGAGTTTCCTGTTCTGCCTTGCTAAATCACTTTTGCAAAATATTAAAAGTGGGCTCCTATTTCTCTTTTGTATGCATGCCTGTAAAAACAACCTCCAAAACTATGAGATTATTTTGCTAGGTTTCAATGTAAACAGAAGAAACGGAACAACTGTAAGGGCCTCACTCAAGCTAACTTTTCTTGACTTCTAAGGGGCTTTAAATTCCCTCTGAATTCAGAGATGTAGAGTGTGGCCTAACAGAAGGTCCAACAGTGCAGATGCAATGGAAATATGAAAGCATAAGGAATCATTTATGATTCTTTTTTTTTTTTTTACTCAGAGTTACACTTACAAATTTTGGCATTGCAGGGTCTTTTACTATATTTTACAAAGAGCATTCAAAATTCTAAACATTTACAAATGGTTCTCAGCAGGTAATAGAAAGTATTTTAAAATGGCATTGTAACCTGAATTTTCTGAGTGTCTCTTTGCCTAGGTACCATTGACATTTGTTCACAGCCAAAAAAAATTGTTTGTGATTTTTTAAAATTATACTGTTATGCCTCTATTTAGGTACCTAAGTACTACAACCTTCATGGTCTTAATAAGTGAGAGATGGATACAGTAATACCTGATATGTTCAGAACAAGATGTTGGGGATCAGATCCCTTTTTTCCCCATTACCCCTTCTCTGAATTCCAGTGATATTAACTTACAACTTGTTGTGCTTTCTAAATGCTTGCACAATGAATATTTAGACTGTCTGAAAATAAGAATTATTTTCCAAAAATAAACTGTGGCATGATCAGTAATATCTCTGTGTAACAGAAATAATCAGTATGATCTGTCTTCTATTGTTGAATTAAAAGATTCACACATATGCTCCTGTAAACCACAGGCATACTGAGCAATAGTCTTTTGGAGTGCAGACAGCTTCTGTGATTCTAATATGACAAACAGCAGTACAGTTTCACTATCCCCTCTCTATTTCATAGTACCACAGGAGGAATACTATATAATAATGCCAAACATTTTTATTATAAGCCTCAATTTAAAAAATATGTAATTTGTTGGATGAAATCTGTCATAGCTGCTTCCTTTCCAGGGCAGCTCTAAAAAAAAGTTTAATCAGTTCTATTTAGCCATTTTTAATATCTGAGACAAAAATGAATATGTGACAGCTGTTGCTATTACTACAGATCTTACTTTTTTAGCTTCCATTTTTCACATTGTGTTCTTTGAAAAAATAGGATATAAGGAGCTTAAGGTTGTGTTTCTGACTTACAAAACTTATTTTTATACATTTATTTTTAACATTTCTAATGTTAATTAAGACAGGTTGTATGTGTATGCTTAAATAATTATTCAGATATTATTGTGTTTGCTAACTCAAACATGTCTTGACAAGTTAAAAAAGCTGTTTAAGAAGTAGAAGTTCCTAAACACTTGAAAATCATGGGCCTTCAACACAGAGAACATGTTTTTCAATATTTTTTTAATATATGTTATGATAAGAACTAAATAGTAAACAATCAAATTAATGTCTTTCACACACAAACAGGCACTAGACACGATGTATTTAATTCTAGTAATTGTAAACTCTATTTCCATGAATGCACATTCAAATCCATCTCTCATTGCTTGCTAGGCTTGTAGTTGCTTTGCAAACAGTTTGCTCACATTAGTAGTAACAAAATTATTTGTCTAGGGCAATGGTTATGGGAATTCTGCTTTGATTTCAGGGTTGTCTGTAGATGAATTTTTTTAAGAATAACTGGACTCACATATATTTCTATACATCAGAGTATGCAGGTTGTATAAATAAAGAAGTAATGTCTGTATTGATAAACTAAGCAGTGCTAAGGTCCAAGCACAGGCACTAGCACATGGTCACCAATTTTGTTAAATGGTTAACATGGTTTCTGACGAAAAAAAAAAAGGCCAAGCAGCCCTCGGGGGCAGTACAAGCCAGGCACTATTCCCAATAGGCAGTTTAGATGAGAACATTGTATTTTGGAGGTAACAGGATTTAGCCCCCTGAATGTAAGCCATGTTGTGTAGGTTGGTATCAGGGCTAGATAATAGTCAGGGACACATTTTATTTACTAATCAGACAGTGTTATTGCTTATAATCAAAATACTAACCCAAACTTCTATTAAAAAATTTTACAAAGGGCATTTTATTCTGGCATTTTATTCTTTACTACCTCTTTTTGAAGCCTCAGCTACAACAAATTCATTTAGCTTCTCAACAGTGTCCATATACACCATCTAAACCTTAAGTCAATGGCGTAACAACTTTCCTGTAGACTTACTGCTTCAAATATAGCAAAGGCTTTTTGTTTTTAATTTGGTTTTCAACTCCTTATTCCTCCTCTAATCCATTCTATTTTACCTTACTTATTGCAACAATATCTTCCTTTCATTAGCTACACAATTTCATGTTCAACTAATTATCCAGCATGACCACCAGCTCCTTTCAGCATTATTAAACTACTGAGTCATGTCATACATTCTCTAGCCTTACAATTCCGACCTGTATTCTTTGTTTCTGGAAGGAGGAATGATTTTTTTTTTTTTTTTTTTAAAGAAGGGGTCACCTGTGAGAAAGGTTGGAAGCATCTCTTTGTAACACTTTTGGCAGCTTGTGAGCTTCCCAATTTTTAAAGTCTTTTTTATATTTTTCAGTATCATATTTGATCAGGTATTCCCATAAAAATAATACAATTACACTGCTGTCATATATAATGAGTTCAGGTTTGACTTTTGCACTCCCAGGAATGCCAAGCTAGAACTCAAGAGCAGAATTTTGTCAGTCTGTATTGTGCCATGTAAATCTAGTAACTGAGACAAAAAAAATCGAGACTCCAATCCTCCAAAGGTATGTCTCCTTATCACATTTCGTTTCCATGAAAACATTCAGACGAACTGCCACCATTACTTCATGGCAAGTTAATTGCTTACAAATAGCTCATACTTCCCCACATTCCCTGAGCCTGGGAGTTCCACAGGACTGAATGAAAATGCTTGCAAATAGTAAAACTTAACAATTCAGTTAATGTTCTGCAAGGGTTTTGTAGATTATAATTTTTTTCCCTATGGACATCATGTTTTAAAATAGTGTGCACAGATCTGTTATAAGTTTTTTACCATCGGGGCACTTGAATGCTTTCACTGTGGTAATGAAAAGGCAAGAGAAGTTCACTGCTAGCACTAGTGTCACCTGTCATCTAGGTGGCCTTACTAACCAGTAAAATATAAACGTGGATACAAATCTGGGACACTGGACCCCAGAATTCACATACATTAAGGTGCACAGCAGCCATACTGCTACCACAAAGATACTTTGAGTTCTTTCTCTAGTCACTAAATTCCCAGGGTAGAAAAGATTTTACTCTTGTAATCCTTGCTTGAATGTGATATTCATACGCATTGGACAGTACTTCCAACTTGACAGAAAGGCTTAATTTGTCTCTTCATGTATACCTACATGTATATAAAATATTTTGAGATAGTTCAGTCTGAGTCTTCTGGCCATTTGCAAAAAATTATTTTTGTCTTGGTTTTAGAGGGGGTTTGGGTTGGGGTTTTTTGCCTCTCCTAAAATTTTTGACCACCTGTTGGAGTAGTCTTGAGTCCTTTGATTTCCAGAAGACACATATTATCTTTTTTATTCCTCATATGTATGGTGTGCACTACCACCTTATATGCTCACAATTCAGTACTAGGAAGCAAATACAACTTCGTAAGTAAATTGTCACCTTCTCAGGAATCTAATTGATACAATGTTTTGTCTAAAACCCCTGCAAAATTTTCTTATGGACACAAATTAGCCCAGGAAAAGAATCCAAACAACTCCGCCCCCTTTTCAAACTGAGAATCCATTTGGCAATTCAATCACTTTTCCAATAATGATATAATTAATTATTACAATTCTTTGCTGCTTAATGTTTATTACAGGAACCCCTTTGAAATTTTTTGTAAACTTCTTGCAACTTCCTGAGTTTTTATCAGCAGAACTGTGTTGTTCTGTACCATGTGTACACATAACATTTTGCAACTTTTCTGAATAGCATTAGAAAAATAATTCTAAATATAAGAATAGTATGATTATATAACACCAGTTCTGTTGATTCATTTTCCAAATACAATTCTTTCTATTTTTGGTATTTCACAATTTTTCTGCTTACTTTACCCATAGATTTCAGAACTAACACTATGCTTTATTTTTATTTTAAAAGTCACACAGAAATTGCGCAGACTCTAAAATGGTACCAACACTTCATGTTTAGCTTGATCTTACGTAATGCAGAATATTTCTACTAGTCCAAAACAAGTGTTGCTGCATCTTTTTGAGGAGTTGAGCTAAGGCATAAAATGTCTTAAGTCCTGTGCAACCACATCTCACAGAATGGAGACAGGAAGGAATCAGAAGAAAAATGATTTGGAGTTCAAATGATTTGGAAATCCTGCTTGGTCCAGAATAAAGTTACCTATGTTCTGATCCCAGGGTTACTGAAGTCAATGGGAGTCTTTCCAGAGACTTCAGTGGGCTTCATAGGCTCTGCCCAGGCTCTGCTTCTCTGTTTGTAATTTTGCATATAATAACAAGCTTCAGAGCTTGAATAAAGGAAACAGGAGCATTTTATTCATATGAAACGTAATAGTTTTAACCACAGTTTTTACACTGCAAACATGAAAGGGTGCTTGCAGGATTGGTGGCTGTACCCTGTTCCCTTCATCTGTCTATATTTGCTGAGGGAAATATTAAATGGCTGAGAAGGTCTAAGGAAACTTAGATATGTGGAACTGCTTTTGAGCCACAGTCTTTAGAGAAGGAATGTGCATACCCCCTAACTATATGCAGTGCTTTTTTTCTAAAAAAAAAAAAAAGAAAAAGAAAAGAAAAGAAACACAACACTTATTTAATTGCCACTTGTGCAGGATTCCCTAGATCTCTAGAGACTTATTGGAAAGAAGGAAAACCTATCTGTATGTCTGTCCCAACACCTTGGTGCTGTGCTAAACCATTCAAAGGCAACATTATTTCCAAAGTGAATGCAATATAGTTGTCATCTAAAAGGGAAAATGTTCACATAAGTAACTGAGATGAAAAGTAGCATGACCTACAGATAAGAAATGAAATACGGGGACGATAAATCTTTCCTTTTATGTTAACAAATGAACAAAATTAGCACTAGTCCAGCACTAAGAAGAGGCTATAAAACATGCAAATACCAGAAATAAAATATGTGGATTTATTTCTCAATGTGACAAATTTAGTAAGTGCAAGTATCAAACACAGAATGTGTTATTAAGATTGCCCTGAGTGACACAAGCATACAGTTCAGCATGTCAAAGTCTGAATTATTTTTATTTTTGTATTCAGGATTGAGGAAATTTGGTGGAACTTTTTAAATTCAGCAATTTGGGATATTCAAAGTTACTATTTCAATGGTAACTGTATTTTAGTTACCCTGCTAACAGCTAACCATGACTTTTGAATAGCATGCCCGGTATATTTAGCAGATATGTCAAAAAAACCCAGATTATTCTTATTAAAGTTAATAGGGTGTTAATAAATTCCTTTTTTAATGAGAAATCTTTTAAGTGATTGCATTGCCATCTGCTGAACATAATGCAGCTATTAGCTAAGATAAATAGAGAAATATATAAATAATATCTATTACTTGTGAACTATACATAATACATATCATACATGACATGTAAGATCAAACAATATACAATCTATTTCTCCCAGCACTCTTCAAATCCCATCATTTTGAACAGTCCCAGTGTATAAGTTCCACTTTGGTAACTTGTCATGGCATTCTCTTCCAATTCTGTCCTTGTAAGAAGGTTGTTAGTGATAGGACAATTAGACTTGAATATTACAATTGGTTTTGAGCAGGTGATTCCTTACAGAACGCAATGAAAATTAAATCGGTGATACTGGATCAAAACTAATTTATCTTATCCAACATATTATCTTTAACTCTGGATAATAGAAGATGCTTTCAAATAAGGGGTCAGAACCACAGAATGGCAGATGTGGATTTTTTTTTGTTCCTACATTAGCTTTCATCTTGACCATAATGGTTCAAAACTGACAAAAATGTCACTATTAATTATGCCTATCCTATACAGCCAATCAGTGATATCTCTAGGAGGTTTATTCAAGCTGCAGGTGACATCAGGATACATCAAAGCTGCAAGCACATCAAGCTGGCTTCATGCCAGGCCAGCTTCAGTCTGTTAGGGATCTTTAGCTCCGGCAATGTGTTAGGTTTGAGAGCAGCTCTGTTCCAGAAACAATTTTGCCTCTTTTGCGTAGCATCACAACTGGCATAATAAGCTGTGTGAGACTGGAGCTAATGCCATGCAAAACACTGTGTTCCTGGAAACTGGAGCTTGGGAAAAAGCTGTACAGAGCCACAGCTGGGTAGCTCTGCATATGATCAGCTCGGGTCCAACAAGGCTTATTAGCTTCAGTTAAGTACTAGTGGTATCACGTTATCTCTTTCAGAAACATTTGGATGTCTCTGCTCTATACATGACAGAAGTCTGTTTACTGGAAAGGCTTGTTAATCCCAGAGGAGTGCCACATGAATGCATGTAACCAGCCTGGGTCCAGCACTACATCAGAGCTAACAAGCCAACTTTGAACACGGAAGGCTTTGAAGCACAGGGTAGAGACGGAGTATTTCTGCAATAATTAGCTCAAAGCCAGTGCTGGACCAAACCTGGTCAAGCCTGGCTTGTCATGAACTGACTCAGTGCAAAGGCACTTGGACATCTCTGCATGCTCCTAATGCATGCTGTAATACCTCCTTTACCCATTTACTTCCACTGCCTTGGGACCCCACTTACTTTAATATAGGATATTTTTTTCTTATTATTGGCTATGCTGGCATTTAATATGATGCACAATGTAATTAATATTTCCCTGCACTTATGACATTCATAATGTCTCCTTATGTAAAAACTCTAATTTTGTAATTATTTTAGTAACAAAAGGTACTACTTCCTCAAAGTCATAGCTATTTTTCTGGCAAGTGATATATCTCCAGTCACTGCACCCTCATAAAATAACAGTAGATCCTATTTCATTCTAAAAGGAAATTTAAGTTTTGTGTATTTATTTTGCATAGATATAAATTATTTTAGAAATTACACCAAGACTGGACAAACCTGGGTGAGATAAATTTGATGTACACTTGGAAGCAGACATTAAAACTTTTTTCATGTTACGTGTTATGGCACCTGCTCTCGTATTGAAAATACAGTAGCCAGATGACACAAAGTATGAAACCGGTACAAATTCACTCTGTTGTTTTGAATTAGTTAAAAAATATGGAGCTAAGTTTCCTTTGGCAGACTCTGTGCTGAATAAGGCATACAGTTTTTGTGAAGCATAATGCTGGCGTAAACGCATGTCATGTCATATGTCATAAACATATGTCAGTTTACTCACAGGTAAACTTTTTAGGATAAACCTCTATTCCCAGTTGTGCATGAAAATGTAAAGAGAGAACACAGTGAAAAAAAAATGCATTTTGTATCTTAATCTACATCTATACTTGGCAGGCTTTTCTGGTTTTGTTATTACCAGTTATTATACCCACAAGGTACTCACACATTTGAGTACTGGCCATAGAGGGTCAGACCAAAGATCCACCTCCCCACAGTGTACTGTCTTCAACAAACACCCCAGAATGTCTTTAGAAATTCTGCCTGTACTTTTCCTTCCACCTTTTTGTTTATACCCTTACTTTCTCAAGCCCCACCAAGTTGCAGAATTCCTCATCGAGCTCCTCTGAGCATTGTGGCTAGCCAGCACTGGACGGCCAGTCTGCACGTCCAGGGACATAAGCAAAGAGAAGGAAGCTGAAAAGGGAGGAAGGATCCTGGCTGCTGCAGCGTCTACTTCAATCCTCATCATATCAAGCCTGCAAGGACAGCACCTCCGGGTGGCATGCACTCATTCCTTAGACAGCTTCATGGAGCAGCAGACATTACTAGGTGTTCTCTGCTCTGTGTCCCCCTCTTGAGGCTGGTATTTTCTTTTCAATGCCTGGGGAAAAAAGGAACAGTGAAAGCTTCTCCCCAAGACTCTCCCGTCCTCCGTCCTCTGACTGTTTTCAGCTCACTGGATTTCCTGAGCCTGTTGTTATTAAGGCTTTGCTCCCTTCCCCTCAGCTTCCGAAATTAAATGCATTGCTAGATTTTTACTGCAAAGAAAACTATGTTGCTAAATTATGTTCTGATGAAAAATTTCCACTAATTTTCTGCATTAATACCTCTATGATCACAACACAGCGGACCTGCCTCTCAGGAAACACATTCAAATTATTTTTGTTTCAGTGCGGCTGGGAGCAGAGTGCACAGTAAAGTGGGTTGGCACCAACAGCAAGAGACAGCTATCTTACAAAGCTGGATAAAGACTTGAGCACATAGTGGGTGGGTTTGGTTCAGCCAGGAAGATGGTAGAAAGTCCTGGAGAAGAAGGCTGTGCTGTGCATTCATTAGCTTAGCACAAGTCCCATAATGGAGAGGACACAACATTCCCTGCTGTACTCAGGGCAGAATTCAACTGATGTTTTCACAGTCCTGAGCCTGGCACCTAGAACCCACTGGCAATGATGTACTTGTTCACCCATGTGTTTGATGGTTGTACCACTGAACCAAGAGAATGGCAAAAGAGCATGGTAAGAATAAAAGGTCATATCCACACAGGATTGCGTTGCCCAGTATTAGAATTAAAAACAAAACAAACTTTTGAAAAGGAGGAGAGGAGGAGCATCATTTAAAAGGAAAATGGAGACATATTTACCAGCCTGCATGTTACTAGGCAGTGTCAGTCTTCTCACGCACAAAAAGCGTAGTGGACATACCAGTCCCCATCCATACCTTGGGAAACATGGTTAACAGCCAGGCACCTATGGTGTTTGCGTCCCAGCCTCCAACTGCTTTCTGCTCAGTCATGGTTCATGTGTCTCCAACCTGCAAGGAGTTTCTTTCCCATGAACCTTCCTGATATCCCCTTTCATTCGCAGAAGTAGATTATATTCTTACTCTGGATGCCGCTTATTCTGGCAAAACTGTGCTTCTGCTTATGCAGCTTTTTCTCCTGCCCTCCAAGCCCCCTTCCAAGGGAAGCAAACAGTACCGACAAACCTGCTGTTTACACACCAGCACAGCAATACTGGCAAAAGCACATAGCACACACACAGCCTGATGTATTCCTATGGTAAGTACTTTCCACTCCAAAGGAAGTAACTTTATCATGTTTTCTTTCTGACATTGCATTAGTAGTGTGTTTTTGTTCCCCGCAACCACATAAGCAAGCAGATGGCTGGACCCCTCACCATTACACCGCAAGCTGCCGGTTGCAGCTCTACAGACGTTTTTGACAACCACACTCGATCCCCAACCAAGCTACTTCAGCCCGAGAAGTGAAGTGCCCGTCCTCTTCCAGAAACCCAGCTCCCCGCTCGTCCTTCCCAGGGACCTCCCAGGCCGGGGAGGGAGGAAATGCCTGAACGGCCCCGCGGCCTCGCACCGCCCCCAGCCCTCGCCCCGGGGAAGGGGGGGGGGGGGGGGGGGGGGGGGCTGGAGAGGTCCCTAAGCCCGCTTTTTTGTTTTAACAAATATTTCCCCCTGCCTATGAGGAAACCCGCCGCTGCCCAGCGCTGGGGGAGGGTGGGATTTCCTTCCCATTGTCTGCCGGGCTCAGCCCTCCCGGCTGCAGCGTTAACTGTTTAGCGCTCCCGGCTCGTGTTCTGCGTGGAAGTTAATGGCCAAAAGGGATCCGCGAAAGGGCTCATACTAGATACCAAACGAAACGCAGATAAAGGCAAGAATCGGGGCTAACTGAGACCGGCTAGCAGGGCTCCAAACCTTTATACTAATGAGCATTTAAAAGTCTTTCCAATACAGGTAAAAATAAGTCAAAACGACCGAAAAATGCATCTTTTTTATCCTTCAGTGTGCATCCTGAAGGCTATATAATGCAAACAGTTACCCAGGGGACCTAATGAGGACATCAAAATATTTCAAAACAAGACCCACGAACACCCATATAAAAGCTATATGCCTGTCTTTCTACACTTGATTTAATTCATTGCCCACCAGCTCAGACAAGGTAAGGTGGGTACGGCTGCAGACACTCCCTACATGTTTGCTTTAGGATACCTTGTTCTTTCCAAAATCAAATATTTGTATCATGAAACAAATACTTGGAGGCTGTCCAGACTAGCCTTTACAAATATGTAAAGTACAGCACATTGTTGGCAAACAGTAGACTCCAGGTAAAAACCTGTAAGGCAGGCAAACCATAAGACTTCAACCCTGCATATGCTTCCGCATTGGTGAAACTGCGGCCTAAATATTTATTTGACAGGTCTCTGTGGGTCCTTGAGATATAAAGGGCTAAAACCTTTTTATACTGAAGATAGCCAAACTTCTGCCTTAAATAAGTATTTACATAGGCAAGGAGAAGGCACTGTGGCAGGGTAATAAATCTCTTCGCTAAAGAACCTGAGACTGGAATTGGAGCTTTGTTTTGGAGTTATCGCAAATCCCTGCAGCCAACCCAGCTCTAGGGGGTACCTGGCTGGTAGGGCTGAAGAACTAAAGACAGTTATGTATGCTGCTAGCTACGCTTCTCCTCTGTTTCCTTCTGGATGCAAAAATCGGTGTGCCTTAACCATGCCAGCTTGAGCAGAACTGTTAGCTTGACTGCATGGTAGAAACAGTAGAAATGATAAGGACCCAAACATTTTTTTTTTCTTATATAAATATAGCTCAGATGCAGTTTGTACAGAGAAGGTTTCAAAGAAACCTAAGACAGCCAAGCCAGCAACATCCCATGGAAACTTGGCATATATTTCTATCAAACTTCTTTTGAAAATTACATGCCTTAATGAAATCAGAGCCAAACATCACAACTAAATGCTTAACATAAGGTAGCCTTTTTGTAATTATACTGATGGTAAATCCCATCATACTTAAAGAATTGCCTGTAAATTTCATTTGTTTTTTATTAATACAAGCAATATAATGCAGTTAATAAATTATAGTACTACTGCTTGGTATCTGCCCAACCCCTCAAGCACCCTGTGAAAACAGATTACCAGCACTTTCTTTCTTATCTATTTATTTTAGATAACGTAAAATGTTCTTTCATATTTAAATACATAATAGAAGTAAAGCTTTATCACTGCTGTGCAACTAACTGTTATTTGCATTTTATTTTTTAAAAGAGGACGTAAAGTCCTGATGCAGCAGTCTCAAACAAAATGCGGGTTTAGACACTACTAGAAATCTTATTTACTAAACACATTGGAAAAACTTTCACTGTTCAGTGTGCAAACTCTGTTAAATCTTTGACTGATCAGGCACAATGGATGCATCTTTTTTCACCATTAGCAGTCCAAAACTATTTTAGTAATACTAATGACTACTCATATGACTAAAATTATTTGCATGCATAAATGTTTATAGAACTAAGCTCACAGTGTATTTTAATAAAGTATGTCACATTTCTAGTTGAGATTAATTAATTGTGAAGCATGTTACTTTTCCATTAAATAATTCCTGAAGTATTTCAGAAACTTTAGAATGTAATTGCCTAGACATTTATTATTCATAATATTTACCTCACAGTCCGTATAAAACCAGGACAAAATGTACATGTTTTCTTGCTACTTACATATATATACATATGCGCCTATAAAGTTATATATTTCATATTACTGTATCTCTCCCAATCCTGCAGTGAAAGTGTGTATCTACACCTTGCAACATATAGCCAACTCTGAGATACACCAGTGATTCTGTATGGTTTAGTTTCTGTTGCTCAAGGCGAGTACCCACTTTCAAAAACGTTATCTGGAATTTCTCCAAGTTGGACTTCATGATAGGAGGGAGGACTCTGCATGTATCAGGGCCAGATAAGCGGCACATTTTTCCTCTGCAATAAGCTAGGGTCCAGACCTAAGAGTATGATAAAATACATATGTAATAAATAGTTAAAGATCCGTTTCAAATGTATTATTAAAAAAAATAATAAAAGAAACAAACAGCAACTCCAGCAGACACCACTAGAGTTCTCCTTCTCCCAAATATCCCTAGCACCATCCTAAACCCTGTTTACCCCAGAAACCTGAACTGTGGACAGACAGAAGAGGAGAGAGAGAGAGAAAATTCAGACACAATAAAACTCTGAGGGGAAAAATATGTGGAAGGAGGAGGCAGCAGCGGCCTGGGGAAGGGATTGAAAAGTTTCCCCTGGCTTAACTTCTCCCCCCCTGCAGCAGCAGAAGCAGCGCCAGCAGCACAAGGTGAGAGAGACTTTTAAGTCTGGGGAGGAGGGGTGTGTGTGCGGCGGGGGGGGGGGGGGGTGAATTTACAGCCCTGTGGATATTTCTGTGTCTGCCTCCCTGGCTTTGGGGTGCGAGAGACGCCGTGTCTCATGCTGGGTGGATTTTTTTTTAATATGATGGAGGATTATAAACATGGCGCCTTAAAAAAACTACAAAATCATGTACACACTGTTCCAAGGAGACGGGGGAGAGGGGACAGGGGAAGGGCTGGGCACCAGGGGAGGGGGCAATGCTGCCCCGCGGGGTGCCATATGGGGAGGGGGGAGCAATTATACTTAATAATAAAATGTGTGGGGCTGCGGGGGGTGGGGGGGAGATGGAAGGCGGGATTTTTTTATTATTATTATTATTTCATTTTTCGGAGTGGGCAGGATTATCTGGCAGCCCGCTTGGAAATCGAGGAGGAGAAGGGGACGGCGGCGGAGCGCGTGTGATTATTAAGGGCGATTATTTTTGTTCCCACACCTTCCCCGGTCGGATTTCGGCTGGGAGGCGGCGGCGGGGGGTCCCCCGCGCCCCCGTGCCGAGTTGCAGTCAGCCCGGGGTCGGGGCGGGAGGAGATGGGGTGGGGAGAGGGGCGCAGGAGAGAATCGCTGCCTCCAACGCTCCGCGCGGGCCTGCAGGGAGCGGGGGAGCCGGGGACTCGCGTGAGAGGCGAGGCCGAGCGGGGTGTGGCGCAGCCCGGCCTCAGCCCCGTCACCCCCCCCCAGCCCCGCTCTTTTCCCACACGCGGGGCGACCGCTTTGCTCCCCACTCCCCCCCCCGCCTTCCTTTCTCTCACACACACCCCCCCGCCGCCCCCGCATTTCCTCGCTGGGGTGGGGGATGTCTGCTTGGAGGACGGGTCTTGGCCCGAGTAATGGCAGCTGCTCGACAGCGCCGAGTCGCCACTGGAGAGAGACGGCGGGCCCCCGCAGGCCGGCCGCGGCGGGAGAGGGGCCATGACTCCCCTTCCCCGCGGGGGGGCAGAGGAGGGGACGGGGAAAGGGTGAACTTAGAGCCCCAGCCCTCCTCCCCCCCCCCCCCCCCCGCCCCGGGCGGCTGCGGGCGGGCTGCGCCACCCCCGCGGCGGGGACGGCCTTACCGCCCGGCTCTGCCGAGAGGGCAGGCGGGGGACGGGGGGCCCCTGGCTTCCCGGATCGCCCTGCTGGCGGAGCGCCTTGTCCCCCGGCATAGCCCCGGGGGGCTTCCTCGCCTTCCGCATCTGCTCCGGGGTAGGGCGCGGGGGTGGAGGAAGGGCTGATTTCTCCGTCTTTCCCCCCGCTGCGGGCGAGGGGCCTGCGGGGAGCCCGGCTGCCTGCGGGCCGGGGCCCTCCCGCGCCCTCCAGGAACAGCTCACTCGCTCCCCCCGGCCAGAAAGGGCCCTCCCGGAGCCCCGCCGAACTCGGCGGTTGGATTTCGGGAGGATATGAACTACTGAGGGGCTTGCTTTTCGTGTTTTGGGGGTGTGTGTGTCCGAAACCGTGTTTCCAAGTAACTCCCCTCGTTCACTTTGTGAGGTGTTTTCCTTCTCCCCCCACCCCAGGGGTTGTCCAGAGGCCTGTCTGTCTCCTCTCCCTTCTTTTACGGGGGGAACGTATGCAAGTGTAGGTGTGGGGTTTCCTACGGTAAGGATTATGGGGAGCTTCGGCGTGCTTTCCTCACCTTCCGTGCGTTTCAGAGGACAGTCCCCCTGTAAGATACTGGTGTTACGAACTTGAGAAACTTTGTGTGTCCTTTGGGGCTTATCCTGAAAACAGCAGACTTTGGGAATTTGCTTTTTGTCTACTGTGAACATGAAAAACAGAACTTTACAAAGGCTAGAGCTGGGGTGGCTTGAGAAGGGGAAAAGGGGTGAAAAACTAATTAATTTGGTGCTGGTTGGTTTTATAATTGTATAATTTGGCATTTTAACACCCTGGAATCTTCTGATTTGTAGGATCAGAATCTCTGTATTGTAGGAGTAATACTATTTGTTGTAGTTCTGAGAAGATCTTAAGGCAGTGGAAAGGACCAAAAGTAGAAAATGCTTCCTTGTCCTAGATATGCTGATTTTTTTGCACTGCTATTGCTATTCTTTGTAGGAAATTGTTTAATTCTTTAGGGGTGATCACTGAGACAGGTGTCAGGAGGGGGGAAGAGTGGGAGTGGAAATGCCAGTTTGTGGTTCAGATTGCAGTCCCTTGGGTTTTCCTAGTCCCTCATCCTTCAGCGTGAAGGACCTGGCATCTCTCCACTTTTTTTTTATTATTATTATTTTGTTATCAACCATTCTGAGCGTGCTACAGAGAGTCTTTAGGAAAGTAGACCATTTGCTGGCTGCTGTGTTGTATAAAAGTGAAAGTACCCACAAAATAATTCCCAGCATGAATTTATGTTTAATGCCAGCTTTTCCATGCCTAAATAAACCCTCTCTGCTTTGACCAGATACTTGTATGGGGAAGGGAATGGCTCATGGACTAGGTAGTACAACAGAGAGCACTTTATCTTTCAGATGGTGAGTTTAGTTTTAATGAGTGGGAAAAAAAGTTACTATGTTGGTGACTCTTTGTTGATTGTGCTATGGATGGTGGTCTCTGCCGTCAAGAAGAGGCATCTGCAACTGATATTTGGTATTGGGTTCAGCACCAAAGGACTGAGTGAGAAAAATTCCTCTTTCACTCTATCTCCTGAGCTGGATAGTGTGATGGAAATGACCTAGTGATGAAGTCAGCTATGTAAGGGGAATTGTGAGTCAGTGGATGTTGGGTGGGGGTCTTAAGACTTTGGTGGTATGCTAGCAGATGCTCTTCTTCCACAGTTTGGAGCTTTATAGCACTAACTTAACAGGGAAATGCCCTCCATACCAGTTAAACTGGTATAATTCTTTTTTTTTAATCTAAGCAAGCACTTACAGCTATTATTTTTAAATATAAATATAAAAAAAAAAATTGAGTTTGTTCACCATGAACTAAAATTCTTAGTAGTTTGTCTTAGTCATTATGTATTGTGAGCCAGAGCAATACTTCCTAACTTTTCAGGAAAAATTGAACACTACAGAAGCGACAAGAATTTCATTCCTGTAATTGCTGTGCACTCAATATGTGACTGCTAGGTCGTTTGCTGTAAGCTGGTGCTGTTTGTCCATACTACTTGTAGGTAGTAGGCGGTCTGTATGCAGCTAGTGTTCAGGGTGCCTGAGAGTCCTGCCTGTCCTTGTAGCAGAGAGTAGAAGGGACTGTTCAGGAAAGACTTGAGGCTTCTGCAGGGGAAGAGCCTGGATAATCTTTTCAGCCGAACATCATCTCAAGAGCAAATGAGATGGTGAAAGGCTGTGAAGTGTGCTTGGCATTTCCACCTTGCAGGTAGATATAACCTAGTGCATGCTGTTAGTGATGTGGTGCTCCTGGAGAAGAAAATGATGTGGATGGACGATGAATTTGGCCTCAAACTCGCCTTGAAGTGGCTTAGGCTACATCTACACTGTTGTGCATTTCTACCAATGAACCACAGCTTGGGGACCACTGAACTATCTGCAGTCTCTGCATTAGGATGAAATATTTAAAAAATAAATAGATAAAAGACAATGTTTGAAGATGTTTTCTTAATTTTAGGCATCTAAACCTCTCCATAAATGTCAGCATTGTCTAGTTTGTTAGAAAATTGTCTCATTTCAGACAATTTGAGAATCAAGGGAAATTTTGGAGTTAGGAGACTTGTTCTGGAATTGAGTACCCGACTTCAGTCAACTGAAGTTCACAAATTTTGGACATATGTGTAACTAGTTTTCATAGTTACTGCCTTCCACAGTCTTTCAGAGCATTTAGCTCTGGAAGTAAGGACTTCAGTGAATGTGTCCAGGATAAAAGTTCTGAAGGAGGGACAGGATAGTGATGATGTCTTCAGTAAACCTCTGATTTTCTTCTTAAATGGCTTTTTAGCTAGCTCCAGAGTGGCATAAGTGTTGGTAAAATAAGTCTTTTATCTGTAATGTAGGTTTGTTACAAATGCTAAATCAAACTATAAACAAAATTAATCTATGCAAAGTATATGTGGCTCACACCAGTGATGAACTTGGTTCATAAAATGCTGAGTTGCTTAAAATGACTGGCCAGATCCATACAAGAGTTTACTTTCCTGAATGAGGAAAAAAATTATTTTTTTTGCAAGAGTTAGGTCAGAATTGTTTGAGCAATTCTTTTTCCCATGTCTATCCAGTAAACATACACATTTCTTTCAAATCCTGACCACTGATTTTATTAATTGGGGTGGTTTTCCTTTCATGTAATAGGACTTTCTTTATCCATCCTTCTTGCACTGATTGTTTAGCAGCTAATGTCAGATCATGTTCTTCATCTGCACGGGGTTTTTTGTGTTGGTTTTTGTTGGATTTTTTAGTCTCAGGATGTGATGAACACTCGTATAGTACTTGTGTAGTACTTGGAGCATGGTGCCCTTGGTAGCTGGGCAGTGCAATATATGTCATCTTTTATATAGCTCATACATTTTAGTCTGTCAGTGTTGCTTGTGCTAAATGTTGTGAGCAAAGATTGTTCTTGTCAGGTTCTGGATGATTTTTGATCAGTTGAATGTAAATTTAGCTCATAATTGGGTTATTGTTCTAGGCTTTAATCTGCCAGTTGGGAGAATATAGCCTGCAAAATAGGTAGTTTATAAGGTGAGGTAATGATTCCATTTTGCAGGAATTTCTTAATAAGTTAACTCCTACATTCCTAAAAAAAGTTTTCAGTGATTTTCAGTGCAGTATAAAGATGCAAGTTCAGCAGTGGTGAAAGAGTATCTATACAAAATCTATACAAAATGAAAACAAGTGTGAAAAACTTTTTCTTAAAATAAAGCTCAAATTTGTCTTTAAATGGTGGAAAATAACATTTTTCAAAAAAACCCTTCATTCCTGGGTGTAGTGGAGGTAACTGGAAGTAGATTGCTAGACACCAGAGTGGCTGTGTACAGTATAATAAACTCTGTGGCCTCTAGCCTGAACAGGTGAACTCCTGTGGCACACAGAGCTCTCTGATTTCAGAGGCCTCTCTACATGCATCTCCCTGTGACACCAGAGCTAGGTTGAGCCAGTATTTCTTACATATTTTCAATTCTAGACTTTAAACATAGGTTTATTACTTGTTTAAACCAATGTCTGCTATCAAGTTAATTGAGCAAGCCTGAACTCTGTCTTGTTATTTATTTTTAACTAAGCTGTGAGTATTGAATTATATGAAGAATTTTTTTTTAGGCATAAAATTAGACAAATAACTGCATAATGGATTTTTAGCACTATTTTTGTTTCAAAAGGAGTAAATAAGCTACTTGTTCCAACTATACAGCTTCACTGAGTGTCTGAAGTCATGCTAACACACACAGTTGGCTTGCAATGCTTTTTGATGTAAGATGGCTGCAATCAGTTTCTTTAAATACACAAGTTATTAAAGGGTGAACTAACTTGAATCATAAGCTACGGTAGAGGCTGATTTTTTCCTTATGTTTTAATAAGATTTTATTCATATTTTTAATGTCTCTCTCCTGTTTTTTTCTCCCTGAGATGAACAGGGTCTTTTAGTCTTGTGGGCAGGCGACAGCAGGCACAGTGGTGATATACTGTGACATGTCCATGAACCCAAGTTAAAGCTCATGGTGTCTAATTTTAGGTCAGCCAGCTTTGGTAATATCCCATCAGAGCCTGATCCTATAGCTGTACCACATAGATAAATCCAAAGTGTAGTTATTGAGAGTTTTGTGTACAAAAAGACTGGTTTTGATTTTCTTCCAATCTCTCATTTTCCACTTCGCTGAAGTGCAGAAGTTTCTGCTATGAAAGCATAGAGACATGTAATTTGAGTTTAAAGTACTTTATGGGTTAAAATGGCAGGACCATAATATTTATAGTTTCAAAATTACAAAAATATAAAAAAATATAAGTGAAATAGTTACTGCTGTACCATCAGAATATCTTTGCATATACCTTTACCCTATATTCAGTGTTAAATTCCAAGGTTAAATAATTACAGAATAAAACATTATGAATTAATGATTATGACTTCATACAAGTCTCAATTGTAGTATGATATAAAACTAATTCTTAACAAATAATGTTAGCACCAGAGACAGTGAAATCTGAAGTGCTAAAATCCACTTACTCGTTAAAAAATGAAGTCAAGCATACTTACAAAAATACCAGTAACATCCCATTCGCCCTTTCTGTGGAAATTGCATTTTTTGCGTGCAAAGAACTGGTCTCACTGTGTTAGTTCGGTTTTGTCCATAATAGGATACTATTGATTTGAGATCTAGTAATTTAAAAAAAGGGGAGTTAAACATACTGCTGTTTACCTCTCATTTCTCCTGTGCTTCATTTTCGTTTCCTTTGTTAGTATGTTCAAAATAAACATGAAACCAACTTGCCTTATATTCAAATATATGATTTTAATGCAGCTAAGTTAACTAATGTTTTGGTTACAGACCGTAGGAGTCTGCTAGTAGGTGTAGTACTCAAAAGCAGCGGTTTGGAAAGTGGGTATTTGTACTTTGATCTCGTGCACTTGCAGCATGGCATTATTATCTGGTCTTTTAAAGATAGGTGGATGGGAGTAGCATGCAGTGACTCATGGGATATGGTACTTAGTTCACTAATTTTAGCAGAGCGATTCTTATCTTTCAATGTTAGGTTTTATTGGAACCTTTTGGAAAAGCGGTGAAGTGAAACAAAATGGAGTTGAGAGAAAATGATTAGCAGAATCCCAAAGTAGCTAGAAGTAATATACAGTGAAAAATAAATTAAAAGGATGTAAGATATGTTTATTGCTCAACAAATCTTTGACAAGATCTGAGAGACAAGGGAGCTTTATCTTTCTTAGCATGCTATGATCGTTTTCTATTAAGTCTCACACAACATTCATGCATTCGGTAAGAGAGGATCTCGCGCTACAGATACCTGTTTACAATTACAGATGCTTCTCAAGTCAGAAACCAAGTAACAGCCAAGTCCACATTGGCTGTTTGTGCCTTATTACTATTTTCTTGGTGTCATTGCCAGTAACAGAAGACTTCTGAAGAGGAGATAGTCTATGCCTTGCATGACATTGCAGTGCGTGTGTTCACGCGCACAAATTGAAGTGGAAATTTTAGCTCAAAATGGTGGAGGTTTTGTTTCTCCAGTTTTCCTTTTGGTCGGTTGTTAATTTTGTGATCAGTATCTTCTGAGCTGTCATTGACTTCAGAAACAAGCTTAAACCCAGAGTTTATGCATAATCCCCTCTCCCCAACCAATTACTTAAGATTCAGGTTCAAAATTGTACAAAATCAAAACAAAAGAATTGCTATTTCATAAAATGTAATCACAGGCCACTGATTGTTCACTGATGAAAATTGATGATGTTCACTGCAGAAGATTCATTGTTAACAATAGATTAATATTAATATAATGATGGAGACCTTGATCATACAAGTACTTGTTTCCCACGGCATAAAAATGCATAGGCCTTGGAGCATACCGATGAATCAAGTTTATTTTCATAAAATACGTTTAAAAATTAAAACTTTATGTACAACTCCAATATTCAAGGAAGAACAGTTATAATTTGTCTTGCCTGTAGAATTTTATGGAATGTTACATTTTTGATTCTTCGACTGCAGTATGCAATGTTATGTAGGCATTTTTCATGCCTTTTGAATATCAACAGTATGACTATTGTTATTTTTGCACATGCTAAATTTTACATTGATGATTGTTCCCATTTAAGTTAATACACTTTTCCTACATGCACGTTAGTCTGAAGGAATTTACAGTATCTATGAAAATACAGAGGAAACACGGGTAACATTTTTCTATTAGTGACTTTTAACATTTGTGTGTATCTTAAATCCTGTATGTTATAGAAAGCCTTAATTATAAATAAAGGGAACTGGTAAAAAAAGAAATACAAAGATTCTTACTGGAAAAGCTGATACCATTATGAGAAGAAAGGTTCATTTTTACATTAGGAAAGCTAGAAAACAGATACGTCAGGAAACTGAGGATTTTAACATAGTTTCAAAATTATGGAAATCATGTATGTGAAAGCAAGTTTAATAATCACATGTTTTTATTTTCTTTTTTTTTAATCACAGAACATAAAATAAAAACCTGTGAATTTTGAATATTACCTTGACTCATCCTGTTCATTAGCATTTACCTGCAAAATCTAGGCAATCCTTTTTGCTCCATGCAACGAGTTCAGAAAGAGTAATGTTCTCCTCACCTTGTGCTTCTATTCTTTCTTTGTTATGCAGTTCAGAAATCTCAGAAAACTTTTTTCCTTGCTATATTAATTAAAAGCAAAGAATTGTTATTAGTTGTTTTCACAGGAACCAAACTGGCACCATTTTTAGTTTGATATAACTATAGTTGAGCCTTAGGATGTTCCTAAGAACCGAGTGCATGAACCTTTTCCCAGGAAGCTGGATGTTTCAGTGTCAGTCATCATGTGCAAGCTGACATTTGAAGATAATACAGCACACTGAATAATTTGGCATTGACACCAAGATTTTGTCAATAAAAAAGGAGAATTTTAATTTTTTTCACCAATCAAAATAGCTTTCTGAAAACTTTTCTGGGTCTTGGTAAAATGTGAAGAAGAGTGAGAAGAGATATGCACTTTGCTTATTGTTAACTCAGTGTCTGACCTCTTATCAGTCGGACTGGAATGTAATGTCAGGTTGCTTAAAAGCTGCCATATTAAAATCTTGTTTGTTTGTTTGCTTGTTAAAAAAGATTGTTTTATTTCACTGACATACCTTTTTGAAGGAGAGTGCTGATGCATACCTGGAAGCATTTCAGGCTCACAGTGTTGGAAAGCAAGAAACATGGATACTTTCAAATCTGTAATTGCATCTTTCAGTTTTGTAGGTTTTGTCCTCTTCTTAAACTGACCTGAAGTAAATAGACTTACAGGAAATATTTGTTGTAAGAAAGAGATTCTTCCTTTTCCTGCACACTTTCCACTCCGCTGGCTTCCAGAAATCTTCTTTATAAAACCTCCTAATTGGAGACATACTCCTAACTTCTCTCTGATTCCAGATGTGACATCTCCTCTTGTTATTCAACTTGTACCTTTTAGGAAATATGGATTATCAGTCAGGTATCTCCAGGTGCCAGTTTTACTAGGTTTTCTAATCCATGTTGACATTCTTTTTCTCAATAGTTTTAAAAGTTTTATAAAAATAACCCATTTACAAGTCATCCAAGTGTACGCCTAACTTGTAGCACTAATTTCTGAAGATATGTAGCTTTCAATAAAATGGAATTATTTTTGTCCCTTATAGTGACACAGGAAATATTGATAAATATCAGCTAAAGCTAATTGATGGTGCAGATACTTTGAGTACAGGTGCACCAAGGAGCCTAGAAGCAGAATGTGGTTTGCTCTGCCAAGTTCGTGGATAAGCACTTACAGTGTTTCCTGGGCCAGTGGGAAGGAATGGTATCCAAATTTCCGCTTGGCTCTTCTTACATGAGAACTGCCTTTCTTGATCAAACTAGCATGTGTTATAATCCAGAGTCTTGTCTCCAGCCATTGCCAATCTCAAATGTCTCCTAAAAAGGTGCCAAAAATCAGCCAATTTTCTGATGTAGAAAGCAATAGAACACTTTTTCTATGCTAGTTCCCAAACAATAATCATTTAGATCATGTTTTCTGCTTTTACACATACAGAATTTTTATTTATTCCATTTTGGGATGTTTTAAATTCTATTTACTGTAATAACTGAACATTTTAACTAATAATGTTAAAACCTACTCCTTTTTAGGTTAAGCCTCTTCTGTCCACGCCGAATGCCTTGCAGCCTCCCACTGCAGTGCTCTTCTAGCGTTTACCGAGAGAGCTCCTTCCTCGGTTGCAGAAAAGAGCCCTGTATACTTGCCTGTCTGCACAGTATTTGATGGAGATAAGAGACCTTGAGGGGCAAGTTAATGAAAGGCCATAGCAGTTGTCTGTTGAGTGCAAATAAGAGCTGGGAAATGCACGTATGAAAGGGAGAGTTTGGCGTGAAATGCGCATTAAGTCAAAGTCAAGGTACACATGTCACAGTATACGTGAGAGAGGACCAGTGTCTTTGCTAACAAAATTTGGTGCAGCACTGTTGACTTCAGTGGAGCAGTATTAGTTTACACCTGCAGAAAATTTTCTCCTGAATATCTGGGAATGAGAATATGTAATGAAGTGTTTATGGGTGAGTGACAGAGAGAGAGAGCGTGCGAGAGCGAGAGTGCATGCACACATTTTCAGGCCTGATTGATTATATGAAAAAAAAATGGAGTTGAAAGAACATTATTTTAAATTAACATTCATTATCTTCACGCGTGAGATAACAGTTCACTTTGGACCAGATCCTAGTACCATTATGTTTCTTGAGCAGAGACTGCTTTTTCCTTGAATGAGGTTATTCAGTATGAGAATGGCAAAATGTAGTCAGATCTGTGACAATAAAAATATATGGTTTAGTCTCCATATATTAGAATAATACTGTATTATTTCTGTCAGGAAAACTTGGATTTTTTTTTTTTTTAATAAATTGTTACATTTTCTTTGAAATGTAAAATAAAAAGTAAGGGAAACCTTTCTTTGGATCTTTAATCTTATGCTTGGAGAAGCTTGCAGCCATTTTAATTCATGCTGCATTCATTGATCTAGCAGTTAGCTTATTTAATCACAGTGCAGCTACGTTGTCTACCTATCGGACACTGTTAACGAGTTCATAATATACCTTGAGTTATTGGCTTCTAAATGTCGCTTTTGCAAAAAAAAAGAAGGAAAAAAGCAAACAAGCTATAAACATCCCAGTTAACTTATAAACAGTATAAAGAAAAACAATGTGAATTCATGGTCTTATCATTCAACTCTCTTTTTTTTTTCTGTACATAATATAAATAGGAAAAAATGCACATTGTAGCAAAAAAAGGAAAAAAATCTGATTTTTATCTTCTTTGGTAATTCTTTTCTTTAAATACAGAGTTTTGCAGCATTAAGTCATCTAATTAGGCAGCAGCTTGCTATTAAATATTTTCATAACAGATGTAGTTTGTGAGCATGAAAATGAAAACCACATTTTAAAATTATAACCCCAAATAACTTTAAGAAATTAAAAAAACTCTAAAAAATGTCTTATTCTTTAATTATAATCATGTAAGAAAGTGGGGAAAGTCTATATTTTAGGTATTCAGCAGCAGTAGGAAACTAATTTGCTAGACTGTAAGTGCTGCAATAGTAGAAGCCCAGTGATCTAGATATATAAAGAGGGAAATAAATGTGGCAACAGCTAATGTGTGGCAGTGAAAAGCAGAGGAAAAGATTGTCATGATGCTCTTAAGTGTCCTGTGTTTTCTGAGAGGGAGCTACTCACAATGAAATAAACCCCTCCTTGGTATGCAATAGGCAAGTACCTTGTATAAAAAAAGACAGTAAATTCTTCGGCAGTGATGCACTTGGCAGCAGCGGTTTTTAAAGGATCACCCATGTGCTTTTCAGTTATTTCCCTACAGAGATGAAAAGGAAAGTTCATGCTCTTCTGAGGTATTGTTTTAGTCTGTCTGAATGCAGGTGGAACAAGAAAGTCACGTTGTTTCATATGAAGATGGGAAATGTATTTCCCTCATGTTAAATGAAAGCTAAGAATGCAGAGATGCTAATTCTGTCTGTCTGCGTCTGGATCCCTTGGCTTATTTCCTTGTGCTTTCTTGATGTACACTGAAAGCTTCGTCAGATGAGTGGCTATGATCATGTTAAGTATCTCTCAGTGTTACTATACCTTCAGCAGAGAGACTGTAAACAGTGGAAGGGGTCAGTTGTTCATCTTATTTGCAGTGTTTTCTTAATAAGCAAATTATTCAAAGGTTTCACTCGCAGACTATTTTAGTAGCTCCTCTGCTTTGTTATATTAGTCTATGGCAGTGTTGGTACAACTTCTTTTTATACTTTCATCTGGGCACTCTGGGATGTGATTCCTTTCTATAAGCAACACGCCATGAGGTATATACATGTGGAGTCCAACTGTAGAGGAGGAATCTGACTAAAGGTTTTATGAATGCCATCCCATCGCTGAGTAAGACCCCAGTGCAGCAAGGCAGGTTAAATAGGGATTTGATACTTTTGCTCTCTTTCTTTTGGAAGAGCACTGAATAGGCTTCAAACTCAGAAGGATGTGCTGTGTCCACACTGTGTATTTCTTTACCAGTAAATAGGGACTTCAGTCATGGAAACAACTCAGCGAGGTTAAAAAAAGAAAAGGTGCTGAAACCCGGCTGCATCGTAAAGAAAAATGAGAACTGAGTGATAATAAAAGCAAAAAGTCAGTGTTAATGCAACATACTTGCAGGTTTTTTGCAGGAGCTGAAGATGCCTCTTGAAAAAGGTTTTGGGTGGCTGAATTACAGTTTAGGGGTTGTCAAGGGAAAAGGTGTTTAGCTATGGGTGAAGCAAGCTGAAGCCCTCCTGTGCAGGAGAGTTAACAAGTGTCCGTTGAGTTCAGTCCATTCTGGTGGGTGTGGTGGCCAGATGATTATCAAATAAATTAAGTACAATATTACAATGGGTATCCAACCTTTTCATGTCTACGTTACTAGACTTAAGAAACAAAAGAGCTCTTGACAGTTTGAAATTACAGCCATGTTCTTGAGCATTTCTTCTGAGTTCCACTGAATTAATGACATTAACTGAACTGCCAAACTCGGTGGAGAGCTGCTGGTTAGCCGTTGTCGCAGGAACCCCACATCTTGGGCAGAATGTGCTGCTTTACAGTTGCTTTCTCTTGAATTTAAATGATGACCTTCACTTCGTGCATCTTAGGCTACAGCAAGCTGCAATGGGAGGTAGCCCTGAGAAGGTGTTTGCTAATGAGGTTCTAGCACCCGTGACGGGTGTGCTAGATAATTAAAAAGTGATGATGGTGTGCTGTGTTTGGAAATTTCATTTCAAGTATTTATTTATGTAGTTATGATTTTGACTCATCCAAGCCGTTTGTGTGATCCGTTGGCACTTTCCACAAGAGTAAGGATGCTTGCCCTCTTGTCCTGGCCAAGTTCCAGTTTGGGTAATTACATTCAGACTACCTACATTTCTGTAAAGTTGCATCTGGATTTTGTTACTGTTGTTTATTTACATAGTAATGCATATGTACTTGGCAGTTTACAAAATAACAGCACACGATAAAAAAGTTACAAAAATCCCTGCTCCAAATTACATTTAGTATTTGTGCATGAATAAATGTAGTGTGGCATGACACAGTACAGAAAAAATACAAAGTGGCATGTTCAGTAATAGGATTCATAGAAGAGGGAGGTTTTCAGAGTTTATGAAATAGAAGAGAAAGTGCAATCCATGAAGTGCAAGCGTAAAAGAAGACAGCAGAGGGGTGATGGAGATAAAGAAGTGAGGAAACTATATCTAGGAGGGATGAGAAAAGAAACGTGGGATGAAGTGTAGTTCAAGAATGCTTTGTAGAAGACACTCCTGCAAAAGCTGGTACACCATGGGTTAAGTTGCTGAGTCGTGTGCACTGTTAAACTTATGATATATTGTGCAGCAGGAATGGATGTTAATTCATTCGTAGGAGAAATAATACCTGTTTGTGTTGTAGTTAAAACTATATATATTTTTTTACAAGATTATTTGGTGTAGATTTTACATGTATATCAACAAGGGAGGGGGAGTCAATTTATGTGGTGGTGTGTGTACATGTCAGTGGGACTTAGGCAATCACAGATCTGCACATGGCAATCATCTGCTGGTGCAGAAATGTTCCTCTTCTACGTACAAAGGTACATTTTATCATTTACCACTCGGTCTCTCAGGATCCTGCTTAGAACTTGCTATGTGTTACTGTAGAGCAACAGGTAGGTGAAATAAAGAACCCAAGCCACATCCTGTTGTGGAGAGTTGTTCTGTAGAAATGTGAACTTTAAAGCTGCAAGCTTACTCTTAAAACTGATTGATATTAATAATCAATATTAACCTGGAATGGATTTCCAGAGGAGTTCAAAATAAACTAATATTAGACCATATTGCGTAACCATAGCAGTCTGATATTTACAAGAACTGTCCCAGTGTTCTTCCAAAAATACTTAAGTCTGCTTAGAGACACTTCATCTACAGCCCAGATGTACCCCATTTGAAAAAGATATTAGAAGTACATGGAAAAAAGTTTTAAACAGTTTTCATTTTGAAAATGCTTTCAAGAAAAATGTTTTTGAATAGTTCTTGTGAGTGAAATCATACTCATCTCAAATAGATTGTTCACAAAAAGAGGGTTTGGGGTTTTTTTTGTTTTATTTTTCTAGGAATGGAAAAAATGGTTTTGAAAATATCTTGGAATTTGCATATTAACATTGATGTTTCTTATTGTTAGTAGTTGTTTTTACATGACTTCATTTACTAATAAAAGTAGTACATAATGTACTATGTACTTACACAAAAGACATTTAGGACAATGCATGTGCTTTTGAAAGTTGCGGTTCTTCCTATTTTTGTTTTGGTCTGTTTAATGGTTTTTGGGATATCTGTCTTGGCATTGTATTTGGAAAGAATTTCAACAAAAATATTTTTCACTTTAGGTCACAGATACACAGTAGTATAACCTTTAAGCTCTTATCTAGCAGAACTACAGTGATCACTTTTTCTGACCTCCTTTAGCTCCTGTGTAACCCAGCTTAAATAATTTTACCTATTTCTCCTGCATCAAGCCCACTGAAAGTGCCATCACGAGCCCTTGTGATAGCAGCCAGCCTGCCAGATGTAAGTGAAAGGACTGAAAACCCATCTTTCAGTGCTGTGGGGCAGACAGGGTTCTTACCCATTTAGCAGTGTCTGTCTAGTTGGCTCTTTTTTTTTGGTCATTTGTGGGCTTTTTTTTATGGAAAGAGACAGGAATACTTCAATGAGGAAAGCCATCCAGCACCCACATGCTGTGCATTCTGGGAATGAGATCCATGTGGCTTCTTACCATTTTTTCCCCCCCTTCTGTATCATTTATTAAAGCTGTTATGGAATATCTGCTTAAGGCTAAAAGAGTTTGAACTCTCACTTAGCCTCATTAAGGTCTTGGGCTTGGTGTTTACTTCTGCTTTCATCAAGGCTGCTTCCTCAGAGGCTTTTGCAGGAGATACATATGTTCTTATGAATGACCTTCTTCATTTTCTGCCTCAAATCATGGTAGAATTATACTTTTTAATCAGCAGGTTTTATTTAATCTCCAAATTTTATTTCTGGTGTTCTGCCTCTAAAGCAGAATTTGGCTTTTATACTTTTATGCCAGGGGTTGTCTACTTCTATATTCACACATTCAAATGCTTCAGGCTATTCATGTGTGTTTTCTGAAGGCTTTAACAGTTCAGCCATTTCCACACAGACTGTCGAAGTCAATTGGAGCCTCTGTCAAAATTTGCTATCACACTGCTAAGATGAATCTCCTGCTGTTACTACAGAGTACTTCTCCAGAGAACACAACATTGTTAAGAAATAGTTGAGATATTGGAGATGATGCTATCTGGATCTCTGTCCCTACCTTCACCATGTTCTGTAACATTACTCAAACCTATGTATTGGTAAAGAAGTGCTAGAGTGGTTTGTACAAAAGACTGCAGGACCTCAGGTACTTAGTGGCCAGGTGTAGTTGTTTAAGTCACTCTATACTTGTGCACTGTCACTCAAAAAGAGAAAAAGAGGTGATTTACCAATAGGCAATTTTTTTTTATATGTATAGTTCACAATTATGTTTTCTTTTTGATTACTTTGCTCTCCCTCAGAATTTTTGTGAGTTCCCTGAGTTTTATTTCTATGGCTGGGAGGAAACAGAAAGTGGCACAGTCAGTCTGTACCTTATATACTTATTCATTGCAAAGATTTAAGACTAGTCTTAAGGGAAAGGACATATATGTAGCTCATTAGTTTGAATAGACATGAAGAATTCATGTCTCAAAGAATTCTGGTTACTGGTAAGCGACCTCTCTTTTTATTTTAACTATAAATTTAAACTCTGAACAATGAATATGCTTAGACTAGTCATGTGCTTATTAGGTTAAAAAAAGAACAAGCTTTTAATAGGAAAAAATTTATCACAGGGCAGACAGCACGGGATTTCATTAGCATTTATGGATTGCTAAACTGCAGCTTAAAAGTCAGATTTCTGTTTAAAAAAAGTTTTCCACAATAGTCATACAAATAACATTAAACAATGTCTTTTTAGTTTGTTTACTTGGGGTCAGATTTTCAATGATTAAAGTGATTAAACTTGCACGGACTGTCTGCAAAGGCTACACTACTTAGCTGCCATCGATTTTAGTGGGATTTTGAATAAATGTTAGTTCTCAAAATCCCACTACGTATGGACCTCATCTCTGTCTTTAGTCATCTTTGAAAATCTGGCCCTTAGGACAGTTAACAGCATTCCCTGTGTTGTTTCAGTGGTTCTCCCTTACCAATTCCCCATTTTACTCTGCTCAGGATGGTCCATCAATTATAAATAGCATTTGATAGTAATTTCTGATCTTAAGAGTTCATACCTGTCAAGAGGGCTAGACTGACAGAAGAGAGTTGGTCCTGGCTTTCCACATAGTATTGTAGTTCTTTGCTCTAATAACATAAATAGTTCTTAGGATAATTCTTTTCAACCATAGATGTTTAAGTGCTGCACAAAGGGGATTAGTGTAATTAGTTTTGCATTTGGAAGTGGCAACACAGAGATACACAGTGACTTGCCTGAAGTTAACTAGCACAGGAGGAGACTGTACCAAGGTAGGAGTCCTGGTGCTCAGTCTACTTTCTTCAGCAAATGTAGTTTCAGAGTGCTTGATCTATCCATACAAAATATCCAGACGAGAATCTTCTAAATGTAATGATTTGGTACTTAAGCAGTGTGAGTCATGTTCTGGGATGCTGGCAGTGTTTTTTTGTGATATTTCCGTTTCACATTCAGCTTAAGGGGCTCAGCGGGGGCTTTTGGTCTGGTTGCCATATGAAGTTCATCAGGGGTGACAAGCAAAAGCAGCTTAATGTGCTCATGTTATTTTTGTCTATAGTAGAAATTTGTGATGGGGACTATTTCTGTTTTGCATAAAGTCACCAAAATAATGCATTGAGCTGTAAGCTAACTGGAGATGCCCAGGACTATTCACAGCAGAATAGCCTGGATAGTGTTAGTTTTTGGATGTAATTATTTTGATTTCACTGGGGGCAGAGGCTAAAAGCCACTAGTCAGACTTCTGAAATTGCACACCCTGGTAATTGTGATGCTGAAGTTGGGTACCTCCGCTGGGCCTTCCAAACACAGCTTTTTCTGTATTGGTTCCCCAACTGTAAAATGAAAAAAATTGAAAAATAAATCTTACAAAGTGCTGTGAGCATAAAAACGTACAAGGGTACAAGATCCTCAGCCACGATGGCTTGCAGAAAGAACACTAGTAACCTTATCCAGCTGCTACTCACCATGGAGTACTTACCACTCTTCTCTCCTTGCTTTCTCAAAATTGCCTGTAGAGGAGGGACACTGGGCAATGTTGGATGTGTGTGCTATAGGTACTACAGGAGCTCTTGGCCCAGCTTATTTGCTTTTCTCTACCCCATCACTTAGAGTGGATTACAGTAAACTTTTCTGGCAGGAGAACAGGCATGCGGTCTCTCTTCCTTAAATTAATTCCTGTAACTTGCTCAGCTGAGGTTTGTTCCTGATCCCAAAGGCTAGAGACCATTCCCTTCAAGGATTCAATTAGCGAACACCTACCTTGAGAGCCCCCAAGCTAGGACACATTTCTCCTTAGGATTCTTTCTCTTGGGCACAACAAAAAGGCTCCCCAGGGAAGACCCAGGATACTTCATGTTGTCTTCAAAGTAAAAGATTCTCAAGATTCCTCATAGCATACTCAGTCTTTCTAGTCAGAGCTTGATTTAGAGAAAGAACTGATATTTGTGGGCCTTACAGGTATGTTAGATGGGAAGGCAACTGGTTGAAACATGAAGGTCTGTTTGCTGAGTCAGTAAAAATATCTAATCCTTATTACTCTTATTTACAGTCTGCTTATATTAAGAAGCTAGGATTTAGATTTGTTGTGAATTAGATGTTGACATTTCTCTAGTGTTCCAATAGAGAGGCTGAAGCTATGCTGTTACCTTCTTCATCTTTAGCCCATGAGTATCCCACGTATTTTAGTAGCTTCATGTCATACTGAAGGAATTTGGTAAATGTGTCTTTGATCAATCCCTATGGTTCTTACGATCTCTATAAATGTGTTTAGAAGGAGGTGACTATGGAGGAGAGTAAAAAGCCACTTAAGCCACAGACCAGTATTGGCGTGAGGATGACTGGATACAGCCAGTCTGAGTAAGTGCAGATTGGAAGCTAGGCTGTTGTTTCTAATCATTAGCATTTCAGATGGAAGAACCCATCATGATGTCTGTATTGTATGCATGTTGTGTCATGGCTGCTTTTCAGTGTTTACTCTATAGGGCAAGTATGGCCAAACTTACTCGCCCTATAGATTACACACTAACATTCTTATATGAATAAGAGCCAAAACCCCCATACCATATGCTTTGGAGAGCTGAGGGCTCCCAAAATGCGTGTTGGGACTTGTCTCAGCGTTGAATGCTAGGGTGATATTTGCTTCAGCAACCCATGTTGACTTGTTTCTTCCAAATTCAATAGTTTGAATTTATTCAGGCCCTGCTGCATCAGCGTGGCTCTGCTGCCAGATACATGATTCTGAGGGAACTGGCTGAGGTCCTTGCCAAGCCACTATCATCTGTCAGCGTTCCTGGTCAACAGGGGAGGTCCCAGAGGACTGGAGGCTTGCCAATGTGACTCCCATTTATAAGAAGGGTCGGAGGGAGGATCCGGGGAACTACAGGCCTGTCAGCCTGACCTCGGTACCGGGAAAGATTATGGAACGGTTTGTTTTGAAAGCACTCACATGGCAAGTCCAGGATAAGAGGGGGATCAGGCCCAGTCAGCATGGGTTTACGAAAGGCAGGTCCTGCTTGACCAACCTGATCTCCTTCTATGACCAGGTGACCCGCCTAGTGGATGAGGGAAAGGCTGTCAATGTTATTTTCCTAGACTTCAGCAAGGCCTTTGACACTGTCTCTCATGGCATATTCCTTGAGAAGCTGGCGTCTTGTGGCCTGGATAAGTGCACTATTCACTGGGTGAAAAACTGGCTGGATGGCCGAGCCCAGAGGGTAGTGGTGAATGGGGTGAAATCCAGTTGGCGGCGGGTCACGAGTGGTGTTCCCCAGGGCTCGGTGTTGGGGACAGTTCTGTTTAATATCTTTATTGATGATTTGGATGAGGGGATTGAGTGCACCCTCAGCAAGTTTGCAGACGACACCAAGTTGGGAGGCAGGGTCGATCTGCTTGAGGGTAGGAAGGCTCTACAGAGGGATCTGGACAGGCTGGATCGATGGGCTGAGGCCAACTGTATAAAGTTCAACAAGGCCAAGTGCCGGGTCCTGCACTTCGGTCACGGCAACCCCATGCAGCGCTACAGGCTTGGGGAAGAGTGGCTGGAAAGCTGTCCGGCAGAGAAAGACCTGGGCGTGCTGGTTGACAGCCGGCTGGATATGAGCCAGCAGTGTGCCCAGGTGGCCAAGAAGGCCAACGGCATCCTGGCCTGTGTCAGGAACAGTGTGGCCAGCAGGAACAGGGAGGTGATCGTTCCCCTGTACTCGGCACTGGTGAGGCCGCACCTCGAGTACTGTGTTCAGTTTTGGGCCCCTCGCTACAGGAAAGACATTGAGGTGCTGGAGCGTGTCCAGAGAAGGACAACCAAGTTGGTGAGGGGCCTTGAGCACAAGTCTTATGAGGAGCAGCTGAGGGATCTGGGGTTGTTCAGTCTAGAAAAGAGGAGGCTGAGGGGAGACCTTATCGCTCTCTACAACTACCTGAAAGGGGGTTGTAGTGAGGTGGGTGTTGGTCTCTTCTGTCAGGTGTCTGGAGATAGGACAAGAGGAAATGGCCTCAAGTTGAGGCAAGGGAGATTTAGGTTAGATATTAGGAAAAATTTTTTTACTGAGAGGGTTGTCAAACATTGGAATGGGCTGCCCAGGGAAGTGGTTGATTCACCATCCCTGGAGGTATTCAAAAAGGGAGTGGACAGGGTACTCCAGGGCATGGTTTAGGGGGCATGGTTAATGGTTGGACTCGATGATCTTGAAGGTCTTTTCCAACAGAAATGATTCTATGATTCTATGATTGGGAGCCTCATGGGAACCACACCTGAAGTATTTTGAGCCAGGAGTGGTTCAGGAGCTGTGCGCTGGCCACCACTGGCTTCAGCAGCTCTGTACAGAGCAGGTGAGAATAACTCATCAGGTTTCAGAAATTATTTGCCAGTCGTGCTGTCTCACTTTTGGGCTTGTAACAGACTCTGAATATACTTCTCTATGGCATGATTTCATCCCTGTAAAATAGCAGTATCAGCACTTTGCTACATTACAAGGCATTTGGAGTATAAATTAGAGGGGAACAGTTGCTAAGGCAAACACTTTGATTTTATTCTGAGGACAGGTCTGCTTCTAGGACCAGAAGCAGATGAAGATAATATGCCAATACTTTTAGCACTAGAAGAATAGAAAAAAAGAAGTAAGAAATAGTGCATGTTATTTTGGGGGGAGCAACAGATGGAAAGAAAGTGGTTTTGATAAAAATGAAGGCAAGTGCAAAAGTAAAAGGCAAGCAGATCTAATACACTAAATTGTTTAATAGCTCTATAAAAATGGCTGGAACTTTAAATTGATGGTACCCCTGCAGTAGCAGGAAATGAAATGGTGCTTAAGCCATAGAAATAATGAAAAACGCTTGCTACTATGAGTTTCCGATTAGTTTTAAAGAAAGTACTACATTAAAGGTAGCAAATTTTGTACTTAGTAACTAAATGAATGTTATTTTGAAATTGAGAAACTGCTAATAATTTGTGAAAGAATGTCACGAGAATTAGCATCATCTTCCTCAGGAGAAATATCTTCCTTTAAATCTTCACCAAGAGACAACAAATCTTGCTACCAATTCTCTTACCAGTACTCTACTATTATTTCTTCATTCAGAGTGAATGTCTCTTCTTTGGGAAGACTGAAATGTATTTTAATTTATATTTGCTCATAGCCTATTCTTTACTTTTTGCCATGACATCAGGAGTTCTGTTGTCATCAGCGAGCTGAGGCATTCACTGTGATAAAATCTAGAACTGCCCTCATAGCCTTTTAGAGAACTGACTATTGTTGTTCTTATAGAAATTGTCAGGTTTCAGACTTCAGCACAGAGGGTGCTTGTGCTATAGAACATGAGCCCTACAGTTGGAAACACCCTCTTGGATTTCTTTCTTGAGTGTAATTAAACAGGAATGGTTTCTTCAGTGTTCACTCATTGAATCTGAATACCCATCTATCAAGAATGACTAGAGAGTACTGTAATCAGAATGTATATGTTGGGGTTTTTCCCATTTTACAAAAATGAAAACAATTTATGAACTGCTAAAGAATATAGATATGATACCTTTTTTTAACTCAGGTTAAGAAACTTTCCTGGTGTAGCACTGCCAGGAACTGAACTTGGGCATACCTGCAGGACAGACCGCCTTAAACAAATTTATTTGCAATTACTGTTGAAGCTGGCTGTCAGCAACTGGCCATGCATTGTCATTTCTGCTTAAAACAGATAGGAGTGGTACATGAGACAGGAGTCTTAGTACCAAAATAGTCAGTGCAATCTTCCTGCAGCTCAGCTTTTCTATTTCTTAGACGTTTAGCGGATTCTTCCAGAGTGCTTATCAGGTCAAGCAGTCTTTTTTAATTCTTTCTCAAAAAATAGTTGCACGGATTTTACACAAGCTTTTCCTTTTCTAAAGAAAAACAACAAGAAAAAGTAGACTGAGAAGTAAACTTTCTTAAGATTGCAAATTATTAAAAATAGTGATTTTTGAAAAAAATTAATAAATGGAGACAATATAATTTTCACATTTCCTCATGAAGCTTACTTGAAACAGCAGCTAAAACACTCCCAATAAAAAGAAGTATTACATTTTTAAATAATCAAATTTGCTTTCCAGTATGTACTTCTATTGCTTGCTTTCTTCCAGCTGCTAGCTGTGGCCAATTAAAAACACGTCAGTTTATTTTTTTATTCCTCATAATTAATATTTTTTTGTTCACTTTATGCACTAAACTTTCAAAGCAGTTTTGGGGTGATTTAAATAAATATTTGTAATTTATTCATTGGTACTGCTTTTTAGAAAATCTTTGGGCTTTTTGAGGTGCTGGCAAATGGGAAATAAAAGGAAGTAAGGACCACCAAGAAAATCAGGCAGAGCACAGATGAAATGTCCAGTATCCCTTTCCCACGATTGCAGGAAACAAGATATGACAAGGAATGGGGAGGATGTCAGGGAGGTGGCCTATAATCCATGAAAATTTATAGCAAATCAGCTGGGCAACTGAAGAGGCTCTTAGTGTGGGAAAATGACTAAAATAACTGGAGTCAGCAGAGAAATACTCAGATCCTATGGCTAAGTAGAACAGCAGCGAGCAGGTCATGAATGTTGGAGGCATCATAGAAGTAAGGGTAGAAAAATTTTATCAATGTGCTGGATTACCTGAAGGAAATTAAGTCCCTTGATGTCTCCCGTGTTCTTTTTTGAAAGTAAAGACTTGCAGAAAAATATCTAACAAAGAAAAATCTGACTTCTTTTAATTAAAAGAGAAAAAACGATGAAGTCCACTACTCCGCCTGGATGAGATCCAGGAAAGGCAAAGCTGAATTTCATTTCCAAATTTTTGTAGTGATAATGTGCCTGGTATGTAGGATTCTGAATATCTTTATTCTATTTGTAATTAAAGTAGATCTGCACCTTGTAACATCCCAAAATTTTTAGGGAGGCATTTTGTAGTATGAGTTACATTTTAGCTGTTACTGTCTACTTCATTTCCTTTTAGAATTACTAAAAAATCCATGTGTCTTCCAACTAGTTACCCTATACCAAACGTTTTTTTCCTTCAAGAGAAAAAAATCGAGTGTCTCAACTTTTTTGTACACTTATGTGTTTATCATATAAATGATAAGTCCAATGCAAAATGCATATAATTCTTCATGCCATTATATTATTTCTTGTTTCACCGTCTGCTACCTCCTTTGCTATAAAAGTGCAGTCTCTTTGTAATACACTTTGGATTTTTTAATTTTTTTTTTTCAGATTGAGTGATTCAAAGATACTACATGAGGGAGAAGCAATTTATGTGATGTGGCTACGTTCTTAAGCTGTAACAATGATAAATTAGTAACATTGCTTTAGGATTTTGCAGTCATTTTGCTTTTGATATGATTTGAAGAACTGTATTGCTTAAACTAGTTTTGTTCTTCACATACCATAGAAATTGAATATTATGGTTCTGTACAGATTCTTGACTGAATTATGACTAGATTTGTTCCTTAGTCTGGTTTAGTGGAATATATTAATGTATAGATATCAAATATAATTTATTTCCTTGGCAGTGCTGTACATTTGTATTTGATTTATATTTACAAAGCCAAAATCTTGTAATAAATAATAGAACCAAACTACTTGCATCGCCTTCTTTTTGATCTTTTTTCTTATCTGCATAAACATTACTGCAAGCTCCCAGGCTGATACCTGTGGTAAATGGATGTTTGACGTTTTGTATTTCTCTACCATCTTATCTGCCTGTTTATCCAGCCACGTAGTCCAGCGTCTCTTCCAGAACATGCTTATTCATAAAAGCTGTTGACTGTTGTCAGGATTGAGACTGGAGGGCTGTAGGCAGTGATGAGATGTGAAACTTTGAACACTTATCTTTAAGATCTCCATCTACCTGATTTGCTGCTCTACTGAAAAGAGTGTTTATTCATCTTGGTTTCAAATGAGTTTCTTGATTTTTTTAGGAGAGAGAATGTAACTGGAGCTGAGAATTGAACCAAACCCCTACTTTTCTTAAAATCAAATTATTTAGAATTCATGCCAGAACTTTTGATTTATGTATTTTTTCCATATTCAGTCTTTTAAAATAATTTCTGTAATCCCTGGGTTAAAGCTGTGGTGCAGGATTATATCTGATTCATGATGGTGGAGTAAGGGAAGAACAGGAGGAGAGATGGAGCTTGGAGATTTGTCTTTGCTATTTACAGATCTTAGGCAAGCCCTTTAACCTTTCACAGACTCAACTCCCCCTGCTTCACATTGTGGGCAGGGTTTTGAAGTTCTTTGGAAGGGCTAACAAAAAGAATCCAACTTGTTTAGGGTACTAGGAACTACACTAGAGAAAACGAGTTACTCAGTCATCCAGTCTTAGTATCTTTTTGTGAAGGGTTGTCTATGAGCTTTGGAAAGTAAATATTTTCCTGGGTTTTGGATGATACTTTGTAACTTAGAGCTAGCTCTGTATCCTATGGCAAATCCAGTACTGAGTGTATTGGCCAAATGCATCCATTTAGGGTTTGAGCTGTGGGATTTTGCAGTGGAATCAGCTTGTGGACATGAGCTGCCTGATACAGCAGTGGAGGATAATGTTTTCTCTTGGAATTAGCCTGAGTCATTCCGTAGAATATTTCTTCTGCCAGTTTCTACCTGTGTGCAGCTCCTGTTACCATTCCCATCATCATGCTGGTTTGTGAGGACAGTCGGGCCATGCTGTCTCCAGTGAAAGCATTTTGCACTCCCCCTCTCACAGGGACCTGCCCGAGGAGTGCTCTCCATCTTGGGCCCTGTCCTTGTGAGGCCCCTCCTTTGCCAGGCATGTGTGAATAAGAGCCTTTCTTTTTGTATTTGTCTTTATGCTCTTGTCTAGTGGTGGTAGGCATCTCGCAGCCATCTCCTTCCCTCTCAGACTGGTTTGGACATGCCAGTTTCTGTCCTGGTGTAATTCAAAACCACCATATGCTATTTTCAGTGCTTTCTTACAATGCCATCGTGAGAATTGTCACCTTTTGCATTGAAAATATTATGAATGAAGGCCATTTACATTTTTGCCTTTAACAATGTATTTGAAGTATTGAAGAGTTGATAAGCTCTTTAACTAATCCAGAGCTTTGTGTTAGTAATTAAAAAAATGAGTGGTGCCAGTTTTCATCAGAGCTGAAGGTCACTGGAGGCATAATGTATTAAGAAAATGTAGTACATAATTTCCCTTCTCCAGATTCTTTTCTGAAAATTGAAACATGTATGGTTTTTACAAATATCTGTTTTTATAAGTTTTGCTTTCTTTACTCAGTAAAAATAAAAATAAAAAACACTGCAGTTTTAGTTCTTCCTTACTTAGGGATGAGGAAAAATGAAATTCCAGGTGCAAACCAATGGACAATATCACAGCGATGAATGTATTTTCACTGCAGGTTTTTGTAATGTACAGGAGAGTTAGTTTCTCTTGCCTAGTAGGATCTTAAGCTCTTGCATTTAGTGGATAAGCAAGGCACACAGACACCAGGTTTCTTACCTTCGGAAGTGTGCAGCTATCTAGGATTTGAGGGTTTGAACCATGTTAGAATAAATACTTAATTATTCATGTAAGTAGCAGCACTCCAGCAGGGCAGCTGAGCACTCTGTAGCCTGGGCTGTCCATCAGCTGCTCCAGTGTGGTGGGGAAGATCTCCTTGCCATGCAGGGTGCTGCTGAGGGTTCTCCGAATCCCAGGTAAACCACGTTGTAGTCAGGTGCTGTGGTGAATCACACCTTTATAACCCAAATATTGAAAGCTCCTATTTTAACTCAGATAAATGATTGCAGATACTAATCCAGAGACTTTACAAATATTTGTTTTGAGTTGTACATCTGTTGGTTTTCCTACAGCCGTCCATAAATGCTTGTACAGAACCTAGGTGCACGCTCACAATCGTTAATCACTTTGTTGGGTATTTGGCAATAGGGTAATTCCATTATTAAAATTAAAATGACTTGGGCTTTTTAAAAAAAAAAAAATCTCAGCATCTTTAGCAGCATGTGTACATACTTACATACCCCTGAAATGTGGCCCCAACTCCCACTGTACTAGGATCCACTTCAAGTAGTGGTAACTATCAAAACTCCACCTACCTTTCTGACACTAGCGTTCTAATGAGTCTTTACGCTCTGTCCTCACTGAAGACAAACCTTGATTCTAAAACATTACTTTGCTAACAGACTTCCGCCATTTTGTCATATTTTTTAATGTAGAGCCAATAATGTTTGTCCAAATTCACGACCTGTAAAGAAAATCTATCCTGGTAGTATGTTTAGCTCGGCACTGCTTATGCAGAATATTTGTGTGCAAACACGGCAGATACTGGTTTTCAGTGTTTTGTTAGTGTGCAGTACTTCAAAGAGTTCCCTTGTATCGTTTCATGTATCACTTAGTCATAAAAAACCTCTTTGAATATACAGTGTGGGAGCCTCAGAAGAGTGTTAATTGTATTCTGCTGCAGTGGTAGCCAGAAGGTCAGGATCTAAAATTAATATATTTCTGAATAATTCCAATTTTGTAGCAAGGTTGATTTTTCATGGTTACTACTCAAAGTATCATGCTAATTTATGGCTAATATATTACATATTTTTCCTGTAAAAACAAGGAGAGCCGTTCCCTTCTCCTCACAGATACAGGCATGCTATCCAAACATTTCTACATTAGAAATAATTAAACTCGTTGGTAGATTCTTGGACTCATCTCAAATGTGTGCAGAAACTCTATAAAATTAAGAAAAACTTTCTTTTGAAAGAAATCTACTAGAGATTTTTAGGTCAGATTCATTAACTTTTATTGATGCTATCAATATATGCATCTGAAAGCATTTTGAAACAATATTTAATTAATTTATTTCTTTAAGGAAGATATTAGCTGAGTTCCAATACATTTTTATTCCTCTTTGGAGAACAGTTGAGTATAATTATCTTTGGATTAATCAGTTTTTGAAGTCTTTTCCAATGATATGTATAGAGAGGATTAAGACAGAGATTACCAAAGCATTAAGATTTTTTTCTGGTTGTTTTTAAGAAGGAATCCTTGCCTTAAGTCAATTACAAAATGATTTCCTTGTAAGAAACTGCCGAACAAACTAAACTAAACTAAACTAAAAAAAACCCATAAAATCACCTATAGCAGGATTTGTTTGTCCTAGGGCTTGAGAGAGAGATGTGCAAGCAGTGACGTCCTATTTTGGTTGTGCACCTTCTTTTCTAACTCTTTCTTTCCTTGTTACGTGGTAAGGCAGAGTTGTCTTTCTCTTCCCATTACAAATGTTGAAGTTCTTTTCTCTGGCTTTTCTTCTGTTAGATGAGCAGCAATAAAGGAGAGGAATAACATCCCTTCTCACATCCTCTGCTACCATTTTTCACTGGGGAATAGTTTTATTTTTCTTGTGCTCATTTTTCATGGGTATTAACTTGTTCTATAGTGTTCTCTAGTTTGACCTTTATTTTATGTTTTGCTTTGGATTTTGTCAGAATGATGATACAATTTAAATACAGTTCTGTAAGGTTATTTTAATTGAAAGTTTGAGTAACTCTGTGTGCCTCTAATGCATGAAATTAACTTGATCTGGAGCTTGGAAAGACTGTCCTATGTATGATTTCATAATTAAAAAAAAAAATTAATATAATGTTCTATTGAACAGATCTCAGATCACAGTTCATTTGCTTTTGGCTTTAGGGAACCTAACTGCAGCCGCACCCTGAATTCCTGCTGCTGAAGGGTTTCTTCCAAGCATCCTGTTATATCAAAAAATGGTACGTGACATAGTTCCAGCTCTGGGAGTCACAAGCTAACCTTCTTCTACAGGAATCTGATTTTGAGTCATGATTACTTCCTTTTCTTGCCTGCCTACAGTAGTCCTGGTTTAGTGCTGGACTGTATCGCATCAGACAAACCTATGTGGATATTGTTAAGTAGCTCTGTAATAATATCTCCATTACTTTCATGCCATCAGGGTTTCTTGTCTGGGTTGTTTGGTTTTTTTCTCATTTCAAATTTATTGGAGAGGCTGAAGAATAAAGGGTTGAGAATTGCTTAGATGATGCTCTAGGTTGAGAAGAGTTACACTGAGTTAATAACGTGGGGTACAGGTCTGTTCACCACTGCACTCCTCATTCTTCTGGTACATCCATATTGGTATGTGTCCCAGTGTGGAGGCTGTTCAGTGGGACTGTTTTCAGTTTGTCTTTATTTATTTGCTTAACAGAAAGAATTTCTGCTTATCTAAGCCATTTTTGCTAGCATGCTTGCATGCACGGTTGCATATGAGAAGGAACAAGTTTGCCATTTTCATTATACTTCCAAAGTGGCAAAAGTTTCTATTACAGATCAGTTTTTATTATAGCTGTCCAAGAGTCATACTCTTCTTATATCAGGGAAATACCACCCGCTAAATGACACAGTGTACTCAAGCAAAAACTATGTATATTTGAGTCCTAAAACCTATAAAGGCAGAAACAAAGAACAATCTGTCATTTGAGACATCAGCCAAGATTGATTTTTTCCAAAAGTCTTGGACTTTGTTTTGAGACGTAGCTGATTGTAGGAGCGAGCCTTAGCCCTTGTCTATAACTCATTGCTTGTGACAAGCGGAAGAGAAAAGGAACGTCTTGCTGAGGTTTGCCCATGGGTCTAGCCAAAACCTAGATAGAGCCAGCCAAGATGGTTAGCAAAAGGCAATATTTGAGCTGGGTCATAAACCTTGAAAAGGCAGTCATAAATCATAATTAAGGTTTTTTGTTTCCTCAGTGGTGTGGCTCTTCAGAGATGGAGGCTGAAACTGTTTACCAAAGCCCATTTTTTTGTCTTTGGAAAAGTGTTTAGGAAACCTGAACCAGGGTTTATTAAGCATATCTGTGGGAGACAAAAGAGGGAATTGTTGGTCTCCAAGCAGCAAGCGGCATTGACAGGCTGACTGGTGTGGTCAGAAAGGATATTTAATTTCAAAGGATAAACTACAGGATTCATTTTTTCTTTTTTATCTGAAGTCAAGCTTATCTGGTTTATGCCTTATCTAATTTAACTTACGAGAACTGTAAATTCAGCTATATTAAGCAAACAATTTATGTTGTTTTAATTCCATTTTCTCTTTGTTTTAATAAATCTTGGTTTTGTTAGGATTACTGTTGTGTGGGTAATTTCATACAGATGTCTTCAAAGAGTAAAGAAAAATCCATAACTCTTAAAGAGAATAGCTGAAGGGGAAAAAAACAGGTCTGGAACTCCTTTTCATTCTTCAGTGGTCCTAGTGGAGGGGTTTGGATTAAAGTGTTGTTTGCAGTTGGCAACCATAACAGAGAGCCCCAAAACTGAAGAAGAGATAAAGAGTTAATGGTTTCAGCCTATAAAATTTAAATTTTAATTTTTTCAAAGTCCTATAAAGCGTAGGACTACTAAATAGTATAGAGAGGAGTAACAGGTCCTGTCTGTGAGATGACAGGGAGTGGGGTGGGGATGTATTCTCTTTGTTTTGGAAATGAAGTAATAAAAAAAACTAGTTTTGAGGTACATAGTAATATGAAATAAGACAAGAAATGATCAGGTTGTGTTGTTTTCTCCTTCTTTTCCAGCTTCATAAAACAAGATAAAGAAATCAGATATTTAAGAGTAGCTTGTAATTTTATAAGGTATAAATAGTGTTTTCAGACAGTGTGCATTTAGCCTGTAGAATTCACCGTGGAGGTCACATAGTTAAATGTAGTGGTTCAATTTTCAAAAAGGGCTTGGTGATATAAAGGCTAATAACAGTGGCAGCAAAGCATGCTTAGAGAAGGGTAATCAAATCTCATGATTTAAGACATAAGCGCATTACCTGTGAGCATCTGGAAAGACCTCATTCCTCTCTGTCACCTGCAAAGCCTTCTGCAATTAGTAAGGTTCATTGTGGGTATTTGTAGTGTCTGATTTTTTTGAAGCATTGCTACTAGCAATAGTAGGGATAGGATACAGTCTTCTGTATGTCATCATATCGTATCAAACACTTGCACAGAATGTTGCCCTGCTTTTCTGTGCTGCTGTGTTGAATAACACCAGCATGGTCTGAAACAAAAGAACCTGGTGATGTGCTGGTGCTGCTAGCTGCAAAAGCACAAAATTGCCTGATCCGCCATCAAATAGAAGTAAACTTGAACAGTTTTTACATGTTACTTTGGGATTTAATTCAACTCTTTCATAAATCAGTTCTTATAGTTCATGCAAAAACCCCCTGCATTTATAAGCAGTAGTAAGATAACAACTGAATGTATGGAAGTAGGCAATTTCTTTTGAAATAAAAATGGAAGTGTATTTTACATCTGATTTTTGCTTTAATTTTTTATTTCTGAAGTTTGCTGTAAATAGCAACTGCTGAAGTTAAAATATTTTATTTAAAATGCAATGTAAGGAGTATATGTGAGTTCCTCCCGTGTAAGTAAAACCAATAGGAAGGAATTTAGATACTGTTTCTTTTTATTTAGCAAATTGGGAAAGAGTAACATGTTTTAACAGGTAGAAGAACATGCTGTTAACTCTTAATAAATCACAGAAAGAGATAAAGACAGCTTCTGAGTCTGAAGGTTTGAATTATAGTGTCAGATGAATCCTAAATGTTTTGAACTGCTTTTCCAGCACCCTCTCTAAAGAGGAGTCCGTGAAGGGACTGGGGCATCGCCTGTAAGCAGGGTGACTCCTCGGTGGACTGCTTGCTGGCCCATGGGATATAGTTCCACGTACAGCTTCTCTGGGAAGGGAGGTTGTACCTGTGGTTTCAACATTTTTCTTATTTACTTTATGTTCCATTTTATAACTTTCCATGAAGTCCATAAAAGTCAAGGTCAAATTGAAGGAACTCTTGTGAATAAAGGGAGGTGTTTATTTTAAATTGTTGAAGACAGAGGCATCACTATTGAAAATTTCCACTACTTGTATGTTTGCAGCTTCTTTTTATTGCACTACTTAAACTGTTTGTAGGTAGTCGCAGGCAGTGCATGTAGAAATCAAACTCAGACTAGCCAAATAAATTTGATTAGCTGCATGCTGATAAAGTCAAGAGGGTGAGATGACGGTTGCAGTAGTGATATGGTGTAGAGGACGAAGGCCACAAAGTTATGAAAAGGGATGAAAAATTTGTACTTTACCTTAAAGGAAGGTACTACTGATTTGAAATAAACAGCCTTGTGACCTAGGAGTCAAAGTTAGTGAAGTTAGCCTCCTGAAAAAGTGAGGATATTAATTTTCTTTCTTAGCTCAGTTTTTCCTTGATCAAGGTATTGTCATAAAACACTGAAGAAAATTCTATGGTTATGCTTTTGCAGTTTCATTTTGTCTGGCTAGATAGCCACATTTATAAAAGTCAGACTTCTTTTAAGAAAAATGAAAAAATGTCTTACACTGCAATTTTTTCTTAATTAAAAACTCAATCTGTCAAGAAGAAATTAATTCAAAATATACATTATTCACATTGAGAATTAGAATATATATCAGATATTACCATTAATCAGCAGTTTTACTAGCATTGCAACAATATTACTAGGGTTATAATTGAAATTTCTCTGTTTATTTTTTATTTTTGAGTGAAAAAAAGCAGTTATTTAAGCCTTTCTCAATGAAAAACGCAACTGCATATTTTTACTTTAAACAGATGGGGTAAATAAGATATCTTCAGTTAGTCAAAGATGCCCATATGGAAACTGAAAACATATTGATTAAATTTTTCATCCAAAAAAGACAAAGTAGCAGAAAAATCAGTGATATGGTGGCTAAAGCCCTTAGCTGAGATGTGAGAAATTCAGTTTCAAGCAGGACTTTAAACTAGGTAAGTGTAGGCGCGGCTTAAAAAAGACAGCCTGAGTGGAGTGCATGTGATTTAAGTCCAGCCACATAAACTAGTCATCCTAATCTCACTTTATCTGCCATGGAGAGAAATGGTTAATTTTAGGGCTTAATTCATCTGACCTATTTGCAATGTCTGCTTCACAACAAGAAGAATTGTTGCACCGAGTAGGTCATGTCAAGTGTGAAGGGAGCATAGAGTGATTAGCTCAGAAATAGATATCTGCATTTAATCTGTTTTTTCCAATCTCTATCTCATGTTGGAGGTTACATTAACAAAATAACAGACTCGCTGTAGGACAGTGGCTATATAGCTGGAGCTTCTACAGTATTCAGCTATTGCTGGACACTCCAGATGAGGTGAAGGGATCTAAGATATATTCCCACATACATGTCAGTTAGAACTGATATATTTCCATGAACCATCTTGGTACCAATAAAACAACATTTCGTGAAGGAGAGAGCTTTATTAAAAAAATTTCCAGCTCAATGTTCATTTCTACTCTGGTGTGACTATCTCCTTGACTGAAAGGATCACAAAACAGTTGAACTAGGAGTACACAAGCATTCAGCAGCCTTGCCAAAAGCAGAATAAACATTTCTTGATTTGGGGAGATGAAGTTTCAAATGTCCTCCTCTGAGCAACTATGCTATGGAAAGAATATCAGTTTGTTTGTCAGTGTGATTTCCTGTTCTCGAGTTGCTTAATATGCTCATGTTTTGCAACACAGCGTGCAGGGAAAAGAATTCTTGGTGTAGTGGTTCTACTCTTTATTTACATCAGAAATCTGCTCTTTTCAGAAAACTAAAACCCCAACAAACACAGTTGTGGGTTGAAAATGCCTCACTGAACATTGCAGCAGGTTGAGGCGATAAATGGGTTTTGTCTTTAAAGAAGGTTTGCATGTTTCCTTGTTTTCCTGGCTCTGGCTAGCAGGAGACGCTGCTGTGCAAAAGGGGGTTTTAATGAAGCTTATGCTTTTTCCTTTGAAAACCAGATTTTCAGCCTTCCCAGCACATTTTGGGGATAAATAGCTGCTTTCTTCTCTGAACAGGTTAGGTAACTTTTGTTGGCCACATTTTTTTCCCAAGTAATTATACTTTAGGGGCCCTGTGCTACAACTTTTGCCTTGAATTGTTTTTATAGATCAACTGGCAGTGCTGCTGAACGGGGTTTCTTGGTGCTTTCCATCCTCTGTTTTCTCCTCAAATGCTTACACTTTCGTTAAATGCTGCCTGTTTGGCTGTTACCTACCATAGACAAACGCTGTATGTTGTCATGTGTTAGACTTTTTGCCTAACACTGAATTTATTTTTCTGTGTGGAAAGTGCTAGTAAGAAAATACTGTAGTTGTTTAACCCGAATGAAGTAGTTGAAAGATTATTTGTAATGCGATTATTAAGTATATTCAAACCAGGAAGCACAAAGAAGGGGAAGAGAAATGGAAGTGCAAATGTAACCGCCTTTTTTTTGTCTTTTTTTTTTTTTTTCATCCTCTCGTGGTATTATGTGGATCCCCAGCCAGATGGCTACTGGCTATAATCTGTGTGTGGATTCACAGGATTTTAACTCCTCTGTTGGTTTCCCATCTGTCATAAACTCAGAAGCTGCAATCCAGAGACTGACATGAATGTCAGTGTCTTCTTTAGCACACCAAAATAGTTATGCTTGAAGGCTGCAGAAAGAGCATGAGCCCTAACAAAGACAGGACAGTGTCTGGTTTAACAACCATGCTGCTAGACTGGGGAGTAAAATTTCTTGTGGTCAGTTTAAACTAGTGCTTTGAACCACAAGTGACCACTTTCGTGGCAGCAGCCTCAGACAAACCCTGCCTGAAAAGTGTCCCCCAAAGGAGGGTTTTTTTCTGTTGTTGGAGCTCAGCGAAGATTGTAAACCCGCAATTGGTTTTGGTAGGAAATCTCATGTCTAAAAATAAAATAGCAGACTATCTTCAACAGAAAGAAGGTGGTAAAAGTCAGAATCTCTCAGCACTGGAAGAATAGATGTGAAACAGCTAAAAACAATACTATGGTCTTTCTTCGCTTTAAAATGACCAGTTCAGGATTCCCTATGTTTTTTCTTCAGCATATGTCATCACTTGGACAGACACATTCTGTTTCTGTTAATGGAGGTGAAAACAGTGAAAAACATCTCAGATTTCATGGTATAGGGTAGAACAAGGCATTGGTCACTGACTGTGGGCACCCACTGGGGCCTCAGCATCACTGAAACAAAGAAACCTTGCTCCTCAAAGTAAAAGAAATTCTCATAGTCTTGCTTTATGTCATGTCATACTCAAGAAAGCAAAATGAAAAATTAACTTAAACTTTTATGAAACAGGCATGAACAAGTGAAATAGAAATAGGGGCTGAGCACACTCCAAACCATTTTAGAATGAATTTTAGCACGTATCAAAAAGAAACATGTATATAAGCCTGTAAGAAAATCACTACTATTATGAAGTCTTCCCAAATTTAGACTTGGTTTTCGTAATTAATGGATTTGACTTATGTGAGAATAAAAGTTACACCCCTGCAAGGAAATAACCACTTTCCTAAGGAGTAGCTGTCTGATATCAAGCAATTTGGTAATCCAGCTTCAAAAACTGTCATGAACAAATTATTTCCACTTTGGATTCAGTTCTGTAGGACAGGGAGCAGCTTAAGAGGATGACTAAGTGTTAGACTGTGCTTCAGGTGGTTTCTAGTGCTTGGTGAAGTAGCCCAGAGTTAAACGCTTCATTCAGCATCAGGCATCACGACTGGACTTGTCCCAGGCAGGTGCTTCAGCAGCACAGTGGACTTCAGGTCTTCTGCCTAGGTTGAAAGAACACCACATGACAAAATAAGATACTGACTGGAAAGACTGCCAGAACTCTAGCATTTTATTTCCTCTATTTCCTGTGGAATATTGTATTGTAAATCCAAGCTTCAAGTCAACAGGCTTGCCCTTTGTTATAACACCATAATGTTATGACACTCTTGCAGTTCATTTTCTTTGGGTTAGGCAGAAAAGATTTTTGCAGAAATCACAGCAGGAGGCTGTATTTCGGGAAAGACATTTTCTGAAATTTATGTTAGGTTGATAGTAGGATTAGTTAATTTTCCTGGGCTTTAACTTCTGCTGGTAGCCACAGGGATGGCATGCTATTCAGTTACGTCCTGCACTTCCATCAATTTTCCTCACCCTATAGTGCTAAGTCTCTGTGTCAGAGCTCTGGCTCATTCCTCTGCATTCAGGTTAAAAGAGTAAAATAAAACCCAGCCAAACGTTGGCAGTAGAATAACTGAAATAATCTGAAAAATGAAGTCCTGCTTCTGCTGACAAAATTATTAATCCTGTGTTTCTGTGTCTGAAGGAAATGGCTGAGAAGAGAACAGTATGGTCCTGTTGCCTTTAATAAACCTCACCCCTAGATAATGATACAGCAGGAAGAGCTCTTGAGTGTTCAGGAAGTAATTTCCTCCCTGAAGGACCTTTGTAATCTGCTCTATGTCATCACCATCAGCAGCAGCACTTGAAGAAATAGGTTTCAGATGCACCTGCCAGAGGAGAAGCAGAACATCATTTTGCAAGTGAGAAGTATCGTAATCTCCCAGAGCTGCAGAGGGGTCTTTTGTCTCTCTGACCTGTAGCTCTAGCATATGCCATGGATGTGCGTATGAATATAATAGCGAACCCTTGGTCAAAGTAGTAACTTTCCCATAGAAGTAATACGGAGCATATATAAAATGCAAAAATCGTGCTGATGTGAAATGGATTTTCAGTATCAAAAAAGTGCATAATTCAGTTCACCCGCAACTGGTCCTGGAAAAGCCTTGAGAAGAATTCTCTACATTAAAAAATAAAGACATGTTGTAAGTTGGCTTCAGGTAAGAGAACATGAGAAATAAGAGTTGGAAGCATCTGAAAGTCATAGGTAATAGAAAATGTATCAAAAGAGATCACACTAGAGCTCCCACCAAGATCCTTGAAAGAAACAGCTCAACAAATTTGAGACTGCAATCCAAGATAGCACGTATGGTATTGGGAAAAAATTCTATGCCAGAAAAGCCCATTTGCCAACCTCCCCCATACCATCAGCCACACCAAGAGCTGGTTAGAAAATTAAGTGGTATATTCTTCCTGTCCTCACTCCTGTCTCTTTTAAACAACTTACAGGAAGGAAATGCTAACCTGCAATGGTAGGACAAAGTTTACTTGATGTCAGCTGTTACCAGGTTTGCTGAGAAACTGCTGTTATCTGAAGTAATGGCAACATATTTTCATCACCTGACCAGTTTCTTTGGAAGATCCTTATTTCTTGAATAATATTTTGGCTTTTAAAGTTTCCGTTTATAAAAAGTTTGTGGTTTTGAAACTTACTTTTTATCATTTTTCCACTTTACATTTATCAACTTTTGCAGCAAAGATAAAAAGGGTCATGATTATACTCAGCTGTTTTCCACTTAAGGATGTGTCTAGTATGAATGCAGTTGCTTATCACTGTACACTGTTTTTCATGAAAACTGCTGTTCTCACATGTCTGTAATTGTCCTCTAGGCAAGCGCTGTCCTTGTCCAGACATGAACATTTTAGGGGGAGAGCCGAGGGCAATCTGAAGTAAGAAAGTGCAAACAAAATAAATTACCTGCTTTTGCAGTATAAAAAAAATTTGAAATGTCAATGGAAAAAAAAATCAAAACAGACCTTTGAAATGGATAGGGATTAAGGCTTCACTAAGGAGTGATGATAGACTTGGTTTGGGGTAGGTTGAGAGGAAAGCTTTATTGGAATGCATATAATTAGTGAGTTTGGGTACTGCCTATGAAGGAGAGAGCATACGCTCCAAATATACTTCAGAGTGTACTGTTAAGCCAGATGGCTGTGCCCAACCTAGGAAATACTCTGTCTAAAAAACAGAGAGGAGAAAACCAAGCGAGGTGAGGAGTTGAGGAAAGGCTTCCAGTTCTACAACATATTATTCTTTCTGTTGCTCTTGTTTTGATGAACTGTCCCACGGCTGGGGGAGTGTTGCATGAAACTTTCAGGTCCGTTATTTCTTACATTTGCCTTGAATTTCAGAAGCAGGACCTAAAGCTCAGATTTTACAATTTGATCCTCTCCCTGCCTTAAAGTTTCTTTTGATTAATGCTGTAAAAGCCTGTAAGCTTTGGCAGTGTTTATCTTTGGCTCATCTTACCTGCATTACAGATCAATGTATTTTAATGCTGTAAGTTCTGAGCGTGTTTCTGAAGGTTTCCAAGGGTGAGCCCAGGCATTTTGGGCTTGAAGGAGCTTCAGTTTGAAAACCTTAGTTGTTTCAGAATTGCACTTGTTTTCTTTATATAGTATCAGCTGTCCTTGAGATGACTATTGACAAGAGAAAGTCTACTCTGGGTTAACGTTGCTCATGGCCTGACTTCTGGAGAAAAGTGATCATGTCTGCATAACACACTGACTTTCAAATAATTAAATATCTGAGCAGTTCTAGAAGTCGTGTAGTTGTGTTTTTATTTATAGAGAGGGAGAGGCCAAAGAGAATAGCTTTGAAAGAAACACGTTCAGGCAGTCTTCGTTTTTGTTAAGGAGCAACAAAAATCGATTCAGCTGCCTTTTGTCAATAAAAATGCAGCCTGGTAGAGGAACAGTTTTTACAAACATCTAAGGTTTAAGTCCTGTTGCTAGCAGCAGAATCACAATTTGTACTTTAAAGATACTGTCAGTTGTGTGTAGTTCAGAGAAAAAGGTGAAAAAACAGCAATTTGGAATCTCATGTTACACTGCAAAAAGTGAATACCAACTCCTTATTTTACCATGTAGCTTAAGTAATCTGCAATGAATTTACCTTTTTTCATGATTTAGTGCTTTTCCATACATTCCTAGTTCTTTGACCTGGAAAATGTATCTCTCTTTCTCATTGTTTAGTGTGAAACTGACTTTATGCGGAATTACATTCCCTGCTACTATACCATGAAGAATCATTTATTTATTTATGTCATCATAGCTTATTTAACTGACAGAGAAATGTATTGCATCAGTTCAGTTGAGGCTTACAGAATAACCAAGCTCCTTAGCTTTCAGAACAGAAAGGAAGATGATGATCAAAAGCTTGCTTTCAGAGAAAGAGCTACTCTTCTCATTTACATTTCTTAGCACCTTCTAAGATGTCTTCCACCTCTCACTTTTATTAGAGAGAGCTGCAGAATCAAAGTGGCATCTATTTATCATCCAAACTGAAATTCCAGCCCTCACCATCAGCCTTCTTTGGCCATGATTTTTCCCCTTTTACGACCAAGTGAGCGTTGAAGCCTGTCAGGATGCATAGCTGCATTAATCATCTCTGCTTGCTACAGCCAAGCGAATGGACAGGAAGCATCTATTTACTAAGGGCTTGTCTACATGGGGAAATAGCTCAGACTGTTCATCAGACATTAACTCCTTCTATGGATTCTCCTTGAGCATCTTTCCATGGTTTAGCTTTAGGCTGCTTTGGAAAATACGGAATTTGGTAGTGGGTGTAGTTAAACCACAGAAAGCCTGTATAGGCCTGCAGCATGGGTTCAGAACATGATCCTGTCTCCACGTGTCACTTAATCTTCTGTAACTGACCCTTTTCATGCTCTTAGTCTGTGGCAAATGGAAGGTAAAACGTGTTGGTTCAAGCCTCTTATATCAAGGCAGGTGTGTGTAACTTGCTTGTGTGTCTGTGCATCTGTGCATTCATACAGGGGAGCCAGAGTGTCGCTGATAGCAATTTGGGTGCTAGTAGTATTTTTGATAACTCCCCAAGTAAGCAAATCTGATGAGAACTTGCTATTTTTCAGTCATGACGGGACAAGAAGTGTGTAGGATGATCTTCTACACCTCATATGAGCCATCTATTATTTAGTGATGTTGAAGTTAGTCGTGTTTGACCGTCTTTTCCATAGAAAATTCCTTTGAACAAAGATGAGTAGTCTTCTGAAGATGAACAACTTAAAGGCTGTTTAATACTAGTGTATCATCATCCTGGAAATAAGGGGCTTTGTTACTATGGTAGCTAAAGCTTATCTTCAGGAGAAACTTGCATCACTTTATAAGAACCGTAGTTCTTAAAGCAATTTATACTAGTGCAAGCTCCATTGTGGAAACTTTTGATTTAATGTAGCTTGATTTCATTAACTAAGCCTTAGCCAAACCACACTAAATTGTTTTTTAATTGAAATTGTGTTCATTCAGAAGTTTGCTAAATGCATTAACAGTATATGCATTTTCAGTGGTAGAATAGAATAGTATAGAATATTTCAGTTGGAAGGGACTGACAATGATCATCTAGTCCAACTGCCTGATCAATTCATTGCTGACCAAAAGTTAAAGCAGGTTATTAAGGGCATTGTCTAAATGCCTCTTAGACTCTGACAGGCATGGGGCATCAACCACCTCTCTAGGAAGCCTGTTCCAGTGTCTGACCACCCTCTCTGTAAAGAAATGCTTCCTAATGTCCAGTCTAAACCTCCCGTGGTGCAGCTTTGAACCATAATTTTCTCATGTAAACAAAAACTTCTGTGGTTCTTGATGTTCCTATGTAACTGTTAATTTTGTTACAAGCTATAAAAAAAAATATATTCTTCATGTATTTAATACCTATTAAAAGTTGAACTATTAAGAAAAATACTGCTTATTTTAAAAGATTAATGTGGAGCCTCTACACATGAAAAGTTGTATTGAGACAAATCTTTAGCAGAAAATATATTATGTGCTTCAGCTTACCTAGGTACATTACCTGGAGTAAAATGCGATGGCTGTTAAAAAAAAAAAAATAGTGAACTTAAAGAAGTTGGTGTAGCTACATTGCTAGTAACCGATTTGGCTCTTCGTTTTCAGCCCTTTTGACTATATTACTTTCTTTGGTAGCTGTGTTCTTCTCTTCTCCACACTTACTTTGCTAGATAAAGTTTTATTCAGTGATATCTGCCAGACAGGAACAAAGGATAGTTTCCTTCCAATTTTTAGGATGGCATTTGCTATTGTCTGTGAAATTCCAGGCTGGGGTTGGCTGGAGGGGCAACAGAATACAGGATTACATTTTAGCCCTGTACATGTATTTGTATTAGGTAGCAAACAGAACCACTTTGACAGCTTTTGTTTGGGGTGTATGGCTATTATTCTTCCTTAGCAGCTGTTGTTGGTACTTCATCTCAGGTTTTGTTATACTCCTTTTACAGTGACTTACACTTTCTTAGAAATTCTCTTTTGGGATGGTGCCTCAAGATTTGTGTCAAGTTCTCTCTAGCAGGGTGAGTTAATTGAACAAGAAACTCCAGGTTTGGTTTCAGAAGAAAAAGAAAGAGAGTTCTACTCTTTGTATACTAATGATTCAGAATGTCTGAGCTTAAAATTCAAGTATCATATGCCTTAGCCTCAGTGAAGGACACTTACTTAATCATTTTGAATGAAATACAATACAAATGAAGTAAATGCAATATCAGGGATTAAAATAGAGCTTACACATATGTGTAGTAAAAGTATTCTTGGGGCCTTTAATTCTGTACTGTCCTTGGCTCTGATTTCTACAGTGGCTAACTGCCATGTTGGAATGGCACCAAGTAATAGCAAAAGCTTTCTTGTATTCTGTGTGCTGAAGTTGGAAAAAAAATTAAATTGCAGAGAGAAAGAAGCAGAACTACAGTTTTGTATTCATATAGTCCTGTTTTCTGTCTGTACTGCACTTTATGGAGCTATGCAAAACCTCACTCAAAAAGTTGCATGATGTCAAGGTTACAAACCTAGCAATCAGGAAATGCAAAAGGTGTGGTTGTGCATAACAGCACAATTATTTCACTTGCACATGTGAAATATTTAGGGTAATTATGCTAATAAACATCTCTTTTGAATAGACTGTGTACACCTTAATCTAACAGTGAAATGAAAAGATTTTCATTAGGAATGACACACATTTAACATCCAAAAATCTTCTGTAGTTTAATAACTTCCAAAATGACAGCATTACAGCTTGAACTAATCTCTTAATACAAAAAGGCACACTGAAGAATTCAGTAACTTTTATTAATTTATAGTCTAATTTTCTGAGTTTAGTTTAATTAACAAAGAAATTTTGCCTATTTCAGCCACAAGCCTTTGTTACATATTTCAGCTTCACTAACATCATTGAACACCTCCTTAAGCTTTTCATTGTGAGGATGTGGAAGAGCAGTCAGCATTTGGAAGTTTACTCCAAAACCCTGGAAAGTGAGCAGAAAGGGATTTGTTGATTTCAGTGGATTGGGATTAAGTCCAGAATAAATATCTAATGATACCAAAACATTTGCTTTTTCTTAAACATTTGAAAATTACTTTGTATGCAAAATCTTTACTTCTGATAACCTGTACACTTGCAAAAGAGGATGTCCTGCTACCAGGTGCCCAGCTAATCCTAGGTTATGCTCATAATAGCGCATGCTCAGGAATACAAGTAAGTCATAAGCAAAATGTAGGATTACTCTTGCCAAAAGTTTTGTCCTCACCCTAGCAGCTACTCCCCACGCTTTCGGATCGCTAGATCTGCAAGGCAGACCTGAAGTTAAACTTTCTCTTGTTTTTCCCTCCATGCATGACCTTCGCTGCTGCTCAGTCAAAGCGTTTTCACATGCACCTTCCAGATGTAAAAATAGGGTGGTTACCACTTTTGCTCTCAGTTGCTTTAGGAGGGGAAGACTAAAGAGTTTACCCTGCCACTAAACTGGTAATGAAAGATATGTTTTAACAGCAGTTTAAATTGTAAACTATAAACTTGCAGAACTTCAGAGTACAACAAAGACCTGTATAAAGTCCAGGGACCCAAACTCTACTTGCAAATTTGTAATCTGGACTTTAATAGGAGACTCCTATTTAATACAAGAACAAAGCACTCAACATTTGGAACTGCTTGTACTGCTGATATATACAGTTTTATGTTTACTATAAAAAGTTACACTTTAAGAAGTACTAGAGCCCATATTATAATGTGCATATAAATACGAAGCTAAGCCCGTCTTCAAGTTTCCTAACCACCCAAACTCAGCCAGTGTCACAACATGAAAGCCACAAAAACTAGGACTGAGCCCAGCTTCTTCCTTCTGTTGAGTCTGAAATCTTTTCACTGTGTAGTGTGGAAGAAACAATAGCAAGCCCCAGGGATTGCAGAAAGGCAGAAACTAGCAGCTGAGTAGTGGCAAGGATCAACTTCTTAAACTGCCTTTCCATTGCAATTAACTGCATACCAAATCTCAGCCAAATGGTGGCTAATCGGAGGGATGAAGTTTAACCTGTTTGACTTTGCACTGAAAGGGACGAGCGCCACAGGTAGCCTCACTTACAGTGAAGTACAAACAGAAGATTTAACAAGCTACTACTTGTCAGCTCTTAATTAGCAGCTCCCATCAGAGCAGCAGCACCCAACTGCAACACCGTCTGCTTCAGTGCAAAGTCCAATTCATTAGTTAAATTTTCAGAAGCACCATATTTTGCTTGGACAATGGTATTTAATAGCTAAAGAATGGCAAGGTTTGACTACCTTTCAGTTGTTTCTGTCTGTAGGGAGAGTTTCTAGCTAAACTTAGTACCTGATAGTATCTGCTAAACTGAATGCAAGCAGCAGGTCAGGAGGTTCCTTGGGCTAAATCCCTAGACATGCTGCAAGGTGATTTTTGTTTATTTTGACTTGCAGTGCAGATTTCCGTATCCAGTATTATTGCAACAGACAGCTGTACAGCATTTGATTTGGCCAAGTGTGTGTCTAACGACTAGTAGCCTTGCTGTTTTGACAGTAAGTCTGGTTTGCCACTGCTGTAACATTGCCACCGCATGGCAATGCATGCTTTGCTATGGGTTTTGAGAAGATAAACCATGCTGTGTGTATTCACAAGATAAAGCACAGTTTGTTGAGTCTGCCTATAAGAAATGTGGGTAACATTTATCTCTTGAGGAAAGTTGTGTACAATAAAGTGGTATACTGTTCGAAATGTTGTACATAGGACATTCAAGAGGGATTTAAAATATAAAATATAGTAAAACCTTGCTCAGATTGCACTGAGGAACTGTTAGAGAGTTGAAAATTGAGAAGATAAATTATTTGCTTTGGGCCCTGTGTGAGTGTGTGTGATGGAAGTGTATGAACTGGCATGTCAGCCATACAAAACTTCCTTTGTTAGAAGAATCCTCCTTATATTCTGCATGTCCCATGGAGGTCTACAAAACCTAAGACACATCCTGCTGATATAAATTTTTAGATTTTTAGCCATCTTTTGGTTGCCAACCTTTCTCCAAGAAGCTGCATCCTACCATAAACTTGCTAGCAGAATGTGACAGAAATGGCATGAAGTAAATAATTTTGTACAGACAGGGGATACCGTAGCTAAACAAGCATGATGGCTAGCAAATCACAAGTGGGAAATTAATGTTTACTTCAGCTTTTAGTTTTTCTTTCCAGGATATTGAAATGAATGCTATAATGAAAGAGGGCGATGAGAAACATCTTCAAGCATGTATACGTAAATGTACATTTCAGTATTGTGGTTTTAAAGAGTCTCTGCAATTCTATCTTCTTTAAAACACTGCATGGATGAATCAGCCTCTTTCAGTATTTAACCTCTAAGACATAGAGTCTTGCACACACTCACACGCACTGGATGTTTATGCTTGTTCTCTTGTGTGTGTTTGTGTGTGCACCCACACATAAGCAAATAATCAGGAGTGATAAATATGGATTTAAGAATCTAATGTCTCTCCCATTAAACTTTAAACTATTATTTGCATGAATAAGTTGTGCATGTTGAAGCACTGGGAGCATTTTCTGTTGCTTGGAAGTAGCACTCCAAAGCATTTTATGAACTATTTACAGTCTGATAAAAGTTATCTTTCAGATTTTGTAATAATATAGAAAACTGCTTATATTTTTGCAGGAATGCAGGGAGTAGACTGTTGTGGTTAGTTTTAGCATGGAGGAAGAGTGACTGCAATGAACAGCAAGAAATACGCCACAATCTTTTAATCTTTTTCTTTAATGCAAAAAGGCTTTATATTTCTTCTACACCGTGCAATTAAAAGATGAAAATAATGCTAAAGTGGTCTGGGCTTTTTGGGGAGGAAAAAAAAATCTATTTTTATATTTTTGGAAGTGTGGTGTATAAGAACTGCTATTTAAATAGTGGACTGTCAAGTCTCGACTTTAAGAAAAATGCCCTTAAATAGTAAACCAAAGCTATAAAAATGAAACATACATTCTCTGAAGGCAGAACAGCTGCTAAAATTATTGTATCTTACCAAAAAAAAAAACCCCATCAGAACAGAACATGTGTGATTGCTGTGCCCCATGTATCAGAATTCTTACTGCTTTTATTTCCAGACAGACGGGGGAAGAGCCATGGCTGTGCTCGTGTGAGCAGTGGTGGGGAGCAGGGGACCAGCCAGGAGGGAGCAGTTCTGGCAGGGATCCGCACCAGAGCGTTTTGACGGGGTTCCTTCCATCCAGGTCCAGTCTGGTCCCATCAAGTCACCTCCCTGTATGGTTGGGGCCTGGCAGGTGTGTGCCTGTACTGTGGGTTGGAGTTAGCCATGGCACAGGGCATAGCGTTTGCACACTCCAAGCCAATAAAGCGCGATATGGATGGGGCAGGGGGGTGGTCGGGAAATTTGTTCCAAAAGTGCACTCCAAAGGAAACAGGGAGCCCGTAGGGCCTTTGCAGGGAGAGGTCTTCCTCTGCCCGCTGGCAGCCATCTTAGGTGCAGCTCTGCAACCCCAGGGCTTCAGGAACTCGTAATTACAGCGATCCTTCACTCTCCCTCTCCCTGTCTTGGACGTGGGCTGCTTCTCCCACCCTGGAGACACAAGAGGGAAGTCCTTAGCCCCAAAGGTCAGCCTTTCCTTCGGCTGCACAGTGGGGACATGGGGCCACGCTGAGGCAGCAGATGAGTTCCCTGAGGCCCTGCCCTGTGCTGGGGCCCTCAGGCCCAGGCGTCACAGGGGTGTGAGAGAAAACCAGCTCCTTCCTCCTCTGCCAGGCACGCTGAGAGCGGCTCTCACGCAGGCAGCCATGTGCCAGGCTGCCAAAAATAACGGTTATTTTTAAAGTAGTTGGGATAACAGGACCCACTTCGTTTGTAACAAAATGAACTGAGAACTAGTCTGTTGTTTCACACTGATATCAGGGTCGAGAAGGATGAGTGTTTCCTCCTTGATCCTCGCATGTGGACGTGATACTGCGTAAGAGGCTCTGTGTCCGGCCTGTTGACTACCATATCAGCTGACAGCTTTTAAAGCAGATAGTTTGTAGAGGGCTAGAATAAAAAGAACTATTGCACTTTCAGTCAGTTATGTTTTACGAAAGGAGTTCTATGCTAAGATAATAGGGCTGTAAAGATAGTCCTTTTTCATGATAGTGTCTAACCTTTTTTTGTATTTTACAGGTCTATTTTCCTTAAGAATTAAATTCTACAAATAATCATATGTTTCTCTTACAAACTAGGAGGGTTTTTTTTTTTTACTTGTAATGGCCTCATGTTCTGTGAAATGAATGCAAAGGAGCTCACAGGGATGCAGTGTCTTTTACCACTATTCCCAACAGAGGCTTTCTTTCTCTGAATCATTCTTAGGCGATACTATCTGCTGGCTGTCACTCTTAGCTGTATATCTGTCATATTGCCTCTTACCCTTCCCTCAAAAGTGTATTCTTGGCCTTTCTTTACTGGGAGATCCACCCAGTTGCCCTTGCTTTAAATCCCAGTGGGAAGAGATTTCTAAAGCGGAAATGTGGGGTCAATGTGTGACTACGCCGTGTCTCCGTGAGTGCCGCTCTGTTCTGCCCTTCCTTGCTATCTCCAGCAGCCAGAGAGAGGTGCCTCATGCACCTGGATCTGCACATATCACTTCACATCATCTTTTTTGCTCTTTTTTTTTTTTTTTAATGGGCTATGTAATGTTAAGTACAATGCTGTTAAATCATTTCTTCTCCTTAATAATAGAACGTTGCACTTCATTTCATTACACCTGTAGAGTGAGTGAGCGTTGCTGAGCTAATACTGGATCTGAAACTTGACAGCCCTCTTTGACAAGTACCTGTAGGTCCCATGGACTTGAAAATTACATTGCTGCAACTGATGGAATACTCAATTCTGTTTAATTTTTCTGAGTTTGAGAGGAGGGACACTTTTAATACTTAAATTCCTATCTTTAACATTGCACAGATGGTGTAATGTTTTTGCATTTTTTATATTATTTGGGGTTACTGAAGTTAATATTCTGCTAGCTACAAATATCCACGTGCATACCACAGAGTTCATTTTGAGGACAGAGCTCTAAAATAAATTATAGACCTTGGTAGCAGTCATAAATCAGTCATTTTTTTCATTGAGAAAGTGGTGGCACTGGAAGAAAGTTATTTAGTGATCAAAATGCATCGTTAAGCTTTTAAAAAGGGATTCTGTGCTTGTAGTAGAGCTGTAGGCGATTTATGGCTTATCTGTACTCATTGCCTCGAGCTTTTGGAAAATTTGTAAACAAAGCCAGATGCTCATTATGTTCCCGTTCAGGGTTGATTAGATGGGTAAATGCCATCAGAAGCACTCTGGTCCTGTTGGGTTTTAGCATGTTACAGAAAATGGAATTGCTCCAAAGTATTTTTTTAAATATTTATCATCCATGAAAATATACTTCTCATTTCTGCTCATAGAATGGATTTTTAAAAATATTTGTAAATGATAAAAATATGAAAGTAATACTCTGAGAACTATATTGTATACTAAACTGTGGGTCCAGCTTTTTCTCTGTGTCAGGGTTCATGCTTACACTGTGCGATGTAGTCAAGCACCACTTGCCCTTTTTAAGGGTTTCAGGCAATGCAGAAGGCTGTGGAAGCTTCAGGCTAGGGTAGCTTCTGCTTTTTACCAAATTTTAGGGAACTGAGATGTGAACTAAGTGACTTTTCGTAACCAGTTAAGTTGTTTGCTATTGATTTGATAATTTTTACTGTTCACCTTTTGTCTTCTGTATAGATTTTGTGATGTGAAAGGGGTTCTTTTAAACTACTTTTTTTGTTGTTTTTTACTGCTCTTTAAGCATAAGAAAACATGCTGCTGTATACAAATTGAATTGCTATAGGTTAACAAAAGTTTCCTTGTAATCATATTTATTGCAATATGATCATCAAGTAATCCATTTCATAATTCATGATTAACTTTTTGGTGTATTTTTTTTTATTTATCGGCTGCAGCTGATCAAGTAAACAGGTCATGGCACGCTTAACGAAGAGACGACAGGCAGATACAAAGGCTATCCAGCATCTTTGGGCAGCTATAGAAATAATCCGGAACCAGAAGCAAATTGCTAACATTGACCGTATTACAAAGTAAGTGATCCGTTCCAAAAAAAGTCTTGATGAGGGGGAAGGTTGATGCTATTAAAAGCCCTGGGAAGGAGAGACAGTAAACATTGCGAGACACTCTGAAACAGTTACATGCATTTCTGTGTTACTAATTATCTAATTATAAAAAAAAAAACTTACAGAACTGAGCACCTAAAGATCCTAAAGTGCGGCTTAATCCATTGAATTGAGGTCTTACTCACCCTGTATTTGTTTTGTATGAGCATCTTTAGGAAGTATGCAATATTTATAGTACTTGAACTGAGTTTACCATGTAAGAGTTGTACCCACTTGGTAGCTTGGTTAAAATACAAGAAGTAGATATAACAGTTAAGGAGTAAGGGGCAATAAAATCTGTATATAATCTAATTCTTTAGGAAAATGTGATAGGCCAGTTAGGAACTCTTTTCCAGAAGGCAAAGATAAACCTGAAGTGTTAGATTGCTCAAACAAATAAGAAGCCATACTTGCTTAGATGGCCATAGGATGCTATTAAAGAAGACATGAGATGGTTACCACCTATGCCTAATACTGTTGTTAATATTAAAATATTCTTCAAGATATATTAGGTGCTGTATACACAGAGAAATATATATTCATTGTTCTGTGGAGCTGGCAATGTGTAAAAAGGTCTACAATATTAAAATACCTTTTAAGATAACTTGGGGTAGCCACTGTAGTAAAACTGAGGGAGGTTTTGTGCCTTTCTCTGCTTTGTCTGCATTTCCAGGCCAACATGTACGTCACATTTGTCAAAGTAATCAATATGAATAATTTAAAAGAGCAAAAGTAACAAGTTGGCAACTCTTCAGTTGCCAGAACCAACGTGAACTGATAATGAGGCCAGAGACCACTAAAGGGAGAGTTATAAACAGTACAGGTGACTAACGAAGTGAAAATCATTATAACATGGTCTACTGACAGAGTTTGGAAGCTGTGGGATGGAAGTGACAGGCAAAACTGGTTTCATAAGTGGAAGAAGTATAACAGGTCAGGTTCTCCAAACACAGTGAACAATAAACAGGAGAAAGAAAAAAGATGATGTCCCAAATGAATTAGTGTGTAGCTGGCTCCTACAACAAAGAAAAACGCACCGTTAAACCAAAAAGCACCTTCCCAGAGATAGAGTTCCAAGTGGGCTTGAGAGGGAGATTGTATTTTGCAGAATTTCATTTTTGCGGTTGCACTTGAGTTTCAGAATGCTTTAATGCATATATATTTGCATCATGTCTCCAAGGAGACAAGTGGGTAAACTAATGGTATACACTTTCCATTTTAACATTTCAAATTACTTGCTCCAGGCCATATATTAGCTGAGTTTGTTAGCTGTTTATGCTCTTTTTATATGTAATAAGGGGAGACAGGCATGTCTAGCTGGGGATTCATCCCACTCTTATGAGACATGCCTATTTTAAGACAGTGCGAACAACATTTAGCTGGGTAAAGTTAGGTAAGACAAATCCTATCATTACAAACAAGGTTGAGAAAACAAGTAATTAGATACTAGAAAAAGAAGTACTGCTCTTGGTAACTGAAGGGTAGTTTGATTTTTTAAAAAACAGTCTAGATCCAGATTGTATGACTCATCTCTAATCAGAAGACAAATAAGTGACTAAACAGAGATGCAGGCAGCCTTAGTACTTTGAGAAAGATGTGCAAGGTGTTAGCAGTGAAGAGTAATCTAAAAAGTGCTTGGACGTTGTAAGCGCTCTACATGCACATCAGTGACACGAGTAATGAACAGTGATCTAGTTTCTGTCATATGGTATTTTTAAGGAGATAACTTTTGACAAGGAAAAGATAAAGACTTTGAGTTGCTTTACGGTACTAGTCATTGATGAAGAAACACAGATGACTTAGTAAATGAGTATGCATATTACATAATATTCAAAATAAAGTTCTGAAATTAGCAGGGCATCAAAATATCTCTTCTGATGAAAACTGAGCAGCTGATATTGTCATGGTTTAACCCCAGCTGGCAACTAAGCACCACGCAGCCGCTCACTCACCACCCTCACAGTGGGATGGGGGAGAGAATCAGAAGGGTAAAAGTAAGAAAACTTGTGGGCTGAGATAAAGACAGTTTAATAGGTAAAGCAAAAGCCATACACACAAGCAAAGCAAAACAAGGAATTCATTCACCACTTCCCATGGGCAGGCAGGTGTTCAGCCATCTCCAGGACAGCAGGGCTCCATCACGCCTAACGGTGACTTGGGAAGACAAATGCCATCACTCCGAACGTCCGCCCTTCCTCCTTCTTCCCCCAGCTTTATATACTGAGCATGACGTCATATGATCTGGAATATCCCTTTGGTCAGTGGGGGTCAGCTGTCCCAGCTGTGTCCCCTCCCAACTCCTTGTGCCCCCCCAGCCTCCTCGCTGGTGGGGTGGGGTGAGAAGCAGAAAAGGCCTTGGCTCTGGGTAAGCACCGCTCAGCAATAATGAAAACATCTCTGTGTTATCAACACTGTTTTCAGCAGAAATCCAAAACATCGCCCTATACTAGCTGCTATGAAGAAAATTAACTCTATCCCAGCCAAAACCAGCACAGATGTATTCTTCCACGCTCAGAGATCATTTGGTCAAGTACAACTGCAGTTCCTTAAAAGATCGGTTTCTGGGCACGTAGGCAAATACATGAATAATAAGAAAGATCAATACCAAACAGTGAAAATTATGAGCATATATACATAGTTGGAGCTAAAGGGAGGATTCTCATTCCTGGATTAGTAACTTTTTTTAGAAGTGTTAATACCTCTTGGCATTGACTGAAAGAGTGGCTTTGCATATTACAAGTATTTGCAAGTAATAATGACAATGAAATTCATGGAAGCATGTCTTATTCGTGAGTAAGGATACAGAAAAACAGCAAGATAATCTTTTTTTATAAATACGTTTAAGGCAAGTGACAGTCATCCTACCGTGTCATATAGTGGATGACAAATGTGTACTTTCAGAGAACTTCACAAGTTGAAAAGATGATTCATTATTTGATTTTTTTATTTCATTTTCTCTTTGCCATAGTTTGACGGTTCATTTGTTGCTAGGGACAAGTTGTCCTGTATATTTTGTGACCTGTTAGTCTAAACACCTTAACAGCAGGTTAATTTATTGTTGCTTTCTTCATCAGATGGTTTGCTACTTTTAGGCAAACCTGTTTGCTGGCTTTTCTCCTAACCAGCAGCTCAGCATGGTTGTCTCCCTCTTCCTAACATACTCCTGTTTATTTCATTTACTTCTTGCTTTTCTTAATCTTCTGGTGCTGAGTAGAAGCTACTGTACATATCGAGGAACATTTACTTTCTATGACCAGAGAGGAAATGTTGGTAATATAAAAAGAGGATTCATTGTTTATAGATTATTAACTGTTTCAACTCAATATGTAAAAAAGACAAATATATATCACACATTAAAATATGTAAAATGTAACCTGTGCACTTCATGTGTAATTTTTAAAAAGTATCTGGGGTAAAGAAAGACTTCCAGAAGATACTGGCAATGGAAAGCATACAAGAAAAATCTATAGAACTAGCCACGCATTTTCTGTAGAGAACATAAGAGTAGGAGGATAGTGTAGGAGGAGCCAAGAGCACTAGAAGGTACGTCTAATATTATCAGGAAAAACCTATAAGGAAAGAGGCCCTTTAATTAAAAGTAGACTAAATCAGGTATGCTTTGCTTTTTAAATTGATGAGGGGGAAAAGCAAGAATAGAAAAATGCATTTTTAGAAAGTGATTGAAAACTGTCTTAGACTGAGGAGTCACCTGGAAAATTTGAATACGCAAGTTAGAGTCTTGAAGAAATTAGTAAGCTTACTGAAATTTTCTCCATTATTTTAGAAGAGTCATTGCATGCAGAGAAGTATTAAAAAACACAAGAAAGATATGTAATTTTGAAAGAATTAAACATGTGTGTGTGTAAAAATGGCAAGAATATGACACTGTTAGTTAGAATATTATATAAATACTTAAATAAAAGCATTGGTAGGGAAGAGACCACACTGCACAGACTTGATGTCTAAAAAAAAAAAAAATCAAAAAATCATTATAAAGGGATTCTGCAATTTTAGTGATTATGTGTGGGGGTACATTATAGTTGGAAAGGTACTTTCCATTGGTTGGAGATAAGCATTTTTCAGTAGCTTGAAAACTAAACGAAGGATTGAAAACCAATACTAAGAAGAAGTAAGAGTGTAGTGAATTTAAAGGGATTAGTACTAAAAGTGCAAACTGCCTTTTGAAGAGAACTTTAAAATATATATATAAGTTCCTATCTTTGTACATAGCCTTCAGTGTGTTCAGTGCATTTTTATTTAACTGTAAAGCTCATTTGGAGGCAGTGGTAACATTTCTGTAAGGCTACACAAAATAAATATTCTAACCCGGCTTATATTGTCATAGTGTATCTCAAGTCAATGAATTATAATAATTTAAGATCTAACTACTAGAAATATCTAACATTTCTGAACTACCAAATTACTTAATAACAAAATATTTCCAAGAGGTATTTATCAAGTAATGTGACTTATTTTTCTGTCCAGACTTGATGTTGGGACAATTTGACCCTAATATATCAATTATTTAGGTGAGTATTATTGGTATTAGTTATGGTGTAAACACTAGCGGAGAAATGGCTTCCCATATCTTGTGAATTCTCTGTCAAGAGCGCAGCTTGACAAATTGTTCATCCCTAAAAGTGTGTTCAAAATTATAATTATGCTTTGACTTTCTCTTTTTTCCTCATTATCTTCCATCTGTTTTGGATTTGGGGTAACCTCAAAAATTTATTCTATGGAATAAAATGCCTTAAAATACACTGGAAAAAAGGCATGCATATTTAAATGAGTAGGATAAATTATTGACATTCAGTTGCATAGCAGATTTGTAAGTATTCCTGTACAGACATGTTTTTAAAGTTCTCTTTCTTTGGCTACTCCAGTCTTCCAGTTTCTTTTATAGTGTTTTCTTTATAATTCCCTTATAGGTCATTGGACTCCTAAGATTTAATTAACTATTAATTAAATATTCACCCTTTTTCTCACAAGGTATTGGGTTTCCTCAGTAGCAATTTATGAACATTTCATGATCTTTATGATTAGTTCAGAGTGCATTATCTATTAAGTTGTTATTAAAATACCCAGTTGGCAAATACGGTGTTCTAGAACTATTATTCACTGCTTTCAAGATTTTGTCATTGTAAACAGATAATTATTCTGGTTTCTGAACTATTCCATGAAGGCTAATGTGAAGAACCAACACATAATTATTTTCTTCCATACTTACTTCCTCATAATTTTTTCTCTCTCCCTTTGATGTGTTTGATGTTTTATTTAGTTGATTGGCTTCTCTCCCTGTCTCCTATAAAGTCTGTGTCCATACTGTCTTTGTGTACTGTAGCAGGGAATGCCCTGGCACCATTTGGAGCAGATATGCTGTGAGTACACCACGTTGCCTTTGGCTCATGGAGTATTTCTTTGGCCCCAACATATTTTTTGTTAGTTTTATCTGTGTGTGTGGTTCTTCAGTTCTAAGCACCAAAAATAATACAGCCCACAACAATGCTATTCTTGAAACTTGATTCTAGAGGCATGATAGTTTGCCATCGGACATGATGTGAAGGCATCTGAGGACACATAGCATGCTGGAATGAGTGTTGGACTGCCCTTGGCAGAAGGTTCTCTTTCAGGAGCAAACTAACCTCTTGGATGTGCTTTGCCTTTTTCCCAGGAGGAACAAGCTGGCTTCTCCAGAATGGAGCCTGAGAATGAGTTAGTTGGGAATGAAACCAAGAGTGACCATAGTCCACACGGTATCCCAGCTTTTGGGGGGATGAAGCTGATGGAAAGACCATTATCTAGGATAAAACTGATATGCTATAATTGGAGAATTTGTGTTGTTTTCAAATAGGGCAAAACTGAAACTATCAGTTTCATCAGTCAGAAAGCTGTTTTACAACACTGGTGATACAAGAAAATGTCTTTTTTTCCTAAATAGGTTCAAAGACTCTCATCTTTTTTAATTGGCTTTCAAATGGGATGGTCCAGTACTACATCCCTAAATGGTCATAACCATTTTTCCCACATTTGTTCTGTGGACTCATTTTTGTTAAATTCTAATTTAATGTAAGTGCAGCTAAGTCAGAACATCTGAGAGAAATGAGCAGATCCCAAGCCTATATAGAGTAGACTTTGTCAGTCCCTTGTTCGCTTTGCGTGTACTGACATGAATCAGCATTGATGGGATAGCATGCCAGAAGAGAATTACTCAGTATGAAAGATTACTGTAAAATGATGAGATACTCTGCTCCCACAGTTGAGGTGGAGTCTCTAGCAGTTGTAGATTGACTATGTGACCCTCTTAGTTTGACATTTAGTCCGAAGAGCGGGATTTCTTCTCCAAATATCACTCTGTGAAATTTCTCCAGTCAATCTCTGAGAACCGTTAAAGTTAAGGGCCTCTCCCATCCATAAATCTGTTTTTGTTGCCTTAGTTCTTTTGCTGTTCTCTTTCTAGCCTGTCTACTTTAACAGAAAACAATTTCTAGAAGCACTGATTAAAGCAAAGATGAGAATGAGCAATTTGAACCGGTGGAGAACAATCACAAGAGAGTATAAATAAGAAAATAAGCAATTTGAACAGGTAGAGAACAATCACAAGAGAGTATAAATAAGAATATGCAATGCAGTGGCAAGAAAAATGAAAGAACAGAATATGCAATGCAGTGGCAAGAAAAATGAAAGAACAAGATTCTTACAGTGTTGCTTTTTCGAAGCTCAGAAACTTGTTAGAAAAAATCTGTCACTATTTATAGTACCTTTGATGAAAATTTAAATCTTCCTAGTATTTTGCATGTTGCACCTAAATAGTCATGCATAAACAAAATTGTAAGCCATAAGAATGATTAGGAGAGCAGATGACTCTGGATTTATAACTAGGTAATCCTGTTGTTTAACTTTACATGAGCAGTAGTATTGTAGCACCTGATATTTCTTTGACTGAAAGGAAAGCTTAGAAATGTTTTTCTGCTCTGTTGGTTTCTTATCCTTTGTCAAGCCATTCCCCTAAAATATCTGTCTTTTTGTTACTGGAGAGTAGGCTTATCTGAAAACAATTGTTTGAAGTAAAACATCCTCCTGTTATGCAGAAGAATGCAATGGTTGCTTGAGTTCACTTTTAACCAGTGTTACTGGCTCATTTTCCACATTTTTACATCCTCATGTATGTTTTAAATGTGACCATGTGAAGCAAATAGCGTTATTAAAACCGACTCTTCAGAATCTGGTACATGTTAATCAAACCCTGGTCAGTTGTACTGTGGTGGAAGAGGTCAATATTAAAGGAGGTGCTCAGGAAAGCTCACATTTACCAGTTGGGAAAGGATGAGGAAGAACAGTACAGTGAAGTTTTTTTCCCTGCCATGTAGCGTAATAGTAGTTCATAATTATGCAAGGGTAAGCAAAAGTGTGGAGTACAAGGTCCTACAATAAGAAGCAGGATACTGCTTCCTCAGCAGGCCACATAGCTGTTTTTAGTGGCAGCCTGTCTATTGAGTGTTCACCTCTGAGAAAACTGAATTCAGTTTGTATTGGGTTGGCTTAATTATAGATTTATGCATTACAGAAAACAAACACAGAAACACATCACCAGGTGATGATAGGGTAGAAGACTCTTAAATACCTTTTTATGTGTTTTCTGTTATAGTCAAGGACAAAGCACTTTGTGTCTGATTCCACTAAGTCAATCTCCTTTTCTATTTCTTTTACTTCTCTTTCCCATGATAAACTTCAGTTGCTTCTTTTAGCCCCAAAGCAATGGGGTTTTTTCTGTTTTCATGACACTATTTTTATGTTAAACCAAGAGAATGAACTAAGTCCAGAGTTTTAAAGCTTGTAAATACTTAGTCATAGATAATCCTGGGGGAAAAAAAAGTCTTCTGTGCTTTTTCAGCAATTTTTGATCAATTTGGTTAAAAATCTTTATATTAATAAAACAAAAAGCAATCTAGACCTGATCATTTGACTCCCTAATAACAAAATTTTTAGTAAAAGTACTATTTTGGTCATATATAAAAACTCTGCATTATGTGTGCATAACTATCAGTTACAAGCATAGCAATATGTTGCATAGAAATATGATGGACACCAAAATGTTTTACTTGTTTGATACATTATTTTTTTATACTGATGACTTCACAGTGAGGTTAAGTGATGCATTCAGGTTGAAATTTTTTGTACATTTTCGAAAGTTCAGTTATATGCTATAAAGTAATAAAAAGAACACTGAAAACTGCATATATGCAAGAAAGTACAGGGAATCTCACCAACTTCTGCATCATAACTGATACACAATTTTGCTTGTAAATTTGTACTAAGCCTGACCAGTGAGGTAATATTCAGCAAGCTAATGAGGATTTTTAACGTCCAGATTCACAAAAATGTTGAAAAGAAGTCATATTTTATAAGACCCTTGAGAAGGAGCGATGGATTCTCATTGATTGCACAAGAAATGTTCACAATGGCATATGTTCATTAAATTTCACCTGTGTTACCTGTAGATAGCTATGTTTGTCATAAAGCTTTTATCTGTTTCTTCATATGGTGTGTCGTGGTTTAACCGCAGCCAGCAACTAAGCACCATGCAGCCGCTCACTCACTCCCCCCCACCCAGTGGGATGGGGGAGAAAATCGGGAAAAGAAGTTAAACACATGGGTTGAGATAAGAACGGTTTAACAGAATATAAAAAGAAGAAACTTAATAATGTTAATGATAACACTAATAAAGTGACAGCAGCAAATGATAAAAGGATTGGAATATACAAATGATGCGCAGTGCAATTGCTCACCACTTGCCGATCGACACCCAGTTAGTCCCCGAGCCGCGATCCCCCCGCCCCCACTCCCCCCAGTTCCTATACTAGATGGGACATCACATGGTATGGAATACCCTGTTGGCCAGTTTGGGTCAGCTGCCCTGGCTGTGTCCTGTGCCAACTTCTTGTGCCCCTCCAGCTTTCTCGCTGGCTGGGCATGAGAAGCTGAAAAATCCTTGACTTTAGACTAAACACTACTGAGCAACAACTGAAAACATCAGTGTTATAAACATTCTTCACATACTGAACTCAAAACATAGCACTGTACCAGCGACTAGAAAGAAAATTAACTCTATCCCAGCTGAAACCAGGACAATAATGCATATTAATAATTACTCTTTTTTCCCATGAAGCTCTTTCATTGATATAGATAATTTCTTCAATTTGTGTAACGATTGTATCTAATCACATTAATTAAACTGGTTAAAGAAATACATAAAAAAAAGTCTAGATACATTAAGCAGTGTTGTTTGTGACGTGTTAGGGATAATTGTTCCTTCAACTTGGTACTGAGCCACTCTCCCACCATGTGATAAAGAACACTGCTACCTGAATTGCTGGGTCTGCTTCACAGTGCTGGCTGTCATAAGACTAATTCAGTGCCTAGTGTAGAAAACTCTTCACCATAGGACTGACAGAAATTCCTCCAGCCTTGCCACCTTTTTTCCTGCTTTATGCTGACTACTTGGAATGGAAAGGATGGTGTAGCTGGCTCTGCAACCGTTACGCTGGTAGGGGTTTAGCATAAAAGGCTATTTTGTTGAGGTGAGGCTAAACTTTTTGTGTATTATTTGCTTTGTTCAGAAATATTAATGCATACACATCTAGTTCCTACAGTTCATTCTGCAAAAAATAAATAGATAGGTGCTCAGATGTCCTAATGAATTTTGCTTGATCAATTTTCCTTATTTAATAATCCTTCTTTTAAGAATGCTCTTATGTGGTATTGCTAGTAAGGCAGTTTTTTTATCTCAGAGGTCAGTGTTCTTCATTGATTCAGCAGGTGAAGTCATCTCTGGGCTGAGCATGAGTATGACTGGTAAACAAAATGATTCACATTAACAGCACAAACACATGGTTATTAACAACAGCCGTTCTCCTTGTTTGATATTTGCTAATGAGTGCAAACTCATTTAAACTCTCCTTACTGTGTGTTACTATAAAAATTGTAATGTTCCATGTGTAATACTTTTCTTAGAAAATACATGCAAACTATGAACTCCAGTATAAATATCGAGAAGGAAAGTGGTGAGAGTGTAACTGATTTGAAAATCACTGTCCCCATTTTCATTTTAATGAATATTCTCATGTACTCCATACTTCTATTAATATTTGTGTTGAAGTTGTGTAAGTTTACACAGAAAAATACATAACAGGCTATCTTTATTTCTAATTACTAAAAGCAAACCAATTTACTTTTTGTGTCACAACCAGTATTGATTTTTGCTCAAATCATAACATCTTTATAATATTTGAAAGTGAAACTTCTAGCTTACATTTGGTTTCTTTGCTGTAAATAAATGTGGCCTTCTATTAGAAGTAAAAGATAAAAATGAGTGTGACATAGCCATTTAACAGGTTGTTACCTGGCCTGAAGTGCTCATCAAGGCTTTCTCTGTAATCAGTGGAGAGAGAATGATCTCCAAAGCACTACTCATACCATCTATTTTAGGCTGCAGTTTCATATTCCCATTCATATAAACAATATCATCACCAAAAGCAGTAGCCCTGCCCTGATGGCTTTTCCAGCCGTTGTGCTGTTCCCTAGCTGGTAATTAGGTGAACATTTGTGTGACAGTGTGATGATTTTGAAACCCAGCCAAGCTAAAACTTACCTGACAAAAAAAAAAAAAAAGGATTTTGTTACTTTTAACACAGATAAGAATGGAAATTAAATTAGATAGAAAACTCTAAAAAACTGAATCATGAAAGCACTTGAATGTGTCTTTTTTTAAGCATGTTTTGAATAGACTCTTAATATGAGCTGACTATTTCATTTGCAAGGTAGCTAGGATGTTATATTCTGAGTCATGTATTACTTGTTTGTCTCTTCAGTACATCTGCAGAAAAGTGCTGGATGGAACAGTGGCTCTGCATACACACAAGCAATTGTACATGTGCATGCAATGCCCCTGAATGATGAGTGCTCCTGTTTGCCAGTAGTGCTCAGCGCACATACATGTACATTACCAGCAGTATCCCATACAACTTTTTAGGTTGGGAAAATGGGAGCAGAGCCCTTTTTTATATAAGTTCCTCCTTAAGAAGCTGGTAGTAGTTCTGAAAGGGAGATTTTTGTAGATAAGGATTGAATAGGCTGGTACCTTAATTACTTGCTTTTCATGGTCATATTGGAGGTTTACACAGTCTTAAGTGTATAGTGAAGTTGTATGAGTGAGAATTGAAATTACTGAAATAAGGAATTACCTGAGCTAAAATTACCGTGTTTTTGACAGAAATGACCCAGGTGATTAACATTATAGGAAACTGTGTGGTGCCTGGGATATCTAAAGCACGCACAAAAAGATTACTCCTTAGCTTTGTTTTAGCAGCAGCAGAAACATCAAGCAGATCTGAGTTTCACTGAACTGCAGGATCTCACTGTTTCACTATCAAGTTTGTGCATTCTTTTTGTTTTATAAAAACACTGCACAAAATTAGACTCCATATTCATGCAAATGCTGTATTTCTAGACTATGAGGGGTAGACAAAACAAATTTTTAAAACATTTCCTACTTAGATGGTGTATGTGTCTTCAAAATGAATGTTGCAGATACTGATGTCGGAAAAGAAAATTCATCATTTCTCTGTAATTCAATTTCTCTGTGTCCCCCACTTGGAATTTTGGACTGCACAAAATGTAGATCATATAATCAGTGTTTTATTGCACAGGCAACAGCTCTGTCAATGCTTGCGTGGTCTATGCAGTGTGTTGTTGGTATGTGGAGTACAGTGGAAATCAAATGCAGCCTGTTCATATACATGCATCTCTTTTTGAAGTGTAAGTACAGAGGAAAAATGTTATGCTTTGGTTGTCTTTATCTTAGTGAATATAATCCATAATCAAAACTTAAGAAACTGTAAACATATCAAAAAGTATCTTAGAAAACAAAAGTGTGGTGCTGTGTCCCCACTGTAAACAGTTCTACTTTCTGTGTGTCTGTATTGTCTTCAGCTCTCAGACCAGCTCTCAGTTTCTGGCAGGCAGGGAATTTATATTTCAAATATATTGTTCTGAAATACAAATACCCATAACGTTTAGTTGGTGTTTTGTGAAAGTTGATTTGTACCACAGTGCTACATCTGGTGGGAGCAGGCAGCCTGTGCTTTGGAGTTGAGACCTTGAGATGTAACTGTAAGCACAAATCTTCACCTGGCTCTCCACAAGGATAGCTAGTGGATTCCTGAGATTTGAGCCTGGGTATTTTAAGTTCTTATGCCATGTAACTGTATTTGTTAAAAAAAAAAGTCAATCACAGCCTTCTCTTCCATTTTTACTTTCAGTATGACCAAGTGACCTATTCTTTGCAAATTAAAAAAAGTCTTAAAAGAAGTGCATGGGCCTTCTATAAGACTGCTGTCATACCCTGAATCTAAAGCAAAAGGCATCATTTCTCACCAGAGGTAGGAACACAATATGAAACTCAGAATAGATTTTTGGCTGCTTTCCTTCCATTTTTATGTATTATTCCTTAAGGACTGTCCCTGAATCTAGGACATTTTTATATACCTGTAGGTAACATTTAAAATTAATGGCAGTTGAGTTTAATGGGATCTGCTGTATTTTATCAGATCTCAATTGTGAGATGGGGTATGCATACAAGGAAATCTTAAGACCTTTGTTTCTCCCTGGATGAGCTGCTTAGCAGATAGTCTGCTGTTGCCAGCAGGCTGCTACTTCCCTTCGTATTGTGGAGGGCGGAGGCATCAAGCATAGACAGAGATAATTGATCAGACCAAGATTACAGTGTTTGCCACTAAAATTAGCATCTACCTACACTTGTCACACTGTTGTATTTTATATAAGGCAGCTATTTCCGATATGTATTTTACTTTAGTCTTTTACAGAGATGCTTGCTGTAGCAGTTTTTCAGTATTTTCCTTTTGTTGAGTTCAGGTGGCTGAAAATGCAATTCCTTATGAGTCCAGAAAAACTGAGATTTTTTTTTTAAATGGCTGTGTCAACTTTCCACCTTAAATAACCTTCCTTGCTTCCTTCCTTGGCCGGCTTTGTTTTTCGGGCCACAACACAGCTGTGCCCATGTAAACCATTTGCTGCATCTCAGTAGACCACAGTTGGCTTCAAGAGGACTTTCTGGGAGCAGAGTTAGCTATTTACGTGCATTATTTTGTGGCCATATATATTAAGCTCTTTGGGACAGGGTTTGGCTTTGTGTTGTGTCTTGCACAGCACCAAGCAAGAGTTGTGAGCTGTGTGACGGCTGTAGGCAAAAAGTTCACCATCTGATCCCCTGCAAAGTGTCAGCTATTGGTTTGCTCCCATGGTGATCACAGCTTTAGAGTCTGCTTCCTCCACACCCCTTAGATCAAAACAAACCTTTTTTTTTAGTTTTAAGGTGTTACGAAGCACATGTGTTAGATGTAGGTTTTGAATAGAAAGACATGCTGAACACTGACTAGTTTGAGAATTTCTTTTTTTTTTAAGTTTTAGGTGTGAATTCCTCATATGCTGACAGAATTTGGTGCTTCTATAATGTCTTCTGTATATTGGGCAGGCAAGAGATTTAGAGGTGGACTAGGGTAGTCCTGTGGTCCAGTTTTGTCCAGCAAAGGGAGGTGGCAAGATCCAGTTGTCACTTAGTAGTGGCATGAGTTATAGGAGCTTCTGCAGTTTGTTGCTGTGAAGGAGAGGGAGTCTGGAAGGGCACGTACCAGGTTTCCCTGCATATCATTCCTCCTCCACCATTGCAACATGGCTCAGGTGGGATGTGCAGCAGATGGCTGTATGGCTTCTGGATGCCATGAGGCCTATGAGAACTGCTTGAGTCCTCACCTCCAGCTCCCTTGGGCTGTCCCTGTGGTGTCTGAGAGGTGGTCAAGGTTTTAGGATGGGTGACAAGAATAAGGTATATAAGCAGAAGAGTATGATGATATTTTATCCCTGCTAAATTTGAAAAGACCTCACTACTGTTCATCTGCAGTCCCGAATAGGTTGAAAATTGTTGTTTCACATTTTTCTGATGGGTATTTTGTGTACTGAATACAGATGAGCATGCACACACACATACAATCTACAAATCTATTAATGATTATCCTCTACCATTCTTCCCTAATTTTTTCTTTTGCTGTCAGATAGGTGTGTATATTAGCTATGTGCACATGTGCATTTACCTGATTCTGTTGGTAGTGTCTTGTTTCTGAAGGTCAGCACATTTACATATACATTTGATCGTGTGACAATGATGAGGTTTGTTTAAGGGTAGTAATGAACAACCTACATGGTAAAGATTCTTATCCTTTGCTTTCCAAGTGGTGTTGCAATAATTAAAAACATGCTTTAGTAGGCTCTTAGAAGTTGATTACAAAAACTGTAAGTTTGCTAGATTTGCTAGATTTTTCTATGCTAACGTCAAGGAGGTTTATGCTGCCAGTTTATAAATGGAGAAAATACTGACGTATAAATATGCTAATATTGAGCAGCAGTTCAGTTGCTTCTGCATCCTGCAGACAGGCAGCCTAATTTGGTGAGATTTGGAATTTAACATGCAGATTATGAGGCCAAACCTCCTCTTTTCATCAGACAGACCCTCATTTTATATAGTAGGGATTAGCATAGTTAAATTGTATTTTCAAATGGTTGTTTCAGCCCCCTATCTGATTAGGGCTGGTTTGCTGATTTAGGAGATTTTACTTTGTCTTCATGCCTTATTCTGACCCATCTGAAAGTGCATTTGCTTTACTTCTCCTGGCTGGCTGCATAATAGCAGTGTAGGGATTGTATTACACTTCCCAATCTGTCGATATGGAGGACTGGGTAAGAGCATAACAAACCAGTATTGCCTCAACTCCCTGTCTCCAAGGTAAGGCTAATCAGCTTTTGTTGAAAACAGCAGTTGGGGATTGCTTTATCTCTCTTACTTGTTTTTTAACTTCTTGGTGCCAGATGCTTCAGTGCATGCAGTGCCAGGAGAAGACTTGTGCTCCCTGGATTAGTAGTGTCACTTCTGCACAAAAACATTTCAATATTGTTTTTCCCCGATCCAGTAATGAGTTTGATGTGGTAGTTAGGACTCCAAACTTAAAGCTTTCTGTCTCTAGGCTGGAGTTTAACTTATTTTGTGTTTCCAGCATCTTTCATGTGTTGTGACAGTTTTTCACATTTCATTATTAAAGAACTTTAACTATCTTTTCTGTTTCAAATCCTGTGCCTTAATTGCTTCTTAGTTTAGCTGCCGTCCTTCTGGCTGAAGAGAAACAAGATAGGATTTAATCCAGACCCTGCCAGTGTTGTTTTATAGTCTTTGTGAATATCTAGCCACGTACACTTCACAGGTTTTAATATAAGTAAAAATTTGGGGGGAGGGAGCACTTTTCTAACAGCAGTTCTACTCTTCGAAGTAGAAAGATTCTCTCTACATGTGTGTGCTTTCCTATGAAGGCTGAGAGCATTTTATTTAAAAAATGGAAAACATGGCCCTTGTGGATCTCCAGAGTGCACAGTCTGAACATTGACTAAAGTATTCTTCAAAAAGCCACTGGGGATTTATTACTCCCGATTTACAGCTGGAGAAAATGAGGAGATTGTTTAGTTGGTGGCAGTACTTTCACTCTGCTTGAGAACACAGATTGGATTTGAGAAATGGGAGATTCTGAACCTTGTGCTCCTTTTCACTAGTGCATAACCTGTCACAGTTGAAATAGGCAGATTAAACCTCTTAGCTGATTACAGTTGGTTTAAGGCTTTTTGGTTTGTATTATGTATCTGTTCTGTTCAGAGATGTGAGTGAGAAATAATCACAAAATGTGTAGCTTACATTCAAGAGTTTCCTTGGACTGTGTTTCTGCAACTATGGATGATGCAATGCAAAATACATGGTTTCTTCAGGAGGATGCACTGAAGGTTATGGCACTGGGTTAATACTTGATTTCTGTTCTCAGGCCTATAGCAGCCTACTGTGTAACTGTAGGGAAATCACTTCCTTGCTCACTGCCTGATTTGTTCTGTCAGTAAAATGGGAAGAATGATAATACCTATGCTATGTAATTTGAGACTATTAAGGAGTTGAAGAAATTGCAGAAAGCATGAATGCTGTGGCTCTGATGGGGACATTAGTACAGAGTTAAAATGGAAATTTGCTGAAAAACCAGTGAAGTTAGCAAATGTTGACAAAGATAATTTGCACTTTAAAAAGCTAGTTATGTTTGCATAAATATGTGCATATGTGCACACAGATGAAATACATGTAACATGAGTATGAGTATATAAAAAATGAGGTTTTTTCCCTATTTCAGGCAGTTTTAAAGCTTTAGTGCTTTATGCTTCAGCAAACTAATGGTGTTCGCTTGCACTCTGAAAGTGAAGTAATAGATTTGAGTCTCTGCCTGTTTAAGACCTGCTTGGAATTTGGAGAACTTGGAAAACTCATTTGTAGTGTTTAATATCACTTGAACAGATTCTCATGTTGAGTTTTGGTTTCTACGGAAGCAGAGAGAGATCAGGTTGGGCAGACGAACATCCACCCAGCGTGATAAAGAACTGAACTAATTTGCCTATCTTCTGAGTCATTGCTTGGCCCTCGATCCTTTTTGCTAGCCAGCATAAGATTCATATATATTAACTTGGTTCACAGATTTGCACAGATTTTTGTTCTTTCTCTATTAATTTCCTTTATTATTACTTACTTTTTATGAAGTGGTAGCATGCACAAACCAACCAGACTTGAACCATGTTGTGGTAGACATTGTAAAATATAGTAAATGGCAGCATCTGCCTCCAAGAGTTTTTACCCTAACCCACCTTCCCAAGATCCTGCAAACATGCTGTATTTGTGTAAATTTATGAGTGTCCAGTGTTGCTCTGATTATTGTATAATTTACGACACAAACACATACTTCTACTCAATCAGAAATTTACTATATGATTATATAAATTTATTTTCCTTTAGAGCAAAACAAAAAAATTACATTAGTGTAAACCAGTTCCAGTGAAAGCTTGAGAGAGAGTGCAGGATTGGAAAAGACCTTTATGCATCCAAAACAATAAGAAGTTTGAAAGGCCTATGTCTTCAAAGAGAAGGGTTGATTGGAGAGTTGACCACTAAAGTGGTCCTCCTCTCTTATTGTAATTTATAACTTCTAAGGCATTAAAAGTTCTTGTCAGCCACGTTATTAAAAAAATTCTGAACTGATGTAACTTTTTTTTTCATGTAATGCTACTGCTTTAAAATAATTTTTCCTCAATATTTTTTGTGAAGGTGTTTGTGATGACAGTCACAAAAGAATCATGGTTGCTGGAATTCATTATGAAACATGAAATAGAAGATACTATAGCTGAGAGCAGCTTTTTTTTTTTTTTTTTTTTTTTTTGTCTTAAAGCAGGCAAATTACAGATTTCTCTCCTAGGAGACAGGTAGAGACAGAGTACTTGGAGAAACCAAAAGGAAGAGAAATTCAGTTAGCCCTGTAACTGTAAGGGAGCTATAACTAGAAAAATACGTCCACAAAACAATTGGTTCCAAGTCAATTCACTTATCTGCTGCATGCGATTGCAGCTCTCTTCACTTCTCCATGTGCAATGACTCATAGGTATGTTCTTGGATTTCTGCTAAAAAAAAGTCTGAAGTGTAATGATCTTAAAACAGGGAGGTCGTCTTTATTTGAGGGAATATCATTTTATGTTGTTTACTCCATGTTGATATTTGGTGTTGGTCTAGAAGTAAATTATACTGGGTAAAGGTCGACATTACACAGCTGAATCTCATGTATATACACGGCTTAGGCTGTATATGTTTTGTTCTCACCAGTGCAGTTCATCATAGTGTGATCATTTGGTTATCTCAAGAAAAGGAGAAAAACCACTTAGTACTATAACTCTAGCTGTTGGATTTTCATGTGATACATAAATTTCACATTTTTTATAAAAGTGTTGTACTCATGAGTATCATGTAGATTCATTTTTACATCTCCAGACTCATTCTATAGTATATATGCTATAGGAAATATTACAGACATGTAAGTTTCAATTAATTTAAAGAAGTCTCTTTAGGGGCACAAATGGATGTGGAAGTTTAGCAGAGACAAGCCCAAGCAGTGTGGGTGTTAGTTTTGGGGTGTGGTAAATTTTTTTAGTAGGAGATTACTGTGCTACTACTCGTCTAAGTGTGTACATGATAACTTCAAGGGGAAGAAAAGATGATTTGGAGTAAAGGGGGAGATTGTATAAATTTTGAGGGTTTAAAAACAACCTAAACCTTAGACTGTGTATTATTTTAAATCATATGAAAAAGAGTATGTTTTTGCTGGTGCATTTTATAGTTTAACACTAACACTTAAAGACTTTTGTGCTTTGTGTGCAGGTATATGTCTCGAGTCCATGGTATGCATCCAAAAGAAACCACACGTCAGCTGAGTTTAGCAGTCAAGGATGGTCTTATTGTTGAAACCCTGACGGTGGGGTGTAAAGGGTCAAAGGCTGGTATTGAACAAGAAGGATATTGGTTGCCAGGAGATGAGATTGTGAGTATAAAGTCTTTGAGAAAATAAATCACAATTTCTGGTATCTTAGCATGAAATTTGTTTTAATTTCTATTTAAAGATATTTATAGATGCTGTGTTGGTGGTTGTGAACAAGGAGGTAATGCACTCTTAAACTTTTTTAACCTTTTCTATTCCATAGAAGCTCTTTCTTCTCGAATTCTGAGTTTTCTGCTATGAAACACTGGCAAAGTCCTTTGCTCAGTCATCCCTCACTTTTATGTAGTATTCTCTTCTACAGCTGTACAGGAAGACAGTAAATATTATTGGTATTACTTGAAATCCTCAGACGTCCTCAAATCCCAAAGATGGTATCTTTAAAAAAAAAAAAAAAGACAAGAATTTTTGATTAATCTTGCTTTAATCTGAATCTGAGGAAGGAAGAACTCCTCCCTTTCAAAAGTGCAACAAGAAGTTGTACATTTATATACAAACACACATGAAAAGATGTGTTTTACAGATATTTGTGAGAACCAGGGCATTCAGTTAGGAACGATTGTCTTAGCAAATTAGTTACAGGCATCCAGACACTGTTCCATTGGATGTGTAACATAAATATTTAAATAGAGTTAAACAGGTTGAAAGTTATGTGAAGGGAAGAAAACCATGTGTCCTCTATCCCTCCATAGCTGAGATGGAATGCACTCACAAAGTTAATTGAGAATAGTCCCATAGAGTAGGAAAAAGCTTGCACAGTTGCTTTGCCTTGTTCAGAAGCCCAGTCTCTGTATTTAAAAGACCACATTTTTGTAATTCAAAAAAGAGTTTGGCAAAGTTTTAAAATACTTGAACTAGGAACTGTTGCTTTGGAATATAAATTGCATTAAATACTGGTAAAATGGACAGCATTGTCTCAGACATAGATAATAATTTAAATTTTGAGGAAAAACAGAAAAACTATACAGAAAAATAAATTCTAAAAAGCACCAAAATACTCACTGCATTATTGCAACCATCAATAAGATCCTGAAAGTGACATAACAGATTATTTTTTGGTTTAAAGTGAGAGAAATAGAAAGTGGAAACAAGCAGTATCCATAACAGAAAACATTATGGTTAAAATTATCCTAGTTACACTAATTTAAAGTATTGAAATATGTACTTAATGTACGTTATGTCACTGTTAAGATTCTCATTCTAATTTCATTAGAAACCCTCAAGGAAGACTTTAAAGGGTATGTAGCTTTGTTTTCACTGTTCTCCCTGGAAGTAAACATTTCAAAATTCCAGCTTAGCTCTTTTAGGTATTTCTTATGTCAGTTTTATCTGTTTAGAGGTGATGTTAACTGTGTTGACTCAACATGACATAAAGTCTGAAATCTGTAGTTATCTCAAGTACTCAGTATGTTTGTTTCCTCTATTGCTAAGAGCAAAAATAAAATAAAATCAAAATGCCTCACAATAGCCATTTCTTAAACGGTCATTCAAAAAATGTTCCTGCTACTTATTGGCAACATTTATCTAACAAAACTTGTAAGATAACCAGCATGTAAATTCCCAGTGAGTCATTAGAATTATGTAATTATGTTATCTCAGAATGAAGAGTTGTCTTTGACTTGACTGAAGATGCTGCTTAAGTCACATTATGAATAGCCCTTTGGTTAGAAGTATTGACTGTATTTTCAGCATGACTGCTAATCACTGATGCATTGTGCTGTGTCCATACGTCTGATGGCCATCTCAGTTGTTTGGAACACCAGTGCACACTTAACAGTTTTATGCAAAAATAGGAATCAGCTTCTGATCCAGGCCATGTTTCAACAGTACTCAACCTCCAACTTCTTGATCCTAATACTGAATCAAAATGCGGCAGGCAGATGAAGCAAAACACATTGACTTGGTGTAAAGTCATTCTCTTTGTTCTTTTATTCAAAAAATTTTAATGAGTAACAAAGTGTCATTGTCATCACTTGACATCAAATCAAGTATTTTTCATTCTCCAACGATTGGTGCAAAACCATGAAGTTTGGTATGTTCTCTACATTGAACACACTGGATAGTTTTACAGATGCTTTGTCTGCCCTTGATCAAGATGCAGTTTGTAGTTCTTTGTAATTCAGTACTGCTCAGATTTGGTACTAATGACTGTTGAACCATGAGCTCAAGTTGCACCTCAGTGAGGACAAACACACAGAAGTCTTTTCGGAGATCCACTTGTAAGAGATAGAGCGCTATGGAATAGTGCTATTGATGTTGGAACAGGGATTTCAGGCTCATCAGACTTTAGCACTTACAGACAGACCCTTGACCCAATTGTCAAACTTGGTTTGACTGGTACTGCAGGAACTTGGAAAACTCATAATGTGAAAGAGAAAGACTTGAGAACTGATCCACCACCTATTGACATCAGTACAAGAATGCCCTTGGATTTTAGTTTGTTTTCTGGCACCACAGTGGAGGTCAGTAAGGACCAGCTGTTTCAAGGAGTTAGCAAAGGGACACATTCCTGTCGTCCCTTCCCCCATTTTTTATTTGAGTATTTGCTTGGGGTTTCTTTACGTTTTTGAATTTTTGGGTCTAAATCTTAGCATTTTAAATCCATATTCAAGTAAATAAATTACTGACCTGGGCCGCAGAACTGCTGAGCACCTCTATCTGTTACTTATATAGGTTCCTGACTAGAGACTGCCACAAGGCCTGAAAGTACTGGTTTTAATGATGACTGCAGACTGATTGCTAAATGGTAACAATAATTGAAAGTATACAGATTATGAAGACACACCTCTATTTGGAAAAGATTAATTAGGTAATATGTGGTGCTTACTTAACATGTTTCCAAACATTTGCCCTATCAAATACATTGACCTAATGATAGATCTATGCAGTAAGGACACGATCTCTGATAGGGTTACTCTTAGCCTTCAGAGGAATGTATTAAAAAAATTATGCCACTTTGCTATCATTGTTCTATCAGTATGTTGAAGCTGTGGTAAAAAAATGAAGCAAAATCTCATATATTTAGAGATACCATGCAAAAGAACAAGCTGAGCTGCAAAGGCAAAACAGTTTGAGGGCATCAGGAGGCCCCTCCAAAGGGGACAACTCGTGTGAAAATAAATATTCTGAAAAACTAGGAAAAAGAATGATCAGATTTAAAAGAGTATGAAATTGTTCTCTTTCTCTATCAGGTATATGTGGGAGAAATATTTTTATATAAGGTACTAAATTTAAAATATGGAGTCAGTTGCCAGACGTACTGTATTCCAACTGATATTTAAGGGTTGGTACCTATACAAGAACTTTGCTGCAAATATTATATCTCCAGGGCTTGTGCAGGTATTCATTTTGTTTGCTCATTTGCCATCTATACAGCTGTTTTGCACATTTTCAAAATGTGTTCTCATCTTACAGGCTTTCTCATCTTGCAGATGATTAACGCAATTGACACAAAATAAATGAGAGAAGAAATTATTTTCTATTGTTATCCAGGATTGTAGTTAGGAATTTTGCATTTTCACTGTTTATTGATGCCATTATTATGCAGTTCAACAAAATCTCTGCAGCTTCTTGCCTTGCAAGGGAAATGTCAATCCTGAAATCTGGTAATGGAAGTTTACTTTTTCTTTCTAAAAGCTTTATTTCTATTTCTCACAGAACTTATGGAATTTGGAAGTGTTATTTATTATCAACAAGAAAGAAATTATCTCCTTGCTCTTTGGATTTAGAATAAAATTTGCAAATCAGTGTTGTTAACTATGTTTTCAATGCAGTCGATAAAATAGAAGGGAAATGTAGTTCTTGAAGAAAAGAATCATGAATCTCCTTACCTATTCATTTCTATTTTCAGTTATGCCATGATTTTTATGTACTTTTATCTGTGTAAAAAAGTGCTCAGTCTAATCCAATGAAAGAAATCAAATTAAAGCACCAATGTCATGTAGCTTTATGGGGAGTTAGGTACAGTTCTTGGAGTTCGTTAGTCTTACTCATTTACATATTTTGTGATTTTTCTACAGACAGTGTGCATGGAGCTATTTTGAGCATATAATGTGCTAATTCTTCTCCTCATGATTAAAGTCATAAAACTGCACTGACCCAGAGAGAGGCATTATGAATGTATAATTTCAATTTACATGTGTTCATAAAGCCAAACAATATTGTGCTCTTTTAAAATGGAGATGTGTTAGTAACGCAGGTTCATTGTTTGCACCTGAATGCAACATATCTCATAGCACTGCTGTGGTTTAAAGTTGGTTCATAGTGGCCAAATTCTCTAATGAGATGTGAAGAGTGAGGCTTCACACATAGTTAAGGCACTTTGAGCTATTTCTTGACTGACAAAATGCATATAAGGTGATTATGTTTTCAAGAAGTTACTCTTCTACAGAGTTCTATTTTCTGATCATTTAATTGATTGCTTATAGAAAGAGCCAGCAACTCTTCTGGCTAGGTAGGTCTGACTTTGGGGTTTAGTTACATTTTCCTGTGCATTTGGTTCTCTCCTTATCTAAATTACTGCCTCTCCAATTCCTCCCTCTAAAGATTTTTTAGTTTAGTGAAGAGCATGCTATTTGGAGGGGCAGTTTGCTTGCTTTCCTGTTTTTAGAAAACATTAGAAGTAGAATGTGCTTTTTCCCAACACACCCATGTATTCATAACTTGCTAACTCATTACTGGGGATTTTTTAATATTTTATATCTGGGAAGTACTGGTGCTTGCTCAAAGTGACTCCAGATACTTTCAAGTCTCAAAGCTACCTAAATAATCCATCTCTTCACTCTGTTTGCTTTCCCATCATTTTAACCTCTGTTGTAGCCCACTGCTAGCACTGCAAGTTTTGAAGGTGATTTTGTTAACCCTAGTGACCTTAGGCACACACCCAGTGATTATTGTGATTTGACGTATTGCAGGTTCAATTTTGCTAGGATCAATCTAGGAGAAAGGAATATTTTGTCTGTTATGTTTGTGTTAATCTAAATCGCTTTAGATTGAGCAAAGGGTGGGTTCCTTACTTTCCATGCTTAATTGCTTTTGTAATTATATTGATTTTTCCATGCTAGGTCAGTATCGGTAGCCAGAAGCTGTTTTTTGAACCGGCTATGTCATCTTGAGTCTCCATAAATATGAAGATAATTGTAAAAAGCTTAAGAACAGTCACTGAGGGTTTGAATCTTTCCTATACATAAAATACACTTTAAATTAAAAAAAAATCGAAACCAAACCTCAAACCAAAAACAACCTACATAGCTACCAGTTATTGCTAGCAAGCTAGGGGCTTTTAACTAACTAGGTTGAGGAGTGGTTTTAATGTGCATCCCATTCATTTCAGTTAGGAGCAGAAGGATAATATGAAACAGTAATAGTGACAGCCAGTGCCTTTATCATGAAAGCTCTTACAACTAGAGAGCACAAAGAGGAAGAACATGTCACACCAAATGAAGAAAAATTTCCTTCATTGTTTAAAAAATTCTCCATTTGTCTTACCCATCTGTATTGCCTTTAATCTGAAGTCCTGTGTGAATTCACTGATCCAAAGCCAAACATAGCCTAAACTGTGATAGTTACTATTTCTTATATATTGTAACAAATTGAGGATTTTCCAGGCTGGAACATTCCAGGCAGATTCCTAATTATTGTGAAAGTATCAGTGTTCTTTACATTTGGTGATTCACTGATGCTAAGAGTTAATAAATGATCCTGTGGGAGAGGAAAGTTCAGACTGACTTCCATCTCTTATTCCACACCTCAGGGAGAGTATGAGGAGGCTTTGAGGTCAGGCCCCGTAACAGTCTGGTCACACGAGAGCACTCAAGGGACATGAGCTTCTGGAACTCTTTGAATCTTTCTTTTCTGTCTGTCTTTCCATCCTCTAAGGTCCCATCATTTTGAGCTTATTTTGCCAACAGACTTCCACCATATCAATCCACCGCATGCTAAAAGCAATGATTTTTCTTGCAAATTATTATCACCAAGTGCACTAGTGTAAAATTCTGCTTATTAAATGAACCAAAAATTAGTGTCCACTGGTGTAATATCCTGTTGTGGATTTGTGAAAATTCAGAAAAGCAAATATTTTCAAATTGCTAAATCAAAGCATAGACTATTTTGTCCTTGAGAAACAAATTAGAATTCTGAACTCCCATCTCATGGACAAGAAATTCTTGCTGTATTAAAGCCAAGACCCTCCTTTGTCTTTGCATTAAGGCTATTAGCATGCAGCTCTTGAGAATGGCCTTACTGCCATTCCAGTGGCTCTTCCCGTCTCCAGATGGGTTAAGAATCATGAACAATTCTCTGCATTCCTTTTCCAGTCTTGTTTTTCTCTTCCCATCTGTTCAGGAGTATTTCTTCCCTTCTCCTCTGCTCATCCTTATTTTTCATCCCTAAAAAAGGAGCTCACACTGTTTGGAGGATCTTCATATTACCAAAGATGACACTAGTAGAGTCCATCTTATTCCATACCTAAGAGATGATGCATCTTTTAAACTGGTAAAACAACCTCATCAGCATCTTCGCTTGCTTCTCCCATCTTTGCCAACTTGACTTTTAAAAATTCAGTCAATGTAGTGCTGTTTTCTTTGAGGCTTTCACTCACTGTTCTGGAGTTGAGATACTGATGATGTTGTTCACAGATTTCACAAAATGTTTTTTCTAATTGAAAAGGTGTTTTGAAGAATGATAATTTACCTACGGGTTTGAAGTAAATTAGTCAAACTAGTCTGTATAAAGCTTCCATGATGGGACTTAAATTATGCTAATGGACTAGATGACATAGATCAGTCCCTCTTGAGTTTTTTCTGAAAATATGCGTCTTGGTTTTTTCCACCTCTTTTGTGCCAACCCTGACGTAGTAGTGTTGTTTTTATTAACTTTGTGGGTTCAAAATGCTCTGCATCTCTGGCAACTGTTTTGAATCTTTTATTACTATGTCATGCTGGTCACTGAATGAAACTTCATTGAAGCTGATGGGATTATTAATATTCATGCTTCATTCACAATAAATGCAGCCCTCATGCCCTTATATCACTGACAGCTGAAACGGTACCAGCCACACCTACAGCACAGGGGACATGAACAAGAAGTTGGAGATTTAAGTGAAGTGTGTAGGAGGTTCTGCTGTTGGTTCAGATGAAATGTTTCTGTGTGTACAGAAGCATCAACCTAGAAAACCACTACAAAATTCCATGGAGAAAATGAGGCCAGAAAAGCAATGCGAACATATTCTAAGAAAGAAGAGGGGAGGGAGACCCCTTTTGTGCACAGTTCTTCTTGGAAGGAGACTTGGAACTACAGGCAAAGAGATGATTTCTTTCTGGTCTGGATTCAGCTTCTTTCTAGGGGAACAGAACCTTCACATACATGATGTGGAATAAAAGGCATTGCACCTAATAAATACTTCACTCCATCACTGATTTATCTCCCTAATGAAAATAGCCTTCAAAGCTCCTCTTGGCTCAACCTAATGGTGACATTAATAGCAGAAGTGAATCCAGTTTCTGGGGAGATAAGTTGAAAGTTTCTATTGACCTTGAACTCACTTGGAACATGAAGAAAGAAGAAAAATATTTTCATTTGAAACTATTTTCTGCTTCTAATATCCTGGAGGAGAATACTTGTATTGTCTCACCTTAAATAATGTAAACTACTGCTACCTAAATGTGATCTTCTTGGGAGGGAAACTGAGGTTTATTCATTACTTCAGGAACACAGCTCACAGGCTGAGAAGATAAGCATGACAGGGGTTTTAGCAGTCATTTTGGCTGCTGGCATGCTACTACACTTCTTGAAGAAACTTCACTTCTTTAGCTCTGGGAGCTAGAGACTGGCTCTATACTTCGGAGCCTCTCATCCTGAATTGTCCAGAACATAACTACAAGGTAGGAGAGGGAATAAAAATCTACCTGTCTTGGCAGGAATCCAGAGAAGACTTTGGTGGTTTCTGCCAGAAATAGAAGACTTCTAAGACAAACTGGCAATAAATTAATTAGACAAACTTAGGCTTGCAGATTAAACTCAATGAAAGAAAGCCAAAGGTGTTCTGAGAGGCTGTGGAATTCACTGCCGAACCTGAGTCTTCTTATATCAATGCATCAGAAGAGGCAGCAGTTATCAGTGAAGAAAATGGAAATGGATTATCATGAGTCTATAAATATGTCTGCGTTTAATATGCACTACGGAGAAGGAGATTTTGGTCTGTCTTCCTGACTGATGGTTTTGTGTTGGTTGTTTTTAGAATAAAACTGATTTCTAAAATGAGAGAAATTAAAAATAATGTTAAAAAAACACCAGTTAATTGCCAAGATTATGAAAATCTTGCCCAAATAAATAAATAAATAGATAGATAGATAGATAGGTAGATAAAAGTACTTGAAATTAAGCAGGATGCCTAGGTAGTTGTGAGGACATATTAACTCATAATTGCTTTGGATTTCTTTGTGATAAAATATGAGTAATACCTACAAAGTGTCCTACAGAGTCAGTTTATGGAAATCCATTTTAAAGATGAAGCCCAGGTCATCAAAGGAAAGGATCTATAAAGGCAACTGATTTGCAATGGACAGATTATCTTGTCTGTAAAAGCACACATCATTGTAGCTACCTGCTGTGGTAGTTTTCTAGAAAAGGAAGGAGAAGATAAAATGAAACAATTTTCATAAAGAGATTCTAGCTGCTGAAGTCTTTTTGGCTTTGAAGGAGAGATGGATGCCTGTTTATTTGCTGAGCACTTTTGATGAGCGAAAGCAGTAGGAAAAAAATAGATGCAAAACAGGAGGCAATGTGTCTAGTAAATACATATATACAAGGAAACTACAGGGGAGAAAATAAGCTTATTTTGATGCTGAATTTACTCTATTGTATTACTCTAACATTAAATGTAAAACATGGGATGATCTAAGAAACTGTATCATTGTAAAGCAATCATCCTGATCAAGTATGGATCCTGTACAGCAATGATAAAAGGGAAATACTTTATTAAACAGCTAGCTCACTATTTACCTGCTGCAAAGATGGAGTAAGTCCTCTGAGCCATCAAGGGATTAATCACGCCTTCCTCAGTTCGGAGCCTAACCTATCGTTCTGATGAAAAGATAAAAGCAGATTCAGTGGGCTACTGAAAGCAAGTTTACAGGATGATTCATGCTCACTAAGGAATAGATGGAGCCAGGAATGTTGTGGCATGAAGAGAAAGCTGACCCAAAGGGCAGGAGGAGGACTGCCCTCACAGCAGGCTAGAACCTCTGGCAAAAATATACACAGTGTCCCCACTGTGTTTGAAAAAATACTGGAAATGGTGTTCCATGACACATTATGTTTGTTCGACCCAGGTAGTATTTGATGCATGCTAGCGTCTGAGTGAAAACCAATGCATCTGCCAGAGATCCATGATAAGCTGAAGATTTCTTACTAGCTACTGTACCCAGCAAGATACAGTCTGTTTAAAAAAAGAGGCCAGTGTGCAAATACAAGGTGCACATGCTAGTCTTCCTCTGAAAAAAAAAAAGCAGCAAGGCTCCAATCTGTCCAGCTCTACAGGTAAACAGCCACATTTTGTAAAACTCTTCTTATTACAGAGCAGACACTTGGAAGTTCAACAGTATTGCAAAAGCAGCGGATACATGGGCAAGGGGAGACATTTCAAAGCTGAGCACGGTTTAGCATTTCCACAATTCTTAAGGGCTCTTACAACTGCTCTCATCTGAGCCTGTTTCAGACTGCCTTTTTTATGGGGCACAGATTCTGATATTTACACTTTGAGAGAAGTATTGGTGAACAGACAAATTATTTAAGTGTGTCGTACCTATTTACCGCAAATGTATGAATCAGAAGCGTTTCCTTCAGGTTTTGTACTGGAGGACAGGAGCGCACACAGGTAGTGCGTCCCCACAGTGGTTCATTGTATTCGTGAGTCATAAAGATTGTGAAATGCACTGCAAAGTTTTAACAGTTATCTATAGTAAAGCTCGTGTCCAATCAAGAAAGCTTTGACAGAAACAGATGCGGCCTGAAAAAGACAGAAAGGAACTGATTGATTAAGAATGGAGAATGTGTGGAGAAAGAAATAGATGCTGCTTTGTTTAATGTGAATGGGGGCATAGGTTCCTGTGGCAATACTCTGAGACCTCTTAAGGAGAGGACTCGGATATCAGAGAAGAGTGATGGTATGGTAGATGTACCCATGCTAGAATGCAGTACCACCACTTGTTATAATAAAGGGTTTTCATTTACAGCAGAAAGTCTGAAATATGAAAGACTGAGTACAGAAGATAGGAATTACTTCTCAACAGCAGATGATGATGGATGCAGGTTGCAAAACCTAGAGCAAAGTGAAAGATGTGAAAAAAGTAATATGTAGTTCTTGTGGGAGGCATTTCTTTCAATGTATCTGTCTACTTCATATGGACTGGTAGTCAGCTTTGTTGGGTTCCAGTGAAGAGTTACTGAAAGCCAACAAAAAAACCTTAGCAGCAGAATCCCAAGATTTTAAAGGCTTCTCTCTTAGCTGAAGGTGGGAAAATTGAAAAAACCCTGATGTTAAAGCTGATGGTAGCGGGGAGAAGAGAAAGATGTGTTCTTTATGGCTGTTCCCAAATCCTCAAATACGAGAATCCAGAACATTTGCCTCAGAAATGATATCTTCAAATTGGGCATGGCCTATCTCATTAGATGTCAAAGAAATGGGAATCTGAGAAATGGTAGGAACTCATTCATTCAGATCCTTTTTTAGTTTTCTAAAGGGTTATGAAATAGTCAGGAAAAGATTACTCCAAGTTTTGGGTTGGTGATTTGAAAACGTCTTGAAATAAATGTAACATGCAAATACTACTATTTTTAAATAGTTTATATTTTGTAAACAACTTCTTTCTGCTGGCATGGACCTCGTTGCCATTCTAGATTCCACCACTATGACAGACCAAAAGTGTTGTTACGATAGAAAGTGGGCGAAATATACTGTGTATCTGCTAATACTCTTCCTTTAGACTAAATGTGAAAAACTGTTTTAAGTTCTTTATCCACTAGACAGCTGGAGCTCTAGGGACTGTTAAAGATAGACACTACACAGGGCTGACCATGAGTTTGCACACAGGTGGGTCTGAATGAAAATCCAGTGATCTGGAAGAATCTGTGTGTGCATGAGTGTGGATGAGAGATATAGAGAAACACCACAGCAGCACATATGTAAACAGCAAAGAAACTCTGGAGAAGTACTTGAAACAGAACACCTGGGGGAAAAAAAAAGTCCAAAGAGTGCTATGGGACAAGTGCCACACAGGAAGTGCTGGGAACCATGACCATGAGCTCCATGGAAAATGCTTTCCTTCATTTGCGTCATATTGAATTTAGGACAACAGAACTGTATGTATACTATTCATAAATAAACATGATTGCACCAAAGAGATAACTGACTTATAATTGTTTTTCCCATCTATGTGACCCTTTTTTTTTTTTTAGCTTACTGGTTGGGTCCAAAGGATATCCATAATTTGGATGGTTTGAGAAATCTAGTTCAACAGTGTAAAACCAGCAAATCCCCGTAAAGGGGAGTTTCATGAATAGAGGTTTGCCTTTTTTCCCCCTCCCTTTTCCTCTCTCCACCTGATAGTAGAGTGACTTAATACCGAGTATCTGGGCTACCATTAAGGGACTTGGAGAAAACAGATTAACAGGTAAGAAATGAGCTATGTTAATGGAATATGCATTATAAAAAGGCAAAGTGGTCCTTTTAGACAAAGTCTAAGAAAGAAGATTATATTGTTTTCATGTGCTATGCCTACATGTAGTTTATAGGAAAATAAAAATTTACTAATTGTTTTTACCTTTTTTTTTTTACAATAATTATGGGCTTGCTAAGGTATGGAAGTGACCTAATAATTGCAATTGTGACCTCTAAGTTATTTTTAATTTTCTGTCAGTATGTGCTTCACATCTCCTACTTAATGGTATGCTAATTGTACAGCAGGATGTCACATTCTCCAACATACAGATTCCCTATTTCAATTACAGCTAAGTAAATCTCCATTACTAATGAGTAAGCATTTCTTTTCCACGTACATTTGCATTATAATGGACATTTTCTTTATGCACTAAAATTATTCTTTCCTTGACAACAACTATATATTTTATTCTACAGTAAAGGCTACAACATGATGATTCATTCCTTTCTGTTGGGTTTATCTGTATTTAAATTGTCAAATGTTCTGGATAGCCTGACATTTTCTGTCCCATGTTATTTTTCTGTACTTCCAGAATAAATTTATGTATTTGCTTTAAGACAACCTACTTAAGACAAATCACAAAAAAGTAAGCTTACATGTCGGTCATAAATTAAGCTGTACTTTCAAAATTGTTGCATTGTTTCATTCATGTTGCTGAGAAATCTCAACTATTTATGTCAGTGCAAAGTGACCTTTATGATATAATGTTTGACTGATTTGAGTATAAAGAACAAGTGACCACAAGTGACCCATATCACTGCAAGATCCCACTCTGCTTAACGGAGCATAGCTCTTTGGCTATTAAATACAATCCCCCAAACAGACATTTGCTGCCCTGCTGATGCATGTATCTACAAATGCAGTAGGCAGCTGAGTAAAATGAAGGGGGAAGGCCTCCTGTTATATCTGAGCTATGCGGCTTTGCTGCCAAATCCGCTCCCTCTTGGGGGTTGTGGCCAGTCACTGGGTGCCGCTGAACTGCTGAACTTGGGCAGCCGGGTGCTGCCGGCAGAGGATTCCCTTCATCTGCCAGCACCATGGCCCAAGAGGCTTTCCCCGCCCTGCGTCAGGAAATAAGGATACTGGCAAATTTGGTCCCTTTGGCAGAGATCCTTCCTTCATTCCGCATGGCCCTGGGAAAGTGCATCACCTTTTAACAGAAATAAGGACTGTGAGTTTTATTGATAAAGTGATAGCTTAATCTTTGACAACATGCAGCAAAGAAGGTGTTACTTTGATTTTGGTGGGGCCACAGGGATCTTTTTTGGGTGCCCAAAGGAGGTTTATGTATCAAAGAGAGTGCATTAATTAATAATCATTAATATTCTTGATGATTCTTAAGTTGGCCTGGTGGTGGGTTTGTATAGGGGGAAGAAGATGGGTTGGGTTCTTTTAATGATGTAAGTACATGGGATATTTTAATGAAACAAAATGTGGTGAAAGCATTAGGTAGCATTCCAGAAATGCAGGAGGAAATGTATGCAACCAGATGTTAGAAGTAACAGATTGATTTCCTGGTCACTGTGCATGAATTCTTTCTAGCCTTGTGTATATCCTGATAATCGGATGGCTTACAGTATAGATACAAAGTTTGTTTTGTTTTTATTTTGAAAGGCCTACGGTATGCAGCCTTTTTCCCAGACAGCAGCAAAAAACAAGGTGAACAATTTTTGCACTATGTGGTTTTGAATTCTGTCATATTTTCTATTACGTTTCTGTCTTCCATTAGGATAGCTTAGTTTACTATATTAACCACCACCATCATCCATATCACTTCCAATTCTGAGTTTAGTCTACATTATGTATGTATGTAGTTTGATGATTTTTTCTCTCTCCTGGGGGCTGGAAGTGGTTACTCACATGTTACAGTTCAAGATGTTACAATGGTTGCCCTTTAATCAGTCATTTTTGGAGTGGCTGATGACACCTGGTGGTGTATTTTGTAAATGCAGACTTAACCGTGTTTGCAGCTGGCGGAGAATTTTGACCTGTCCTACCCCGAGCACTGACAGTCAGATTTTGAGCTATTTAAATGAATCTGATCTCCTGCATGAAAAAAAATATGTTGGGAGCACATTCTCCTCCCATTCAAACTTATGTAAACCAAGCGAAGCAATAACATTTCATTGCTGTTGGAGCAAAATTAATGCCTCTGACCTTGCTGTTGAAGTCAATAGTGTAGTTGTTCACAAGAGCTATGTACCTTTTTTATTTTCTTTATTAACTTTTCAAATATATTGCATAAATGAATGTTTTAGATATACTTATGCACTAAATATACTGCATTAAACTAAAAATCTTTTCTGTGAAAAACCTGGGTGATTATATTTAGAAATAATGATGTTTTCAAAACTTTACAGTGTGAATACTGAAGGAAGATTCTTCTGGTGTTTTATTTAACATTATGGTTTCTGGCTTGAGTGTATGATTTTTCTTGCCAGCAAGTATATTTCCGTATGTTTATGAAATTCCACATCTCTTTGCCAGCATATTTCCTAATAATGGAATATCTGGGATATACCAATAAGTAAATAGTATAAATAAAAATTAAGACTCCTGGAATCCTGATTCTGTGGTGAAATTCCTCAGTAGCCAGGACCTATTGGGGTCTTCTCAGTTTGATTTTTATCCGGATAGATCTTTAATCAAAACTGATTCTTTTTCTTGCTTAATTGGCCCTTTACTGCCATCTGATTATTTTTTTTTAGTTTCATAAAGAAGACAAGTATTACACTTAAAATGAAAGAAATATAAAGCAATACTTTATCCTTATTTTTCTCAGTCTACAGACAAATCAAGTACATCGACAATGCAGTATCTTTAGTTGTTCCTAAAATACCATAAAGAAAGGGCTCCCAAAGTGCACTGCCACTGGACTTTGTGGAAGGGGAAAGATTTGGTGAAATGAGAATGTGTTTTTTATAGCCAAATTTGATGGTATTATTATGCCATTCTGAGATATACAGAATTGGCAAGTAAAATTAAATGAGGAGAAACGATAGAAAAGTCAAGTTATACTGTTAATCTGAACAACAAAGGAGGGCAAAGTTCTGAGTTCAAAAATCATTGGTTAAGGGTTGTTTGGGTTTTTTTTTCCCCTAAACTTACTGCCCCTGCAGTCCAACATTCATGGTATATAAACTTTAGTGTAGGCAATCTGGGTTGAGGGTGTCCCTAAATCTTATATTCATGGGGGCTCTGGTCAGATGAATTATGTACACAACACGGCTGCTCTTCAGCATAAGGGACTGGAAGTGCCACGTCTGTGTAGCACTTCTTACGCTGCTCCATTGGAGGAGACCTCTCACACAAGCACTTAAATGACTGTAGTTCCCAGGCATGGGAAAATGAGAATCGGACAAATGCCAGTTCTGGCAGTTGGTGGGAATTGCTAACTCCACCTTTACAACATGACGTTAAAAATAGCTTGATCAGATTTTTATCAAGATAATTTATTGAAGAATAGGAGTAATTTTTTCAGAGATCTGAACCCATTGAAAAGTGACATTTGACATGAAAAGGCATTGGGAGTTTTATCTGATATATGAAAGCTATTTGGTCTTCTAAGTGTAGGGAGAAGTGTGGCATTTCAGATAACAAACATAAACATTTAACGGTGGCCACTGGCAATTCTGTCTGGTTTTAGTACTATAGATTCCTAGAGCAAAATTCTGTCTCCCAATTATATGCATGCTGCTCTCTTTTACTTCAGCAAAGCTCGTGCACATTTTTCAAAGGTCACAATTTGGCCGTTGGGGCTGAATTTTCAAGGAAGAATGTATTAAAGACATCAGTGCATCAGCAGAACCATATCCTTTGTCTTCTCTAGAACATTTTAGGAATAAGCCTAGTGCTATTGGTCACTGCAAGTGAAACATTCTCTATTTTTTGAATTGCATTGGGATTGCTTAGCAAAAACATTTCTTGCAGTAATAGGTTCATGATTTCATTTACTTCTTGTAACTCAACACTTTGATGCTGAAAAGTTGTCAGTTGTAAGAGAGTAAAGACTGGAAGGGACCGCCCTTCAAAAAATTACAGTTGAAAATATACTGTAACAATCAAAACAAGGGGAAATAGTCCAAGAAAATAGGTATGGTCTGTTGAGGTGCACAAACTTTTGTTTGTAGTCTAATACAGAGAGGTCAACAAGTGTTTTACACGAAGGTAGAAAACAAACCCACTTTTCATTGTGGACAGAGCTCGTATTTGAAATTGTTACTAATCGGACATTTGAAAAAACTAAAACTTGGCATTCATATTCTATTGGAGTTAGTGTGTATTAAATTGATGAAGATCTTTAAGCATGTAGGTTTTCCCCTGTTTTTTGAACATTATACACTTCTTAAAATGTTTATAATGTCTAATTGCTGCTGGATTTCAAGACATATCAATTTTGTTCTTAGTTCCTGCAGATTTTGACAAAATGTCATACCAAAATATTTTGTATTTTTTGTAGGACTGGGAAACAGAAAATCATGACTGGTATTGTTTTGAATGCCATTTGCCTGGAGAGGTGTTGATATGTGACCTGTGTTTTCGTGTGTATCATTCCAAGTGTTTGTCTGATGAGTTCAGGCTTAGAGACAGCAGTAGTCACTGGCAGTGCCCAGTTTGCAGGGTGAGTACCTATGAGATTTCATGTGCTGATTAGAGGATTGATATTCATTAATAGATTCATTAAGGTGTCCAGATGGTCTGGCCAGGTTAATGGATAAAGAACTGAATATTGAAATGATGGTACATACCTAGAGCATCTATACAGAGATAACAAAATATGGTGCATGTAGCAGATGGTCATTTTTGAAGACTCCAGCAAGTATTACTTATGCATTTGAACACACACAGTATACTGTGTGGGAATGTGTGTATGTATGTATGCCACGTGTGAATGCAGTATATTGTGGAAATCTTCAACATGAGTAAATGAATTGCTGTATAAGATGCTACTGTTTTTACTTAACATCATTTTAATGAAGCATAATGTAACTTTCTTGTATTTTGATAACTGCATTCTTAATACTTTAATGGAATCATATTTTACATTATAAAGCCACAATCATGTCACTGATTAGGGCTGTATAAAAAAATATGGGGTGAAATCCTGCTTCACATTTACTTCTGTGGATTCTATTGGTGCAAAAAGGCCAATCTGGATCTCACCCATAGCATCCATATCTATGTTGCTTTTTCTTTAAAACTGCTGTTCTTATGAGTATGGTAGGGAGACAGCAAAGAGTATCTTTTAAATACATTCCAAGAATGAGCAGGTATGTTGTCTACATGTCATTAGAAGACTAAATATTCTAGTCAGGGTGGTGCTTACTAGTATCTGGCCTTGAATCAGCCAGATACTTCTTCTTACTGTTGTCATCTCTGCATCACCTCCCCCAATGCAGCACATTCCTAGGCTTCCTTAAATGGAGGGAATAATGCATATGAATGTTTAAGATAAAATTATTGCTATAGAAAGGCATAAAACTGCCAGTTGCACTCTGCCTTGGATTGCTGGAGGGAGAGGAAATTCCCCTGATAAAAGCTTAGATCTAGCTGTAGAGCAGCAGACTGACCTTCAGATGATCTGTGCTGCAAGGAATGTAAGGGTTCAGGCGCTTTGTAGTACGGAGAAGCATTTTTGGAAAACATGTGGATTGTTTTGTTTCAAAACAGCACTTTCTGACTGCTGTTACCTTACAACCAGTTGTGAAAAAACTGTTGCCTGTTGCCTCAGATTGGGAGCTCTCAGGGTTTAGGGAAATAGGAAGGAAACAGAGCTTGCCTCAAGGAAGTGGAAAGGAATGAAAAAGAAGTAGTGGCAGGGAAAAACCAGTTAAGAATAAGGACATGTACTGTGTCTCTCCATATTGAATTACTAGCATTTAATTTAGCTACTCAGTTTTCCCCCTGTTAGAAACAAAGACTGACCATATATAGGTGAAAGGCTTTCAGATTTTTAAATATATCTCTTTAATAGTTGTTGGTTCTGGCAATAAGTATTGATAGTTCTTATAAATAGTTAAAATTAAGTAAACTGGATCCAGTCTCCACTCTAGTTTACCAGTAATTTTAGATGACACCTGGTAAGAGTAGGGAATGTAAATAGTTTAAGCCACCTTGTATATGAGGTGGCTTATAACATCTATCTTATACCATGGATGTCGTCAGAGTGGAAATGCTGAATCATTGCATGAAACTCAGACCATGTGCACTGTGTCTGTCTTTCTGCATATTGATTCCCTTTTTGTTATACAAAGACTAAGGAGAGGTTTGGGGGGCTTTTAAATACTTCCTGCCCCAGAGGTCTTTGGCTTGCTCAGTGCCTCAGATGATGATCAACTATTTCTGTGAATATTGCCAGTTTGAATGCCATGGCATCCTTTTTCCCTGTGCTGGCAGCTCCTATTTTCCTTGTAATTACTTCTAATCACTTCAAGCCCTAATTCTGCGAACTTGGACTAAGGAGGCTTGCACAGTCCCTGTAAGCAAAGGAGGTCTATTTTAGCATGGAAGTTAGCATCCTTGTGTCAGGCTTCAGTATTCTTCCACTACTTTTTCCCCACCTTCCTAGGAAATGACTGCTCTACTTTTATTTTAAAAGCAAGAGAGGCCTGTGTTCAAAAAACTATGGTAATTTGGAGAGCTCTGGCTGATGTCCAGAGGACGTAACAGAGCTTAACTATCTTGCATAAGGGCAATGGGATTTACTTTGCATTATCAGCAGTAAATATCTACATTCAAGAAAAGTAATCGCTGGGACAAAGAGATGCATATATTTTCATACTTTGTTCTTGTAACTGGACGTAGCACTTTTCACCTGGGGATTTCAAAGCTCTTTACAAAGGTGAAGTAAAAGTGTGTTTGAAACCTAATATATTGGGAGAAATAATCTAAGAACACTTCATTCTTATGTAAAGATTGCTTCTGTAATGCTGCCAAGGTCAGCAAGCCTTTGGATTATTCATTTCACAATTGCTGGTTGTACTAGTTCAATCAACCTGTACAGCTTTATCTTGCACACTTGACTACTCAGAAACATTTTATAAAGGACATTGCCAAGGATGTGTTCATAACTTTAAAATATTTTTCCTCCCGTAACGTTTATAACAGTCCCTTGCAAACCTTGCTCTGAACTCTGTTTCCCTGCTGGTGGTTTTTCTCCACTGCATCCATAAGCAAGAATGTCCAGTTCCTGGCTTTTTTTTTTAACTTGATGGTACCAATCTGAATACTTTGTACCCTACATAATTCTCAGCAGGAGTCAAGAGTCAAACAAAGTTCGATTCAAACCACATTGCAGTGACTGAAAATTTTCCCTGACTGCTGACTAATCATTGTCTTAAGTGAAATAAGTTGGTAAGATCAGCAAAATTCCTGGTAGACAGGTCACAAGAGAAAAACTCAATATTGAATGGGCTTAGAGATTACGTTCCCCACTACTGGAATGGTCCATTCAAGACAGCATTAGTCAACTCAATCTCTGAAGAATGCAGGAGACGTACATTTATTGCTGCTCTTTGGTAAGATAAAAGGAGGAACTGTTAACCAGCTGTTAATTTAGCACCTAAAGACTGCAGAAAGTACTGCAAAAATACTAGTGGTTTTCGGGGGGGGGGGGAAGTAGATACATACAAAAATCTCAATAGGAGACTATTGATCACACGTTGGGGTAACTGACTATTATTATTTCTTTTTTAAAAAAATAAAATTTTAAAACAATTTTATAGAAAGGCAAAATTATGCATGGTGACATATAGTTCGTCCCAGAGGAATAGATTTTGATTCGTGAAACAAAAAGAAAGAATTATTCATATGGTTTCACTTGACTCCTACATTTTTTACAATCATCTGATCAGAGATTGATCTTCCATGCATGTGCTTTGCAAGGAATTATAACCAATTTACCTATCATAGTGGGTGTTTCAATATTTCTGGGGTTTGTATATATGAGAGTAAAGTAAACTGTAGAGCTTAAGGTATTAAATGCTGTGCTGATAAGTATTCTATAAATAGGCTATTTCTGAGTTCTGGTACTGTACTAAGCATTTCATAGAGTACATAAAAATACAACATCATGCAGTTCACAATCAACTTTAGACATAATTTGACAAGTGAGAATGACTAACAAAGTTAGAAGCACAGAAAGATGAAGGTTACTTAAGTGAAGTAACTCAAGTACTTAGGGGGTTTTAGATACTAGCTGTCAGTCAAGATGGTTAATGTAAAATACAAGGAAGGAAGAACTTGACTTTTACTTTATGGGGTGTTATGGTAGGAGTTTGGTAGATAACTGTATGATGAAACATTCTATAAATATGATTTGGCATAATCACACAAATAATAGCCATGGATTGGTGGGTGAAGGGAATTCCTAGTATAGGAGTGATATTAGCACCACATGGCTCAGTACACAGAGACCACACCTGGGGACATGTTAGTGCTTGGCAGGTCCCTCCCATTCACCTTGCAGCCACATACACCCTTGAGTAAATCAGGGAGCCAGCAGAACTGGGCACTGCATAAGGCATATTTAATAAAGTATAAAGGAATTTGTCCACAGCAGTGAGAAAACTGGGAAAGCTCCACTTCAAGCCTTCTACCACCTTCTCTGTGCACATAAAAGCACATTTAATTTATATGATGCTTCATATTCAGAAGATGCTTAATGCACCGTACAAGTACAAACCAACTTGTGGATTCAGCTGTAACATTTCCAGAAGCACCTAATGCTTTGAAATGTCTAGTTTAACTGTATATGGTCTTGAAAGAGGCAGGTCTTATGCCATATTCTGCTCATGCAGATGCTTTTCTGTATGCTGCTTAGGGCATATGGTGCACTGGTTGCTCTGAGACCCATCCCGTGTGCCTGCGTGCCTGCATACCTTTCTTAATGGTACAGGAAACCTGAGGACCTGAGGGTTGGAAGTTTGAGAGGGCGGCAGAACAGTAAAGCTTTCCATATGTAGCACCAAATTCCTCTGGAAATTTAAGCCCTAAAAAATCCAAGGGCCAGTGGGTAAAGCAAGGAGATTCTAAACAGCAGTGGTGAATGTATGTTAGACTCATGCACATAGTTCCCCTCTGCAGATAAACCCCTGGAAACCTGAATTCCTTCTGAAAATGGAACTGGTGCCTTAGAAACATGTATCTGTCATTGAGCAGCCTTCACCTAATCCATCACTGTACTGAAATGAAGCTCTTTGATGTGTATACACGTGACAGTTGAGAGAGGAAGGGAAAAAAAATATTCGTTAATGGGAGATTACAGGGAAACCTCTTTACATGGAAATAATGTAATTTAAATGCTTATAGCTAGACAGAATGCTGGCACTAACACCTTGCATTTCTTAGAGTTTCTCTATTTTTTTCTCTTCAAATGAAAGATTGCAGCAACTGCAGCATAGTGACCATTGTCACCCTGGGAGTCGAGAGCTACATGCTAACTCGGGGTGCAAAGGATAGTTACTTCCATCATAAACGGTGCTCCTGCAGGATGGAGTGTTTCTTGGCAGTACCCCTAGCTGCTGCAAACCTCGTGTGGTTCATAAAGTCTTGTAGTGAATTCCTGCACTATAAGCGTGTCAGAATTGCTAAATAAGTCACACCTGCACAGTGCAATATATTGCTACCCTCTTTAACAGCTAAGCAGTATTATTAATCTGGAATATTGAATATAACGTTGTTAATGTAAATCCAACCTTCAGGTACCAGCTTCTAAGAAATAGATGTGCCGCAGAGAATAAGGCATACATAAGGTATTTCCTGCACCCACAAGCAGAGTTAGGTTACAGCCTTGGCCTTCCACCTACCAGATCTCATTAATCTTCTAGATGAGGATTGCTATTGTGAAGCTTATTACTTCACTTCTACATCCCCTATGTAAACATGTATGCCTGACCAAGCCTTTCAGTTTTTCTTGATTAAAGCAGAAGGGTTGCAGATTTCTCTAAAAATGGCATGACTTAGGAATCATCCTTGTTATGGGTTAATCCCTGTAGGCAGCTAAGCACCACACAGCTGCTCTCTCACTTCTCCCCAACTCCCAGTGGGACAGAAGAGAAAAGGAAGAGTAAAAGCAAGAAAACTTCTGGGCTGAGATAAAAATTGTTTAATAAGTGAAGAAATGGAAGAAGAGAGAAACAAAACAAGTGGTGCAAAGGCAATCACTCACCACCCTCCATGGGTGGACTGATGCCCAGCCAATTCCCAAGCAAAAGATAGCTAACCCCCTTAAACCCCTTCCTCTTCCTTTTTATTGCTGAGCATGACATTATATGGCATGGAATGTCTCTCTGCTTAGTTCACATTATCTGCCTGGTTGTGTCTCCTCTTGCGTCCCCCCCAATCTATTCACTGTGACAGCGAGTGAGAAACAGCAAAGGCCTTGACACTGTGCAAACACTGTTCAGCAAGAGGTAGAACATCAGTGTGTTATCAACACTGTTTTGGTCACAAATCTAAACCACAACACCATATGAGCTGCTGTGAAGACAATTAAATTCATCCCAGCCAGACCTAGTACAATGCTATGTTAAGATAATGTATCCCACAAATAGGATATCTACAGGTATAAAGATCCTGCTAATCTTTGGGGGCTGGACTGAATCTGAGCAGTCTCCTTGAAAGAAACTTGTACTTAAACAAGGTTTGCAGTAGCATATCTTAGTAGATCTGACTGTGGGAAAAGAAACACAGTGGATCGTGGATCTTGCCACTTTTACAGATTCACAAGCCACCATCATTGTTTTCGTTTCCTAAAAGTAGGAAATTAAAAGACCTAATTTTCATTTAGACTTGCTTCTGTATCACTCTGGCTATAAAGGGACCTGAAAGTGGGTATATTTCCTTGTGTCAGAGCAATATAAATAGATTTTATGCAAATCATATCCCCCATCTAGTATTACCTATTTTCTTGTTTTAAGTGGCTCTAGATTCACTTCTCTGAGAACACTACAAGTCTTCAAAATACAAAGTAGGGTTTTTTTAATTAAAAAATTACATGTTTTTCATTATAGCTTCCAAAGAATGTGTGAATGGTACCTCCTAAAGGGCTAATCTTTGTTGAAAAGCAAATGAAGCAGTTGGATTATAACTTGCTTTCTACAAAGGGTGAGCAACCTTGCCATAAAAAGACATTTTGCTGGCTCATAGGCTCCAATTCCCTAAATTTATTACCTTTCAACATTTAGTAGAGGAACCTGGAGATCAAATTTTTCTTAAAATAAATCAGTGTAGGGAATTGAAGGAAAAGTGGAGAAATTCGAGTTTGCCTGAATTGGCAAGTTAATTATATCATTTTCATTGGTGCTTAAGATGATATTAATTGCTGACATCAATAATGATACAAAGCCAGCTATCTATCTTTTCTTATGATCTAAAGGATAAGACTGTAAACCATCTATCTCAACACAGTCTCTTACAAACTGTCTTGCCCAGCAGGGCATGAAAAATGGTTCGCATGAATTCTGAAATACTTTCAAAGGATGATAAATTCAGAACCATGTCAGAAAAAGAGGTGTAGAAGGACTAGTCAGTGCAATTGAGTTTTATTGTGTCCTAATAAGTCTCAGTCTTTTAAAATGCTGTGTCATTAGCAAGCATACAGCACTCCAGTGCCTAAAGTGACAAAATGACAGCAGCGTTTCATAATGCAGGTAATTTAATGCACATTTGGGTTTGCATTTGCAGTAGCAATGTTGGTTTATGCAAAACTGAATAGGTGAATTGAATTCCAGCAGAATGCACGTTCTCACGGCAGACAAAGTAAAACATAAATATACAGAAGGTGATTCAGACATACAGCGCAGGGTAAAATTCTGTCTTGTTCCAGAGTTTCTAAGGAAGGTCAGGGAACCATTAATATTATGAAAATAATGCTTAAATGCACTGTAAGTGTTAGAAAGACCTAGTGCTGGCCCTTTCCACAATAGTGAGTTTTACTCAACAGTGGTACTGTCTTGTCAGGAAAAACTTATAGTGTTGTTATGCATACAGTGGTATCTTTATAGGTTCATGACTGAACCGATACTTCAGCACAGTTTGTAATGATTCTATGCATACCGTTAAGCAATCAAATAAACAGCTTTATTGGTAGTGCTGTGCACAATTTTGATTTAAGAAGGAGGTAGTAAATACAATCCTGAGATGTATAGGTTGTGCACTTGCTGTAGCACAAGGGCCAGCCTGTGATTTTCAGTCTTCAGTGTCTTGCAGGAGGAACATAAAGCAGAGGAGACACAATCAAATCCTATCAGGTTTTTTTTGCGCTAATGTGTAATTTTTACTCTTGCCAAGTAAATACATAAAAGTAGTTGCTCTGTACTCAATGTGTCTGCTCCCTCTATATGTTCAGAGTCATATATAAGTAATTGAGTAAAAAATAGCACACTTCTAGTAGTTAATAATTCATAAGTCTCATACCTACCTATTAGGACATGGATTCTGTTTTTTCTTGTGTTTTCTAAGCAACAGTCATCTGCACTATTTTGTGGATTTTCTAAAGACCATCAAAATTTGAGGATGCAGGTGTAACTGAGCCAGTTCGGCCCACACAGTTTGCATACAGGTGGTGATGTCAGGGATGAGAAGGGGAGAACTCAGCTTGGCACTCAGTGCATTCGGAGGTGTGAGGAGGAATAAATGTTTTTGCAAGAGATGTGAGCAGTTAGAAATCACTTCAGAATAATAACCCTGGAATTCGTGCAGTTGTTTACTGTGCTTTTGTTTTGGAGAACTACTGTAGACAAGAGCAAGGAGGAGATAGCACTTTTCAGCCAGCTGTTGTAAGGCCATTCAGAACTGTGCACAGCTGCTGTGACCTGGAATTGGAAAGGCTAGTTTGTAAGAGCACACTAGGCATTTGCAGAGAGACACCTTCTTTTTAGCAGCACGATTTCTGTATGCAGTGCTTCCCACTAGCCTGTATTGACTTTGAAGGGTGGGGATAAGTCTCTATACTAGTCTAAGATGAGGAGGAAGAACTCTGGATGCTCAACTGCTAAAAAGAAGCAGTCTGTTCCAGAATCTGGATTAGTTTTTGTGAAGGAAGAACCACAAAAATCAACAACTGCTATGTTTCTCGAGCAGTAAAAAATGCTCTGAGTTTTTACTGGCTAGAGCCTATTTGACTTCCTCCTAGAGGGTGTCATTTTGCCTAGTAAGCACATAATTTGTAGATGGTGCGGGATATTTTAAAAATAAGTTCTTATTTTACTGAAAATATTAATGCCTTGCTAATAAAAAGATCATTAAATAAATTTTAAACCGCTCCCTAAAATGCCTTTCTTCATTGCTTTATTCTAATTAGACACTTTTTTACCTGAGAGGTTTTGACAAAGTATTATGGTTACAAGTGGAAATAAAACCTGAACTCCTCAGCCCAGACATAATTCAAAGCAACATATATAGTTGTTGTGATGTGTTGATGTTACTAATTTCCCAGAAAAGATTTTCCCTAAAAAATTGTGTGATATGTGATTCAAAGTTACCTCTTCAAATAATGTTGTGATGCAGAGAAAATTTTTATTGGATGAATTTTGAAGTCAAGTTTAAAATAATAATATGATCCTGTTTTTCTTTGACAGAGTATCAAGAAAAAAAACACAAGTAAACAAGAGATGAGCACATACCTGCGATTCATAGTCTCTCGTATGAAGGAGCGGGTGAGTCTGAAACAGGGAAGTTTATCGAAGTGTTGGGTTGCACTGTAGAGGGTGCATTAGGGTTGGCCACATGTGACTGTGCAGGGAGGAGGGCTACAACAGGGTGTCATTTTATTTCCCCTGTCATAAGCAGTGTGTGTATTTCAGCATACACTTAGCAGGTCTCATTGCTCCGATTAGTATCATTCTCACAGGAGTAGTTCACATGGGCCTGTGGCTCCTCTGAAATGGACATTTTTCAGGTTTGAGACACATAATCTGTCAGATTGTGGATCCATAGTTTGGCCTTGTGTATTCCCCACCTGAAATATTCCAAACTATTGCATTTTTTTAATCTTTTTTTTTGTGTTTTAAGCAGATTCTAAATGCAATAACTTACACTGTCTCATGGTCCTTTCAGGCTATAGATCTAAACAAGAAAGGGAAGGACAACAAACACCCAATGTATAGAAGGCTGGTGCACTCAGCTGTTGATGTTCCTACTATACAGGAGGTAGAGTGACTTGCTTGCTAACTTCCACACTGTTTATGGTGTCTTTTAACAGTGAAGATAAACTTTAAGGACAAAGGTACTAATCCTGTTTAATTCTCCTTATGATCAGTATTTCACTATTGTATCCAGCATTAGATATGGGAGCTTAAAATTTCAAAATTTTCCTCATAAACAGCTAACTGAGTAAAACCATTGAGTGGTTCCTAGTTTTCAGACATAGAATATCCTCAATTCCTTTTGTAGTAAGGTTTTACTAGGTGCTGTAGTAGCTGAAATCTTTAGAGAAAGTACCCTTTATCTAAAGTCACTGAATATGGACTTGAGTGCCTGTGTTTGCATATCTGGCCCAATGTTTTTGACCATATTCCAATCTTAGTCATTATGCCTTTGTATAGGTGTCAGATTTATAAACATCTAAACGATTCCTAAAGAACCAATCATTTGTTGATCACAAAAAACCAAGACTCACTTAAAACATTGGTTTTGCATTAATTGTTCCAAAAATAAATATGTTGTCCTTTTTTCTGAACCAAAGGTCTGACCATGACTCATGTAAATCAACTGCACATGACCAAAATGAACAGCATATTCATCTTTATTCATTGCTGCAACTGGTTTACTATGCAGTGCTGTAGTATATCTTGCCCTTTACAACCTTTACAACAACAAGATGTGAAAAGCCTTTGTTTTATTATTGTTATTGAACCACATGGATAAACAATAGCTTCACTGACAGTTTTGGAGATGAACACTACGGGCTGGCTTGAAGTACTGGCAACACTGGTTGAGCCTGAAAATAGGTCAGGCCTTCCTTTGACTGTGTCACCTTCATCTGCTTCCACAGAAGGTCTTTTGGCCTTGATAACATCCTCGAAACAGATGATGTTTTGTTTGATGATTGGAATTCTCATAGGTGTTCTTGACAGAGCACAACTGAAAATGCTGCATTCCTTATGAGACAAAAGACCATACTGGGAAAATGAACTGCATGGCTCCATGTAGGCATTTGTTATGAGTTTGGAAGACTAAGGCAATCAGCCTTCATCAGAAAACACTGACTGTCAAGTGAAGATCCTGGAAGTATAAAGGCAGTCAATATTGATTTGAAACGATCTCGTATTTTAAGATACAAAATCATCACTTCAGGGAATATATTTTAATTTGAACAAGTGTTCTGGGCCACACCTTATGAGGAAGCTACTCCAGATTTACCCTGTTATAATGAAGAAAAATTTTTTTTAAACTTAGTCAAGTATTAAAGCACCTGTTTTACTTCTGGGCATTGTATAAAGGGACCAATGCAGCCAATGTTCAGGTACTAACAAACCATGTCAAAAAGTTGTAAGTATTCCTTCTGTATGCAGGAAAGGCAGTGTCTGATCTGTGTTGCATAATGCAGATTTCTGTGAAAGCTTCTCTGCATAAAACAGGTAACAGCACTTTAACAGGTTTTTCACAGTCCTATGTTTTCTTTTGTGTAGAAAGTAAATGAAGGAAAGTACAGGAGTTATGAGGAGTTCAAAGCAGATGCTCAGCTGCTTCTACACAACACAGTGATTTTCTATGGAGGTAAAGTACTACATTTACTGCTTGCTTTATTTGATTTATTTTTATCTGTAGGAAACTCACAAGTTCAGGATTGAATTTGGTATTAGATAATCTCAAGTGTGGATGAGATCGTCTGAGAGTACCTAAAAATCAAAGTAAGCTGCAAGAGGACTTTGCAGGGTCTTTTCTGGCCCACCTACTACACAACTATTGTCATCCTCTCTGGCTAGGCCTGTTAGTGGGAATTTGCACCTTTGCCATCCTGTTTCTGCAGTCTAAGTCGTAAGTCAGTTTATACTGCAGATTTCTGCCAGTAGAGATATGTTGTTCTAGGGTGGAAAGTGGTCTGATCTCTGATGTACTGTGTCAGCAGAAACATGTACTATAGACACATATTTTTCACTCCTGGGCAATATCTGCCATATTGCAACAGCAAATGTAGGTACATCCACACTAGAAGTGTCCTGCTGGTGCAGTGTGTGGAGGTACAGAGAAGCTGCCAGCCGCTGGGAAGGTAATAAGTGACTGTTTGATATGGTGGGACAGTCTGATTGGAAGAGGAAAACTGCCACCACTGTGTCCAGAAGATATAGCCAGGTCCTGTAACAAGGTTCTCCAGAGCCATCATTTCAGGAGGGATGTGGTTCTCCCCTGCAGACATTGCCCACATCAGGGAAACTGGAAGGAGGGTGGGACCAGTCTATTTGCAGCATCAGAAGATCCATGGTGTCGTTGGTAGGGAGAGATGTGAGTGTGCTAATAGAGAAATACACAGGTGTAAAGGGAAACACATAGTGATAAATAGTCTGTGAAGGACTACTCTGAGCAGAAATACTTATGTGATTGTACCTGTGTTCCTGCTGAGTGGTGATAGCAGAGCGACATGTTTTAGGAGAATTGCAGTGTGTCATTAAGACACTAGCAGGGAAGGAAACTGGATCCATATTAAGAGCAATCCTGTCTCCCTGCTGCTGCTCCTCAGATGTGTACTTGTATTGTTCAGTTGAAAAGCTTCCAATGGTATTTTTGCATATAAATGTGAAAGAGAAAACAAATACAGAACTGATCGTTAGAAAATTTTAAATGGAGGGGTTATCCAAGTGACTAAATTATGTTTTGTATTCTCAAGCAACACAATTACAGCATGAAAGTCATTGCAATGACAGATGCAAATCTTTGTGAGCACTGTGATCATACTGTGATTGTTCATACCATTTATTTTTAATTTATAGCGGACAGTGAACAAGCTGATATAGCGAGGATGCTTTACAAAGACACATGTCATGAAGTAAGTAGTACCAAGTAACCAAGATGTAGGCAAGATATTTGATTTTCATTTCAGAATCTAAGAAAATTATTCTTCATATTACAAAAATAAAAAGCATGTGAAGTTTGTTATAAATTTCCCCTAACTTTCTAACAGCTGATTCAGAATTCCTTTTGGGGGTTTTTTTTTGCAACTAGCCTGTCATTTGGAAAATACCAATATTCAAATTTTAGTTTTGAAAATAATCTAGTAATTGGACTAGAAATAATTGTACTTGCTAATATAAATTGATCCTGAGGTGAGATTCCTACCAAATTCTGTAACTGGCATTGAAACATTTCTCAACATTCAGAGGAGACCAAAAAATAAAGCTAGGGGAGCTGTCTCACTTTATCCATTTGTGCAGTTGAATTACTTCTTTCAGAATGTACTTAAAATAATTGATGAATTTAAAGAACTATTCTTTGCTTTTTAACTATAATAAATCAGTAAGAGTTGAATTAGTCTCCTCCCTCTGCCTTTTTTTTCTAAAACATGAATAACGTTTTTGCAGCTTGTCTGCCATCCACTCTCAGCTCACCTCAGTTTCACACCTCTAGTTTGCACAGACAGAAGTAACTCCACCAAACTAGCAAGCCAGGCTGAAAAATTTTGCTACTTAAGAGCAAGGGATACTACTGAAGTCACATAAATAGGATTTTTTGGGCTTATTTACTTTGTTTTGTTTTTCAGCTGGATGAACTGCAGCTTTGCAAGAACTGTTTCTATTTGTCAAACGCGCGACCTGACAATTGGTTCTGCTATCCTTGTGTATGTTGCTGACACAGATTTTTATTTGTTTGCTTTTCTGTATAAAAGCCTGCAGTTTTGGTGTCATTAATGCATTGAATATTCCATTTCAGTAGGCTTGTTTCAAAAGCATGGTTAAGACACTGTAAGCGTAGATATTTTACATGAGTGAAATGTTGATTGAAGTTCAAAGCTGTAACAATACAGGTTATAAAACTTGGTTATCAGCCAGTTACAACAGTCTCATAAGAAAATAAGGAGCTTATGGAAATGAAACTTTGCTCCTGGATGAAGCTATAAAAACAGGTTTAATTTTGGGGCTGCTTAAGATCTCTGTTTTCAATAGACAGTTACACCCTTTTCAGACTTTGTATTTTTTTTACTTTGATCCAAGTGATACATCTAACAGGGAAATATGTATTGTAAGAAGATAAAAATGAAAATAGCACTAGACATAATCAGCAACCATATTCTTAAGATACTAGCATAGTATTACAGCAAAATATTTGGGGGAGATATCAATATAATACTTCATAACCAATAATAAATACAACATTTTTTCCAGATACCTAATCATGAGTTGGTTTGGGCCAAAATGAAAGGCTTTGGGTTTTGGCCAGCCAAAGTCATGCAGAAAGAGGACAATCAAGTTGATGTTCGCTTTTTTGGCCATCACCACCAAAGGTAATTTATTAATTCCATGTGCTGCTTTTTACAAACAATACTTAAAAGAATGTATCTCATCTATCATGTTGTAAATCCTGGCTTAGCTAGTTGCCAATATTAGAAAGACTGAGTACTTTGCCATAATTGTTTCAGAAAATTTAAAGCTCAGTCTAATACACCCGAAGTTTCCAAATGGCTCAGAGATTCCCTTTCCACAGTTGCCATAGGGATGTTACTTAATGCCATTTTAATTAAAGAAAGCAAGTGAACTTCAACTGTTTCTTCAAATCAGTAGCAGCCTGCTAATCCAGGCCAAGGTGAAAATTGGACAGAAATGTATTCTTACTACCAGCAGTGTTGACTTTGTGCAGTTTTCTCTTCTGAGCAGGCACATTGCAATTTTGTGTTTTAGTAACATAATATACATCACAAATGTTTCTGTCTCACTGCTAGAACATTGACAGAGCTCCTGCTGTTAGCCGGTTTGCAATTTCAGAGAATAACTCTTTACATTGGAAACGTCACTCTTAGAGATCAGTTTTTACTTCCATCTCCAGTTTTTTGTTCAGCATTTGGGGAGGGTTATAGTAGTGTTACTACAGTGGATGTACTGATTTTTTTTGCTCTTTGGTTTATATGCCTATAATGTGAGGAGAGGAGACATTTGCAAAGTAATTCATCGTTGTTGGGAAGGTGGTATTTTTTGGTGCATCCCAAAAGGGCCTAGGCAATTCAGTAACAGTGTTTTATGAGGCTGTTTATTTAAACTGCTTTTAGTGTAACTTGCACAGTACATAATGTAATAGGCATAAAGTGGGTAAAATATCTTTATTTGTGTCTCAATCACAGAATGATTTATGTTGAATCTGTTTGCAAATACAGCTTATCTCATTAGTAGTTTTGGCATTAAGTTCACACAACTTCAAACTATTCAATAAAGTAACATGATGCTTGTGGGATGAGGTGCTTGTAACTTCTTAAACGTGCTGATAGAAAAGGCAAAATACATATTACTAGAGTGCCATTGCTTAGTTACTGTGCTGGACTTGGACGAAAGGCCAAACTCCTGGTTGGTGTAAATTAGCATTGTTTCTTTGACTTCACTGAAATGAAATTTATGTTGCAAGAATTGAGAATCTGTCCGCAGATATTGAATTTGTTACCATATTTACTCTGTTACGTAGATGTGCATGGCAGTGACTCTTTTTCTTTAATGTCCAGTGTTGCTTGCTATAACCTTTCAAAATGTCAAGAGCTGCCCATCTAACTGTATGAGGACCTCTGAAAATATTTAAGAGGACAAAGTACCTTTGGAACCAAAGGCACTAATTCAGTCCCAAAGAGCATGACAGTCCCCACAGGAGTTCAGTCCCGATAGACAGGGGTCCAAACTACAAAATGTCTCTATTTGAGGTGATAATTTGGTACATTCCTTGACAGTTTTAGCAAAGAGGTCAAGGGCTAAATTGGATTAGCATACGAACCTTCAGTAAAGATGTTTCTGTGTCTGATGCAGGGCATTTAGCAAGAGAGCAGATAGGAGATGTGACTGCTGTTGGTGCTGGGGCAGGTTTGTGGCTCACTGAAAATGAAAGAGACTTTCAGCCATAGCACCCACAGCTAACAAGTGCTTATAATAACACAAATGTCTAACAGTATGCAGTCTGGTTTTTTTCAAATGTGTTGAATATACAAAAATTCTGAGTAAAAAGGAATTGTCAGTGATTGGCCACTGTGAAAAACTGCTTCTGAAGTCAGTTTCTCAGGTCAAGATCCTTTATCTGTATTTAATGTTTCTGAATCTGTCTGTACTGTGTATTCAAAAGGGCCTGGATCCCCTCTGAAAACATTCAAGATATCACAGTTAACATCCATCGGCTGCATGTGAAACGCAGTATGGGGTGGAAGAAGGCCTGTGACGAGCTGGAACTGCACCAGCGTTTTCTTCGTGAGGGAAGATTCTGGAAATCAAAGAATGAGGATAAAGGGGAAGAGGAGGCAGAGTCGAGTATCTCTTCCACCAGCAATGAGCAAGTGAGTGCTGCCACAATGTTAGCAATAAGGGCAATTTATTAAAGGGTACAAAGATGACATTTTTGATTAATCTACTATTAAATTAGCCTTGTGTTCTGTCTGCAGTTTTGTGGTGACAAGAATAGGGTTCCAAGGCCTATTTTCCCTATGTTTTGTAGTTCCATAATAGCAAGAATGTAGAGTTTTCCTCTTTCCTCAGTTTCTTGGATGACCTCTGGGAAGTTTCAAAATGTTTGTCACCTACAGCACCTTGATGAGACAGACCAAGATTTCTAAAGTTACATAGGAATGTTCAAGTTAAATGTCATGGATATCAGATAGACTGCACACCTGCCTTCTTGGACTCCCATCAAGGGACAGCCCTGTAGCTGTTCAGCCTCTTCTCAGCTGGAGTATATTCACTTTGGACTGTATTCTGCGTTACAGATCCCTGAGTAACACCAGCAATGACATTGTCAGCAAGTCCAATTAAAGTTAGGTGCAAACGTTGCACTTGAGGACCATGTGACCAGCAACTGATTAAAGTCATTAAAAATAATTCTGCAAAACAAGAAAAAATATATTGCTTTAACAATGGTGAAAAGCTCAAAGGGCCAAGATACAAAACTTTGCATTGCCATATGGAAATTCCCTTATCACAGCTGAACATGGCTAGTCATTCATTGTCCAAGAGGGTGTTATATATTCACTATTACTGACTTGGCAGTAAGATTTTCATAGCTTGCAGGATGCTTCTCTGTATTTTTGGCAGCCTTTGCCCTGGCAACATTTTCTTTCCTCATTTAAAACCACTGTCCTCTCTCTTAAGTCTGTATTTTAAAAAATCAGCATGTTTTGACCCTCTTCTTTTGCTCTTTTGTCAAACAGGTCTATCATCCAATTTGTAGCTAAAAACTTAAAGCTTATAAAACTGAATGTTGCTTGAAGGGGATGCTCCTTATCAAAGTGGTTTTAATTTTTTTTAGACTAGTTTGCTTAGCTAACCCTTCGTAGCCCCTTTATTTAATGCCACGTATGCAGTCATACAACAATGTATGATGAAACAGGAAAACAGTCATAAATATATTTATGAAAGATAACAGTGGCATTTTCCCAGTTTTTGAGAAGTGTCGGTCACAGTGTTTGAAGTGTCCATTTGCATATTTTCTGTTCCACCCCAACTGCTCATCCTTCACTTGGTCAATGCTTATACCTGTTTCACTGGTTTCCCAGTTACAGGAACATAGGAGTAGCCATCAAACTCAGTGCTTTGCAGTAATCTGTAGTATCCTGTCACTAACACTACCCGGTACTGGATGCTTCAAAGACAGGAGTAAGAACTTTTCTGTAAGCCATTGTAAGATAATATAGCATCCACTTAGATCTCACCCTTGTTTCTATGGCTGAAGATTGGCTTTTATTCTAAAGCATGAAGTTTCGTACCCCTCCAAGCATACGGTCATAATCAATTATAGCAAGTCTGGATAATCTTACCATCTTTACATATATTCATTCTCTTTATATTTATTGCTGTTTTCTGGCTTCCAACAAAATCTGCTGCCTAACTATTGATCACTGATATCAGGATATTCCAGAAAACAAGTGTTTGAACTTGTATGTGAAATGAAGAAAAGAATGATTAAGGGTATTTTAGCAAATACATATTGAATGTTAGAACTTGTTCATGAATTTTGTTCCTTCATGCAATCATAGTCATCAGTGATAATGTGGAAAGTTTATTGTCTGCACTTCTTATTTAAGAACAGTATTCCACTTTCTATTTGCTAAATTAAATAATTGCAAATAATCACAAATAAAAGGTACATCAGTCATGTGACAATGAACGGTACTTGTATGAACTGGTTTTTGGAATGATTCAATATGCTTTTCTCAATGTTCACAGCTGAAGGTTACTCAGGAACCAAGAGCAAAGAAAGGACGACGTAACCAGAGCATGGAACTCAAAAAAGAAGTAAGTAAAGTCGATTACCATGTTTGTAGACATAGCAAAGTACAAAAAGTCTGAAATTTTAATAGACACTCCTTCAATTTCTGTCACCTTTTACTGATTTTACAGTCTTAATCTTGAAAGTTCCAGCCCCATAGCTCGGTCCTCCTTGCTAACAAACATAATTGTAACTCCCACATGTAAGCCACTACTGTCATCATGGTAATATTCTATATTCAATAAATCAACAGTCAGCTTACAACTTTTTTTTTTTTAATGACAAATTCAGGCTAGTTAGTAAGTCTATAAACAGCAGGAATTAGAAAGTATTTTGCACGATCAAGAATATTAAGTTTATAAAATATCATATCCACCTTTGTGGAAGTTCCTTCCCTGTTTATCCAACTTGCCCCCTGAATGATCATGTAACCAAGGGACTGTATTATTATGCTTGTACACAAGGGGGCAGTTACCGAGACAGCCATAAATCTCGTATTTCCTAACTTTTGAGTACTTTTTCCTGGCCTTGTTTCAGCTGCATGTTGAACACTTAGAAAAAGTTGCACATATGCACAGTTCTCAGAAGAGGACTCAAGACTGCATTACAGAGGAAGGTTCAGGTATTTTAGCACCAGAGTTATGTGGGATGGCCCTGGTGCCTGAAATAAAGACATTGCCACTCCTAATATCTGGGCACCTGCCTCCCCATTGTATCTGATACCACAGGAGGCACCTTCATCGATGGAGGCAGTGACACACGGTTTGTGCTCCCTGAGGCACAAGCTATATTTGAGTGCAAGATAGGGAGACTACAGTTTAGGATGTCTCATCATTTTTATTATGTTTTCTGTCAACCAAATGCTGTAATTTGCTTCATATATTTATGTCTTAACATTTGCCTCCTTAGCTCTGCTCATATTTGATCAGTGATCCAGAAGTCAATCACAGTGACCTATTGGAGAGTAATTGGTTGCAAAAGGGAATACACAGTCAGCCTTCTGATTGGTGTGAGCAGTGCCACATCACGCAGACAGGCACAAAGTCCAGTCCTGAGCAAGTCTGGTGTTACAAGGACTGTGTGCTTTGTCTGTACACTGTTAAATAAGCTTTAAAAAATCTAAGTTAAAAAACCAGAACAAATAATGTTCATCTGTGTCTTCAGACACTTCAAGTATCAGTAAGAGTTTGCAGGGATGTTACTTCTATCCGTTCTAAAGAGCAGGAGCAATTGGTGTTACAGTGTAATAACATAGGCAGCTAAATTCAGTGCAGTACACTACAGTAACTATGATTTCTTTCTTGATAATTGTGTAATTACAGAAAGCTTCTGTGGTCATCCAAGTCTAGTTCTATATTATTGGAAGCAAGACTTAGATGCTCGTTAGCCTTTCATCTTCAAAGCAACTTTGAAGTACTAATCAATCTTTGCAGCAGTTCTATGAAATCGGTGGACTATTACAGACTCCAGTGGAGCCTGTTGGGCCAGCGTAAGCCCAGAGTTTGCCAAAACAATTCACGCACCTTGGCCACACAGCTACAGTCTCTTCAGGGAGAATGGCAGGGGGAAAAATCTATAGCAACCCTTTAGTAAGCCCAAGGGATCTGCAGGGATTCAGAATAGCCTCTGAAGTTCGTCGTACTTTTGGGGAAGTAAGGCTAGTGAGAATACTGATGTGCTTCTTTCTGGCAGGCTCCTAGCTGAAGTCAGAAAAGCCTGACCAAAGAGCCTACCCAGTGTCAGGCTGGTTTTCCTCAGGGATCCCACATCCCATTAGCACTAAAGGTCTTCAACAGACACCTTTAACATAACTTATGCTAGCATTAGTCGGGTAACACTTTTTCTCCAGGGGGAACAGAAAGTTAACTTGTTCTATTTTGGTATCTGGATTTACAAGTTTGTTCTTTCTCTGTAGGAGCCAGAACCTGAAACTGAAGCAGTAAGTTCAAGCCAGGAAATTCCCACAATGCCTCAGCCCATTGAAAAAGTTTCAGTCTCAACTCAGACCAAGAAGTTAAGTGCCTCTTCTCCAAAAATGCTGCATCGGAGCACCCAGACCAGTAATGATGGAGTGTGTCAGAACATGTGCCATGACAAATACACCAAAATCTTTAATGATTTCAAGGACAGGATGAAAGCTGATCACAAAAGAGAAACTGAGAGGGTTGTGCGAGAGGCAGTGGAAAAGGTAACGTGTCAAACACCCCCTATGCTCTGGTTTGAGGAGAGGAGGAGTGTGGATTTTTTTCACATTCTTTTCTATTTTTGTAACATCCACCCTTAAGAAAATGAATAAAAACGTTTTCCAAAGAGACCACATAAAAGTAGTCTTCGTTACTGGTTTTTAGACCATTTCTATACCAACAGACCTTAGTTTAAACAGAAAACTCATGCTTTTTCTGTTTCTTGTCCAGTTAAATCAGTTTGTGATCCAAAAATGAAACTAATTGTTTATTCATGAGTATCCGTTTCCAAAGCCTTTGTCTCCATTGTCAAGTGTGGTTGTAAACAATGGCATTGTTTAAATGCTATTCATAAGTAATTCTTCTTTTGTCAATCTTCTGACCTAAACATTAAATTTGTTTGAATTGCTGAAATTTGTTTGAATTTTCTTATCTAATGATAACCTGTTTAAAATTCATTATCTAAGCCTGAGCTGCTCACCTTTGGCTGGAGAGAGCAAGACAATTTAGAGGATGACTTGTCTGACCTCTCTTAAGTACCTGTCTTAAGACAAGATGAATTTCCTTCTGGATGAAGGACTATGGAATGAACCTAGGGAGTTTAAGTGTTAATCCTGTAGGATTAAGACACCAAACTTTTAGATAACTGAGCAAGGGCAAAGGAATCCCACTGACAATGAATACTAAAAAGTACCTCTTACGGAACTCAGGGATGTTCTATTTTGTATTTTCCATTGTGCCCTTGCTGTAGATTTATATGCAGTTGTACATTTGGAAAAGACAAAATCTTTGTCTAAGATAAATTCATAAATTTGTAAGCTGATTGTTGACAAAATATACATGGAACCTATTTAGCTGGTTTTGTAGATGCCTAGCAGAATAGAAATATGGTGGCATTTTTATTTTGAACATTTCTTATGGGATGGAAGTTTTGTTATAACTCTAAAGGAGAGAACTTTTTGTTTTCTAATTAGGAGAAATCTCTAATTATGTGACCTCCACCCAGATCAGTAATAGAGGTTTAAAGAGTAGAGGTTTAAAGAAGATACTTTAATTCCAATAGCTGTCCATTGACTCGTTTTGCTGACTTTCTTATGGCAGCTGCGTACAGAGATGGAAGAAGAGAAAAGGCAGGCTGTAAATAAAGCTGTGGCCAACGCACAAGGAGAGATGGACAGAAAATGTAAGCAGGTAAAGGAGAAGTGCAAAGAAGAATTTTTAGAAGAAATTAAGAAGCTAGCAGGCCAGCACAAGCAACTGATTTCCCAGACCAAGAAGAAGCAGTGGGTAAGTGTCAAAAATATATTACAAGAGAGTAAGTGGAAATGTATAATGCATACTGCAGGCCAATTGAAGGTGATTTCTTCCTTACTTTTAACTGCACCGTTTTTTCACTGGTCTTTCAACTTTAAGGGTTTTTCTTTCATATTTCTCCTTTCAAATTTTCTTAACCTCCAAATTTCAACTTGAAGTTCTGATTACTTTCCATCTTAATTATGTAGTGTTAACAGCACCATCTTCTTGAGTCCAATCAGATGTTAGTATCAAAATATTTTTTTTCTAAATGCAGTTTTACTCCATTTAAGACATGTTTTGCATTATGTTAACACTCCTTTGATCTCAAGGCTCCAGAGGGTACAATATCTGGCAGCATCAATTTGGATTCCCATGCTAATAATGCTGGTAGTGATATCCTTTTGGCCTTCCTCTCCCAGCTTTTTCTGCAGCTCTTTTATGTTCTTTTGTATTTAAGACATGACTTTCTGAAATACATTTCTCTCCCTTTTTCAGTCCTTAAGCCCAAATCTACAAAAAACATTTGTATGCCCTTTAGAAAAGTAAAAACAGGCATCTAACTTACCATTCTATTACATGCTGCAAACTTTTCCTGGTTTTTGTTTTTGTGTCTCACGTTTTCTTTTCAAGCTAGAAGTGTGTTCTCCCACATGGCTGTACAGCATCTACTCAAACACTGCAAGTACTATAATACTGTGCTGCTAGCCTATAACAGAGTAAGGGTGGAAACTGTTACGCTGAGGAGTGGTGAGCCTGGCACACATACAAACTTCGCTATTTCTTTGCTAATTTTCATAGAACAAGGAAATGAAAACCATCGTTCAGGAAATCATACTGCACTGTATTAGTTATCTGTAACATACAGGAAGGTGGGTACAAGATTTTCTGCTCGCCTCCTTCCGAGCTTTGATTTTGCCAGATGCAGCTGAGAAGCGTGCGGGTGCCTTGCCACAAGATGGCACGATGATCTGAGCGATGGCCAGCTGCCGTCCCACTGCCACTGCCGCCCAGGGACAGCCAGCCCTGGCTCTGTCCCGCAGCTCCCGTTTGTCTTCTGCTGCGAAGGGCTGTTTGTTTATGTTCAGCCTCATTAGTCCTTGTTCTTACAGATGAAACGATGGTCCCTGCAGAGAAAATTCTGCTCTTTAGAAGGCTGAAATAAATACTAAGGCGAGACAATCGGTTGCTGACTATCACAAGTTATGAATTTGGTTTTTTGTAAAGAGCAGAATTGCTTCAAATGCCAGAGCTCCTGTAGAGTCTTCATTTCTGTTCCTAGTAGAGATTTTACTGTGGGTGTTACAATGCTGCAGTGCTTGGGTCTCTGTCAGTTAGAAAATTCCTCCCTGTCTACCTGTCTCTGCAGACCAGAGAAGTTATTTAGGTCTCTGACTTGATCAAGTTACTGTGTTTAATGAGTCACCAGCTGCGGGTGTCTGCATGCACGCTTTTGCCTGTAGCACTTGAGAGGGAAATTGAATTGCCTTTGCCCACTATAGAACTACATCAAATTAGCTCTCTTCTGTCAAAAGTTAAGAGTGCACATGTGAATAGTTGCCACCATTCAGCTGATACGCAGTAACTCACAGTAACTTGCTTGTGAGTCTGGACTCTTAGCTATAGCTGTTTTTGGTGGTTTTGAAGGCAGAATTTATAAAAAGAGACTCCTGAGACTTGCTTTCATCCACTCAAATGTGCCTTTACCATATCCTTTAGGCTAATCAGAGAGTGCCCTGGTACCACATCACTGCATCTCACGATCATGTGTATAAAGCCTCTTTCTGAGCAAGACAATTAAAGATATAAAGAGTGTTTGACAGTTTTGCCTATTTCTGTGGCCCCAGAACTATCTCTCAATCACCACCTTAAATGAAGGCATCATACAGGCAGCTGGTTTGCATGTGGTAGGAGAGGGAGGATAAGGATAAACACCTTTGCATTCAAACTGATGGATCTGCCTGCCAACACACAGCCTCAGGCGGCTGGAGTTGGTCCAATTACACAACTCCCCAGTGATTTTTCCTTCCATGGTACTAATGACAGTCCCTGGTGTGTAGTACTGCTCTTGTATGCTGCTATTATAATGATACCTCCTTACCAAAATCTCATGTAATTAACACACATACTAAATGAGTTTTGGTGGCTTTGCTTTTTAATTAGAAGCAGAGACCTCTGGTTTTGCGTAATGCAGATGTCTAGGCTTGGGAATACAGCTGCTATTATTCACGTTATATTTATCTTTTTCTCATACCCCCCCCCCCCCGCCCAAAATCCAGTCAGGATGAAGGGATCGCTTTACTGATGGTGTACAGGCACGTGAGAAGATGTGCTCCCGGCCCTCAGGAACCTAACACATAGTTAAAGAACAATATTTTCTGTTGCTCTAACTGGTCACAGTCCCCTTGGCTTAATGCAATTTCATTTTTATACCTCCAAAAAATTTGGATTTAATACAGATACCTCAAGTAAATAGCAACTGAAAGGAAGAAATGTAAAGGCAGGGATAATGATCATGAGATCATGCAGTTTGATGGCCTCCAGAATACAGGCTAGAGTGCCAGTCTTGACAATGTTTCTTTTTTAATTTCTCCCAATTCTTTTATTTGCATATAAGCCTCATGTAAGTTGGTGCATAGTTCATTTTTATAGATAATTTTTAACTTCTGTCTCTTTCAATTATATTTACATGTATATTTATTCCAACTTGCAGCAGGTTGTTTTTAAGTGAATGAACATTGTCCATGATGTGTACTGTCTGAAACAAAAACCTGAAAATGCAAAGAAAAGAGGAGGCCTGAGGCTAGCTGGCATTTTGCCTTCTCTGCCACATGTGCTGGTACCAGCTTAGATGACACTATTGTCCTTTTGTAAGTGGAGATTTACATCCCACTCTTATGGCCAGCATATGTAAAGGGAAGTGCAGGACCCACAGAGCAGTTGTCCTCTCCTGTCTTAGCTTTTTTTGATCTCTCCAAGGAAGCAGATGTGAAGCTGGTATCTGGGCTGAGGCCCATGCTGTACATAACGGAGAGACACAGCTGTTCCCTGCATCTTTCCAGTGGATGATCCTAATGCTTCCCACAGGCTTGTGGGCAGCCAGCAACATGAAAAACCAGGAAAACAGCTCTCAAGAGGACACTTGTTTGCAGACATTTCTACAGATAAACTTCCCTGGAGCTAAGTTATAAAAGGAAAATGGAGAGGTTCCCTTCTCATGCAGCTAGGGCAGTCCCTTTATTGCTGATGTAAATAAATGGTTATCAGTTTAGCCAATGTAAATGTCGGCTTTCTTGGATCTGTCTTTTAGTAGTGTGGAGGCTTTGTTGTGTTTTTGTTCTGTTTTAAGGCAGTTGGGTTTGTTTTCTTTGTAATTCTCTGTTTTATTAATAATGCTGTAGCTAGTCAGGACACAAAAAGTAAATTGTGTGTTATTCTGTGGTTTGATAGCAGCCTGCACAGACTGTGTGATATCCCTCCCTCTGTTCCCTGTCATGCAATAAGCATTTCAGACTGGATTCATAAAATACTCTCTGATTTTCAGCAGACCAAATTCAGAAAGACAAATCTGAGATCATTAGAAGCTGGCTCTCAAGGGCGCTGAGTATAAGTGGTTCCTTTAGCAGCAATGCCACCCTACTTTACAAGATCTTGTCAGAATGATAGTGCTTTCGCAACACTCTCTTAAGGGGTATAAAACCACCTGGAGACAGGGCACATTGCCCGTCTGGGTGCTGTACCTCCTTGCTGACCACCTCTAGTGTTGACCAGCATGTTGATTCCCTTTTTTTAGATCCTCAGAGGCCTTGGGGTTATTCTCCAGGTAGCTCTTCCAGCTTCCAGGAAACTGGGGGCATTCTGTGTGTTCCAGGGTAGAAATCCTCTTTGCTGCAGCACTTCCCAGAACCAAGTATTTCTGTAGAAATCACAGGCTGTGCAGCGTCTCTTTCTTTCAGTTTTGTGCCATCCCGGCAGGCATGACAAGGGGCAAGAGCCCACGCAGCCATCCTGCGTATGAGAGGCCTTCTCTGGTTTCTGGAAGACTTGAAGGAAAAGGCACTTTCTTGCTTTTCTCAGTAGCACTGATGTAGCACAAGGTTTTCTTTTCACGAGATTGCAGCGCTGTCTGGTAGTCAGCAAACCGCAATGACAGTAGCCACCTTGCAGACCTACCCTAAATGGGCTATAACAAACCACTTGGTAACAAATTACTCTTTTCTCCAGTGATGTTATTGTTGTGACTTTTGAGATTTTCCTAGCCCAAAAGGATCTGCCCCAGTAACCACTGGACAGGTCAGGCTTGTAGAGAAACCTCAGAAACACCAGTTTTCAAGCTTGCACAGAATCTGTTCATGCCAGAAGTGCCTGTTGATTTATCATAGCTTTTAAGACATAGATCAGCATGCCATTACACAAATGTAGGGTAAAAGATGGTTCCTGCACTGTATGGCTGAAAAATGTCAGTCCGCTGCCCTGAGAGATGAGTTTTCTTAAATGAGAGATGATTTTTTCAAAAGCAATAATCCTGACTCTGGAAAATATGAAAGCATTGTGCAGATTTGCTAAAGATTGCTGCTTTACTCAGCACATGTGAAAAAAGCCCTCCCGCCTCTGGATGCCCCAGGCATAAATAAAAGAGAAGCATTGCTCTGCATGTGCTGGTTCATCCACGAACAGGTGAGAACACTTGTGCGTTGGTAAGGAGGGATCCTGCGAGGGTGGTAATCTCGTCTCGTTTGTTCTCTCCAGTGCTACAACTGTGAAGAGGAGGCCATGTACCACTGCTGCTGGAACACTTCCTACTGCTCCATCAAGTGTCAGCAGGAGCACTGGCATGCTGAACACAAACGTACCTGCCGCAGAAAAAGATGAAAGAGTTATTCCTCCCTTAGAAAACCACCCCGATGATTGCTATTCTCAGACACAGCGGTTTTTGTTTCCAAGAAGCCAAAATTGTTTAGAATTTGCTTCCCATTTTGCACCAGCCTTTAAACACTTTTCGTAAAAGAAATTTTGCACAGTAATTTCAATCTTCTGTTTAATGCTCCTCCAAAATTTTGTCGGCGAAATGAATTTAACATCTGTGGGAGCAGGTTACTTTAAATAATTTTGAACTAGAGGATTTGTTGCATTTTCAGCAAATTTTAAAACATTTTTAGGTTTTACAGAGATTTTAATCTTTAAAAACAGCAGATCTAAAAATAAAAAAATCATGCAAGTTTAACAAAAGGAACATTTAAAAACTAGATCTGAATGTAAGAAGTATAGAACTGTTTCAGAAAAAACGAAGCATACTACCTTGATGTAACATTTATTTCTTAACCTTGTTGAGCTGGTTTTGTTCAGCTTAATTTTACTGTTTAAAGGCATTATCTATTGGTTATACCAGTGGGTACATGATTGAATTTAGGGAACAGGGTTGACACAGCAGGTGCTAGTCCTGCGTATTTTTTCTTAAATATTTCCCAACTGTGTTTTATTTTCATTATTTCTTTTCAATATATAACTTTTATAACAAAATATTAGCTTTGATCTTGTAGTTTAAAATCACAGGGAACTGGGGTAATCTTTTACTGAGCTGGATCTTAGAGAAAAATGAATATTTAAATTTTGAAGTTTGCACATTTCATCTTTGTCCTAACATGAGTGCTTGTAACAAGAATAAGAAAAGCCAAAAAAACAAAAAAAAACAACTACCTTTACTCATACACGGGATTATGAGGCATACAAATTTCTTTATTGCGCCCCCCCTTCAGCCTCCCCAATCCAACATCATTTGACTGCCTATGATCTGGTGTCACCTGGTCCATTGTAACTTGATAATAAAAGGAGAAAAAGCACTTAAGTTTCACAGAAGCCGTTATGTTTGTAGTAATGGGTCATTGCCTAATAATGAGCTCCATCACTGTACTCAGAATGAAGAATAATGCATGTTAATTTTCTTGTATTAAAGATGCCGTGATTTGTAAAAAGTCTGTATTTTGCGGAATGTCTGGATTAAGAAGCATTACCAATAGGAATGGATCGATAGTTGAAAAATGATTTCTTTTTGTTTGTTTTATATATAGATATATGAATTGCATCCATGTTCAGAGACAATTTTTTAAATAGATGTAAAGCTTACTTAAATAGCTTTTCTTTTAAAGTGTCTCCGCATTTTAGTTTCTTTCAAAGATTGGTCTTAGACTGAGTCATACGCCCATTAATCATCCAGCTATTTTTTGAGAAGTTAGAGGAATAATTTGTAAATATTTATTTAGATCTTTGATATTTATTGAAAGCAATTACATGATGGAACGATGGAAGCTGAAGAATCAGGAGGAAAGCCTTTAAAAAAGTTTTCTCTAGGATTTGTCAGGGTCATTGTAAAGATGAAAATATAACTAAGACTTCTGTGAACTACCACTGAAATCCTGATCTTTTTTACTTACAGTGGTGATATAAGTTAATTGACTAGATACTGCCAAATAATGCCCAATATGTTGCAGAAATTAAGTGGTAAGTTGATTGGAAAAAATAGTAAGTAGATGGTAACTTGTATTACCACAGCTACATTATTGCCTGATAAATGTGTAATTAACTTTTGTCGCCTCTGTGTTGTGACTGTAAAACACTTCACAACTAAAAATCAATCTTGTTCGATTACTTTACAAGTTCCAAAACTTCGATCCACCCCTATGAAAGCAAGTTATTGTGGAAATATTTTTGGTGTAAAATCATTCCAGAATATGTAATATTTAACTGATAGCTGCATGAAAGTAAGATTCGTGTTACTTTGGCTTTTTTGTCTCTGTTGACACGGTTGCACATTTCCAAGTTACTACAGCGTGAAAACTGTGTGTTTTAAAGAAAAAAAACAAAACAAAAAAAAAAGATTGTGGCCTGGTTTTGTATAAGTTTTAGGTAAAATTACAATTGATTGTTTTAGGAATCATGATTTAAAATTAATTTTTCTGCAAATCATAAAGCTATATTAAAGTGTTGAGCTTAGCCACTATGCACATTGTAATTATTCATTGTGGCTGTCCAGTTTATGATGCATTCTGGCATTTTGTAAGCTGCTCTGACTAGCAATATATAGAGTCATTTAATGTGTTAACATTGGTTAATAAATGTATTTAAAAAAACCTCACTGAAAGTGTCTGCGCTGATTTTGGCCAGTTGTCCTCACGCCCTTGGGTGGGCATGCATGTGGCTGCTATTTTTACTTGTCCTCACCCAGAAAGATGGGGGCTGTGGGTGGGGGAGCTGTGCCTGAACTCGCAGGGGCCTCGCTTCCGACTTGAGGTGAGCTGGCAGGTCCATCCAAGGGCTTGAGCATTTAGCATGGCTCTCTGCACCGAAAGTCCATCTTTTCAGCCCGTTCAGGGCCAGCAGCCTCCAAGGGTTGCATCCGTCACGCTCTGGTTTTAATGCCAGGCCCTGCGCTGCCGGCAGCCAGGGTGGGACTCGCAGACCCCCCGCTCCCTGTGCTTCCTCTCGCCCCCGGCCCCACTCTGCCTCTTCCCTAACCCAGTCACCAGCCCTGAGCCTGCGCCTGTTATATAGTTTATTAATAAAATAATTTTATCTGGAGGGACTGAGAGGACTCTATGAATCCAGCTCCAGCCTGAAGGGCAGCAGCGTTGCTCTTACAAAGGCAGCCCTGAGAAGCAGCAGTCTCTCTCACTTATTTTGGAAGTCGGGACTTGCTGCCAGCCAGGTGCCCGAGGGAGCCGAGGGCCCATGCTGGTGCTGCTGCCCACCGGGCATGTCCCACAGCCACCCCCAAGAGAAGGGGCCATTTGGGAATGAGCCACAGGCAGGGCGCGTTGTCCTGGAGCCCCATTGTCTCTTCAGGGCTGCAGGAGGGACATCATGGGAATTGGATTCTCTGTGGCAATTAAGAATTTCCCTGTGGGAATTAAGACCTGCTAGTCCCGGGGGGGAATTATATTTTGAATATTTAAAGATCCCTCAAAAGTTTTTTATTATTTTACTATCCAAACTTTTCTGTTCTTACATGAGTCATAGCATTTTACCTGAGAGTGCAAATTTTATTCATTCATCTTGATGAAACTCGATTAAATACAAATAAGCAGCATAGTGCATGTATTACAAATGAATCATTTATGCTGAATCAAGCCAGCAAAGCAGGATCAGGAAGCAGCAGCGTCCTCCTCCAGCTCCCTTTCGCAGACCTTCTCCCCTTTCAATGGCTGCGGTCAGCCTCCAAGCACAGCGCCGCTCACCAGCACCCCCCTGGCAGAAATCCCCGGTGGAAACGCTCACCCCACTCCCCTCCCCACGTGCATTTGGCCGGTTCAGGTGTCACCAGTGGGGCCGGTATCGGGACCAAACAGGTTAAATGCTTTGGAACTGCCACGGCAACTTCCCACTCTCACCGCTTAACAGGGGTTCTCTGTGACCTGCCGTACCCCATCACACAACCCATGCTGGGCCCTGTCACTGCCACCCCTGCAAAGCGGAGGAGAATATTTGTCCTTGCACTGCCCCAAACCTGCAAATTTTCTTCCACCAGCAATCTTAGGCTGAGCAGGAGTTCTTCTGAGCTGCTTCATCTTCACCACTGCAGACAGGGCTATACCTTAGTCTTCCTAGAGCACCAGTCTTAAAGGCATTATTTGGCTTTTTATTGTTTGCTTTTCCTATTTTTTATCATTATTATGATTTTTTTTTAATTATTATTAATTTTAACTCTGCCTATTACTTTATTTTAATAAGGAGGAGCAGTGGTTTCTGCCTCCTGCTTCCTTTAGGTGGAGTGAGCTGCCCGGCTCAGAGCTTGCTTGCCTTTCCAGGTCTTAAATGACTGAGTATGTGAATTATGTTTGGGATTTGTTACCGGTAGTTAGGGGCTACCCAGCCAATTTTAGCCTTACTGAGTGAGAGCACATATGTGATCTGTGCATATGCTTTCCAAATGCTTTCATAAATCAAATTGGTGGGGTATCAAAACCAGAAAGGCCCATCTTGCTTTGTTTCATGTTAAGGAAATTCAATTGTAAGTGGAAAGGTCCAGCCATTTGTGAGAATAATAGAGTATTTTGTTTTTAAGTGGGAGATGTTTATAGCTAATGTAAAAGAAAAAAACCAACTGTCCTGGACCTTCCAAAACCCTGAAAAAACTGTCATATTTTATCTTAATAAAACCTATTTCCAGAGGCTCAAAAGTACATTAGACTCAGTAATGCTCGTCAAAAAAGAAATGCTGGGTTGCTAAAGGTTCAAAATTGTAAAATCAGAAAAAGAAAGAGAACCCAGTGAAAATTAACCCTAAATTGCCCCTCCTGCTCCCCATGGCCATGCCTGAACCAGGACCCCTTCTGCCCCACGGCCCTGGAGCCAGTATTGACGTGCAGAAGGATGCCTTCAGGCAGGGCAGTGATGGAGGGGCTGAAATTAAATACAGCGTCTGCTTTGCAGATAATTTTTGCATAGAAGGGGACTAATAATTGAAGATAATACAGAAGAAAGGCCAAGAGAGCAAGAATGGACCATGCTAAAAGGCAGAGCGATGTGTTTGTTTACGAAGCCACTGGCCAGTTTCTGTTAACTCCCTGGAAGTGAAATCTAAGCTGGTGTAAAGCTTCAGTGGAAATAGGATTTGCCCCAGAGAAGTACCTAAAAATAAACTTGAGTTCTGCATAGAGAAGATACTGTGAAGCTGGCTATACAAAATGCTTTACTAGTGTTTGGAAAAGGACTTCTGCAGCAGAAAACAATGTTTACTAGTAAAGCCAGAGCACTATTTTATTTTTAACAACTGCTTCGTTAATGGGAACAGTCTCTTTTGCAGCCAGCCACTGCAGGTGGCTCAGGACTCCGCTTGCTGCCATGTGAGGTCTCTGCCTCTCCTCCACTCGTGCTCCCACGGGAAGAGCCTGTGGGAGCTGGCTCTGTGTGGGGCCAGTGCTGAGCCACAATCCCACTGTGCCTGGCCACAGCAATGTGGTTTTGTCCCTTGTAAAAGAGTCTTCAAGGTGAAAAATGGCTCCATTAAAAGCAAAAAGGGAATTGGTGCTTTGCACACTGCAGCTCTCAAAGTCCCTGTCATCAGAAAAGAGGGTTTTGCCTGGTGTGGGCCAATACGCACACCTCTGCTGGTCAGGGCACCCCGTTAACTGTCCTTGTTAGAAGGAATAAGAGCCGTTTTCCACACGAGAGAGTTGTGCAGGTCTGGCATGCTCTCAGGAGGGAGCAAAATGAGGTGTCCAAACCCCAGGGGCACGGGCAGTGCGGTGCAGGCAGGGAGCTCCTCTGCTGCCTGTGCTGCAGCTCAGCCCCCACCAAGGAGCAACACTGGCTCTTTCCCAAAGAAAAAGCATGGCCAGAAAGTCTGCCATGCGTGCCTTATGCACTAGAGAGAGAATTTCTTTGGCTGGCACAACACTTGACTGAGTGACAGAGCCTTTCCCCATTTTTTCACAAGTCTGTAAAAACCATGAATGCTGGAAAGCCTTTTATTTTTCCCCTGCAGAACCAAAAGATGTGCAATTCAGTAATGCAATTGCTTGTTACTTTTTCCTGCAGACGCTGGAGCCAGCAGCGTTTTTAACTCTAGGCTCCCTAATGTCAGCAGCAGCCACAGCAGCGGGCAAGCTGCTCCGTGCTAACCGAGCTGTTGAGTTGGCGCTGGATGCTAAGCCAGAGCCCAGGACAACTCACCCCTTCCCACCAGCAGCCGCATGGCCACTGTGTCTCTGTGCAGTACTGTGCTTGACCAACCTGATCTCCTTCTATGACCAGGTGACCCACCTAGTAGATGGGGGAAAGGCTGTGGATGTTGTCTACCTGGACTTCAGCAAGGCCTTTGACAGTGTCTCTCATGGCATACTCCTTGAGAAACTGGCGTCTCGTGGCTTAGACAAGTGTACTCTTCGCTGGGTGAAAAACTGGCTGGATGGCCGAGCCCAGAATGTGGTGAATGGAGTTAAATCCAGTTGGCAGCAGGTCACAAGTAGTGTTCCCCAGGGCTCTGTACTGGTGCTGGTTCTGTTTAGTATCTTTATCAATGATCTGGACGAGGGCATCGAGTGCACCCTCAGCAAGTTTGCAGATGACACCAAGTTGGGAGGCAGGGTCGATCTGCTTGAGGGTAGGAAGGCTCTACAGAGGGATCTGGACAGGCTGGATCGATGGGCTGAGGCCAACTGTATGAGGTTCAACAAGGCCAAGTGCCGGGTCCTGCACTTGGGTCACAGCAACCCCACACAACACTACAGGCTTGGGGAAGAGTGGCTGGAAAGCTGCCCGACAGAGAAAGACCTGGGGGTGCTGGCTGACAGCCGGCTGGATATGAGCCAGCAGTGTGCCCAGGTGGCCAAGAAGGCCAACGGCATCCTGGCCTGTGTCAGAAATAGTGTGGCCAGCAGGAACAGGGAGGTGATCATTCCCCTGTACTCGGCCCTGGTGAGGCCGCACCTCGAGTACTGTGTTCAGTTTTGGGCCCCTCGCTACAGGAAAGACATTGAGGTGCTGGAGCGTGTCCAGAGAAGGGCAACCAAGCTGGTGAGGGGCCTGGAGCACAAGTCTTATGAGGAGCGGCTGAGGGAACTGGGGCTGTTTAGTCTGGATAAAAAGAGGCTGAGGGGAGACCTCATCGCTCTCTACAACTACCTGAAAGGAGATTGTAGTGAGGTGGGTGCTGGTCTCTTCTGTCAGGTGGCTGGAGATAGGACGAGAGGAAATGTCCTCAAGTTGCACCAGGGGAGGTTTAGATTGGATATTAGGAGAAAATTCTTTACTGAGAGGGTTGTCAGGCATTGGAACAGGCTGCCCAGGGAAGTGGTTGAGTCACCATCCCTGGAGGTGTTCAAAAAGCGAGTAGACAAGGCACTTCAGAACATGGTTTAGTGGGCATGATTGATGGTTGGACTCAATGATCTTGAAGGTCTTTTCCAACATAATGATTCCATGATTCTATTTGGATGGGTGCAATGCTGCACTTGCAAACAAAAAAAACCCCAAGCCTTGGAGATTGTATTTCACTCCAGTCGGTGGGGTGATGTTGGGTTTTCAGAGCCCAGAAGGGGAGCAGGAGGCAGCTCACACAGCCAGTGTCTGCCCCAGGGTGCTGGATCTGTTCTGCGCTGCCACCGGCTCCAGCTGAGAAAGCTCTGAGCCACCTCAAGATTGGCCCCGTGCAGGAGCCTCCTTTCAAAAGCTATTGACAACAACAAGCACCAACTGCTGCAGGAAAGGCCCACGCAGGGAAAAAGCCGCCAGGAACTCATGCTTAAGAGCTACAGGCCTCCCCGAACTCCTCCAACCCAGCCTGGCACCCTTTAGCCCTTGCAAGCTGCCTGGCAGGGCCCAGCCTGTGCCTGCAGCAAGCCCTCCCTTCCCAACAGCATGGCACGGCTGCTGACTCGGCAGTCCCGGTATCAACAGAGGGATTACACCTGCCCGCACCTCCAAAATCATCAGTGCCACCCCCCTCCTTCCCCCGAAACCCTGTTCGCTCCTTTGACTGCTGGGCCTTAGGGAAAGCTTAACCATGGTGCCCACAGAGCCACACAGACAGCCCTCTGCCCCCCCCGCAGGGGTGAGCTCCATCTCCGGACCAGGCTTTCTCCCGGGCATGACACCCATGCCCAAAGCCTTCCTTTTTAGCAGAAGGCTCCCGGCGGGGTACCCACTCTGTACAGAATTAGCTGCAGAGATATAACTTATTTACAGGCTTTTCTGGTAACAGCTTGTTCAGAATTTGCCAATTCTTCACCTAATCTTGATCTGTGGTCAGGACCTCCCAGGGCAGAGGAAGCGGTTCCATCGCTCCCACCTACTGCGATCACCATTTGGCGCAGCAAAGCGGTGTCCAGAGTCCCCTGTCCTGCAACAACCTTTGATTTAAAAAAAAAAAAAAAAAAAAAAAAGGCTGAATTTTGATTTAGAAACTTGTTTCTATACGTTAGTGCTCAGCGCCTCAGACCAAAATTTGTGACATTTTTATGGTGGTTTGAGGTTCTCCAGCTTGTTGACTGATTGAGTACCCAAGCCTTGAGAGCTCCTGGCGCTTGGAGGAACTTTGCTAAATAGCAGCTGCTTGTGGCTGAAATTCAAAAAGTGATGTGTCAGCAGCTTTTGGAGGAGGAGGTGGAGCACCAAGAGAAGGAGGCAGAGGAGGGCCATTTTCATTTGCCTATCCAGAAGTCGCAGTAGGAAGACAGGGTGGCAATTTGGTACATGAGTGAAAGCTGTCCTTTTGCATGTCGACACCATAGATCTTTTTAACAAAGATACTTTACGACATGATGGCAGTCACTGGGGACTCTGCAGGGTGTGTAGCTCAGCTGTAGGGTTAGAAACACCCATCAGGACATTCCTGAGCATCTTTCACATGGGCCAACTCCATGATCTCTATTAACATGACTTCACTAGGGCTGAGTGGATAAAAGAAGTGCAGAACTGGATCCAAAGGAGTAACAATGGGATTAGGGGCAAGGGAGGGATTTCTTTTGCTTTGACTTTCTTTTATTCTCTACCTTTTTATTTTTCTTAGCAACCTTTTAATCTGTGGTTTGGTTGGCTCAATCCTGTGTTCAGAGCAGGAATGCTCCTGTGCAAAGGCACTCACAAAGAGCAGAGGAAGTTCTCCAAAGGCATTTTGTGGAGCAAACACTGCCCTGAAGGGAATTTCAGCCAAATTTCTTACCAGTTACTAAACTTGAGTTCATTGCACGATCACATCCCTCCAACCTCAAAGGTCATGTGCAGCTCCATTGGTGCCACAAAGCAGGGCTTCTCGCCTCACTCGTCCCCCATGGAGCACACTGGGATTGGGGTGCTCCTCCAGCCCGGCCTTCCCCCATGAACTGGGGTGCATGGTATCAGCTCCATATTAGCCGAGCGGGACCAATCGTGCTGAACTTCAGAAGAGCCCTCTGAGATGCTTGTGTACTTCCTAACGGGAACCATATGGGCATGGTGAGGAAACAGTGTAACTCCTGCCACTCTTTAAGGCCCCTTGTGAAAATGCTCTCCCTCTGAGATAGATTCAATCCATATTCAAAACCGAAATCAAATGTGGGTTCAGGGATTTTTTTTTTTTTTTTTTTTTTTAAGACTATGACTTGATGTGCAGGTCTGCACTGAGCAAGTGCTCTCAACATGTCCTCTAATTATTATACTTCCTGTGGCTCAGCATTTCCAAATCAAAACTGGATAAATAGAACAAATATATTTTACCTAAAATTAAGTCAAACTGCCAATGAGACCAATTGTAACCTGCATTTCTGGTTGCTTTCTCTGACGCTTACACTTTGTCACGTCTTGGACTGACACATTGCAGTCTGCCTTTGTCTCTCTCCTGCAGATGCGCTGGCTTTATTGTGCTGGAGAAATAAATAGTGCTGTTTGTTAGTTGTAAGTAAAGCGCAATGAAAGTGCACGTGTGTGCAGGCATACACAGCAAGAATGCAGTCGCACAGTTTTTGTGGTGAGGCTACAGGCCTGTTATGTGATCCACTGGAAATGGGAGCATTTTAACAAAAGTTTTCATTTAAAAAAAATCTGGGTTTTGTTAGAAAATTTTCAAAATTGAGTGATCTCTAATAGTCATTTTATCATGGCTTAAAACAGCAGTTAAAAGCCTCTTGTTCTGTTAAAAGACTTTGCCCCGAGATGGAGCATATACATCCACCCTTTGAACGAAAACGTAATTATAGCCCACACTTCATTTGCTTTTTTCTTTCTCTTTACTAACCAAAGAGCTGTAAGAGGAAGGAAAACCTTAAGCATTCCCCATTCAGTTTTTGCTGGACCTACACCCTGGTCTGGCAGGGTGGGCGGTGGGTTTCCATGACCGCGGACACCCACGACACGTAGGCATCTTCTTGCTGCGCGTCTCCACCGCTGCCCCGTGCAGGCAGCTGACCTGGGCTGAGCCGCCGTGGTGGCAGCATGGACATGTGCATGGCTGAGAGACCCTGCAAATGCACTCGAGCGTGCAGTGGGGAGAAAAGTGGGCACGCAAAAAAAAATCCTCCTATGAATTTCAGGAAAGTATCCAAAGCCAAATGTTTGTGAGAGGCATCCTAGAATTGTTAATGAGCACGTGCATCTGCAATGGAAAGTTTAATTCCTTTGCATCTCCTCGGTCACTGATTTCCTTTGGGCAGTTGTTGGCTCAAACTCTTGTCTTCCTCTGCTCTGTGAATGCTGGCCATGCCATACTCCCCCCCTTCCTTGCTTCATGGAAACATTATCTTCTTCTTGCATGCAGCTGCTCTTACCCTAGTCTTCTCTCAGCACTTCCCTGCTTCAGTCCTGCCTTTTCCCCGATACAGACCTTTTGGTGTTTTTTTTTTTTTTTTTTAATTTTCCTGAACCTTTCGCGTTGGGATAGCCTCTGTCCTTGTCTTGCACCACGTCTGTCCTCCTACCTCCATACATTTCCTCTCTTGGGTCTTACCCCAAAGTCCCTTGGCTGATTTCAGCAGGTGGTAGTCCATCCAAGCCTCCAGACTGAATGTGGGGCTAAGCACAGCAGGGCTGTGTCCCAGCCCCTGGGGCTCCCAGATTTGAAATGGGCTCACCTAGGTGAGAAAATTAAAATGTAGCCACCTAAAATTAGGTGCCTGATACCACTGAGGTAGATATAGATAGTCTCAATTGCTTGACCCTTACCTCCACATGCACGATCTTCTCTTTTCTGGCCTTATCTCCCGTCTACACCAAATGCTCTTCCTACACCTGCCCTTCATTTATGGCTTCCTCCACTGGTGTCCTCTCCAGCCGGGATGGCTCAGTACAGCTCTTCCCTCAGTGCCCCTCTGCGGCAGCTCCAAACCTTTCCCACATGCTGCCACTCATGTTTGGAAGTCCTTCCCTGTCACGGTGCTTCCACCGGCTTCCTCCCCTCCTTCAGACCCCTCCACACTCCCTTGCGTGAAGCCTACCACTATCAATCTACCAAAGCATGAAATTAAAACAAGATCAAGTTTGGGCCTTTAGGATCAGCCCATTAACTGGCCATAGCTGTACAATATTTTGCAATATTTTTTAAAAATTATTATTAGTTGTGCTCTGGGATCCCTGGGGAAAGACTTTGGTATTTCCCCCCCCCCCGGGTGAATCATGCAGAATACAATAGTGCTTTGGCTTTGAAGCAATCTTGTCCATGCAGACCAGAAAGAAGTGTAAGACCACTCCTGGTGCCGATTTTGACTGGCGTGATGCAGCATGACGTGCTCCGGAAACCTATGGTTGATCTTAAATGCCATGCAGGTTCCAGCATGAAGATGCATGCCAAAGATGTGTAGAAATGGGCTGATGCTGTTTTGCTGGGTAAGAAGGGGAGAGCTGCTGTTACCAGGATGTTGTGATATACCTCAGTGAGGCACATCACAAATGAGGCAAGCCTTGAGAGGATTTTTGGACTGTCTTTAAGGCAATACCACTCAGAAGAGAACAGAAAAACCCTGGAAAGGAAAGCCCGTTTATCTATCTAAACCATGGTAAGGTGAGTGAGAGCTTTTGGAAATGTGGGCTGCCAAATGAAGCACTCCGGATACCAAAAAATAACTCAGGTTGAACTTTTCTGTTTTATCCCCAAATGAAATGATCCATTTCTACTTTCAGAATGTAGAATCGGGTTACAGTTTTTTTCCTCTTCAAACCTCAGCCAGTTTTAAGCAAAAAGTTCTATTAAAAAAACCAACCAACCAACCAATTCAAAATCAGGGTTGGCTCTTACCCTGGGGACAGTGGGGTCCAGCCCCACTGGGATGATCTTTCTGGGCTTTACCTCTCCCCACACTGCCCGTCCAGCCATGCCCCACGCCAGTGCCCAGCCCAGACCCCCCCCCAAAACCACCTGCACGTCCTGCGCAAGAAGGCACAGCAGGGATTTGTATCCCCAAGGTTGAGACAAGAGGGGTCTGGACTGCTGGGGCTGACTGCAGAAAGCTGTGCTAGAGGAAGTTAGCAGTTCCCCCCAAGCGCCGCTCTCCTGTGATTTCATTCACAAGGTGACTGGCGAGAATTTGTTGTTGATCTCTGTGCATGTCCCCCCCTTCCTGCCTTAGATGATAATGGTGCATAAAGCAAATTTTTGTGTTGAAAAACACACACAAAAAGCTGCAAGGTCTTTTATCAAGCTTTTTTCCAGTTCGTACCTTGTTTTATCAACCTGATAATGAATAAATTATACTGTTCTTATTGTACATTATTCTTCTAAACCTACCGCAATTTTGTTGTTGAGATTCCCCACCAGCTTTTCAGCGTTATGGCCACCATTTGCCAAAATTATTTTTAAAATGTGTACTTGAAATATTTTGACCTTTTAAAAGTCCTCATCACCATTAGCATAAAACATCAAAACCCTTCCATTTTTTAAAGAAAATGATTTGTAAAATTGAATTGAACTACTGCTGTTCTGCCACCCTCTTCCTTCTGCCACCCCTAACTTGCCCTCTCCCTCCCACAGTTTTCGGGTTACATTCTCTGCTCTGGAAAATTGTGGGTCCTCTAACCTGCATCCACCTCTTGTGATGAGCAACCTGAAATTTAAGCCATTGGAGATGGGATTTTATACCCTGAACTTCTTGGATGGGCTACCAAAGACAAGAAGACTTGGAATTTCATCCTTTGAAATCCCATTTGGAAAATCAGAGCTATGGCCAAACCTCTTCTCTGGGGATGCTGCTACTCAGCAGCTGGCAGCCAGCTCTGAAACAGGTATTATTTTTGGAAAAGGCCAATGGAAATAGGCAGATCACATTTCCTGGGGGTTTTATCTTGTTGTCCAAGGCTTCTGAATTGATACAGAGGTTCTAGCCCACATGTGTGACCAAGCAGTTACCCACATATTTCCACTGGCAGAAAGCTCCAGCAGAGATGTAACATCTGGATCAATAACTTACTTAAGTGACTGATTAGTAGTATGTCGGTAGCAAGACCTTGCAACAAAAGTGATAAGTGACAAATTTGAGGAGTTTTACAGTACTAATGCTTGTTATTGCTTCTCACAAAATGTTACCAAGCTTACAATAATCTTTACACTTTCAGCAAAAATGTGAACAGTATATTTGAATATATTAAAAAGAATTAAAAAAACATTTCACAAAAAACATTTGTTGCCATATGAAAGTCTTTCAGCAATAAATGCCCACACCAGTATTTAAACATTGTTAAAAGTATAATGATTTGTACTAATAAATTATGCAACAAGAGAGGTAAACAAAATAAAATTACAGTATAGCTCTCCATGTTCCTCCACTGAGCGTTCGCAGCTCTCGGAAGCTCCATTTTAGGTGACTAATTAAGAAACCGATATTTTCAGAGCAACAAAAATAAAAGCTTTTATTTGTTCATTTGAATATAAAACAGGCGTTATCACAGATGTACAAAGCGTACTGGTGGTTTAACATACAAGAAGGTTGCTGTCCTTTGCACATAAAAATTTTTGTTTGAAACTGTGATTGGCTGAGTTACATGAATTTCTCTAACCAGTCACCACACTCTATGAAATAACGCTGCTAACATTCAACTGATAAAAGGGACAGTCTTCCCTTGGGTAAAGTGTCAAGCAGGATTAAATATATATAATAAACAAGCACCATGAGGAATCTGCTCCTGTTTGATTAGTTTTGTGTTTAAATGTTCATTGTGTACCCTCTTTTTTTGTGCATGTGCATCAAGTTGATTACATGGTTTTGTCTGACTCCAAAAGCACAAGGTCACAAGACAAACATTTTATACATTCTCATGAATGGTTTATCTACAGTACAGTTTCTAATACAGAACAATCCTTCTTTATTGCTCAGTCTGATGGTGCTTAAATGTTTCCTTCCTTTTGCTTGCACAACAAAACCAGAAACTCAGTTTATCATTTCTCTTAACTCAGGATTTAACAACCACGGATGACAGGTTGCAGAAGAGAGCTGTTATTAACTGCGTTTCACAACTGCATTGCAGTTCTTTTATTCTCTACAAATGCAAAGTTGACTTCGTGAAGGTTAAAGTGATGCTTTGAACGACAGCGAGATTTGTTTTGCAGTACTGAGATCAGCGATAGCAGGACTTCACAAGTTAGTTCACACACTGCAATTATGTTTGTAATCAATCAACATCTTGTCTGAAACCTTACAACAACTTGCCATTAAGAACAGATTTTATTCTTTTTAGGGAGCAGAAGATGAATTTGACAAAATATAGGATTGGTCTGCAGAGCATGAATAGGGTTATTCACAGGACAGTGAAGGCAGAAAGGATGGTCTGAAAGAAAATGCGTCTGACATGGCAAGATGCTCTGTACTGTACATGCAGACTAAAACGTCCCTACCTTTTAAAAAGATTTTAAACACCCAGCATTGAGACTCCCTTATACGTGATATAAACATGATTACATTTGCCCTGCAACAATCTTAGTCATGCATATCCGGTAATGAGAGCCAGCACATGAACGTCATTTGGGACAATAAGAAAAGCATTCTTGGACTGCAGCTGGTACATCCCACTCTTGATCACAAACAGGTCAATTCAGTTACAACCACATGAAGGAAGGGGAAGGTTTTAAAAAAAGGGGTACGGGGTGCAGGGAAGACAACAGAACTGGGGAATCAAACCTCTTTTTTATCCAAAGGTAGTAAAATGAAGGCAGCTGTGATGCATGTTTTCCTACTCTTCTCCCGTGATGGCCTCAGATCGGAGACCGCGGGACTCCTCCGTTCTTTAAACAGGCAGATCGGTTCCTCTGATGTTTTAATGCGTTTAGGGACTAGTTAGCAGATGCACGATTCGTGCCAAAACGGTTGTAGTGACTGTACGCTCCTCTCTGTTAAGGAATAAATTAAAGACCATCGAAACAATCGTTTCCTGTAAATGTAAACCGGATGCATTGGCCACCGAGCTACGTGTCCTAGCTGAGAGGCAAATTGATAACTCTGTGCAAATAACCCCAGAACTTTTCCTTATAGCAATAAAAACACCAACTAAAACAATGAAAAAAATTGTGCAACAAAGTTCTGCAGCTAGACAACAGTGCTATTCCTCAACCTGCCTTTTCTAAGTCTAACAAGTGTATGCACATGCCAGCACGAATATTTATTGTTGCCTCCATGGCAAAGAAAAGAAAATTATTGTAGTGCATTTTTAGTCTTAAATTCATTCACTGCCTTAAAGGCAGCAATAATTCCACTTGCTGGTATCTAGAGGATTCTTTTTGACAGGGATACTTAGCAATCCAGGATTGCCTTTTTTTTTTTTTCCAAAAAATTTGTGAGTAACATTTGATTATCTACAGTGGGAGACACCATGCAAGTGACAAGTACTGCATTTTAAACTTTAAAATCTTTTGTCATTAGTGAATTTATATTTCATATATATATATTTGATGTGATACTATCCACTCAAGATAATACAACACTTTTTTATATTAGCAAACATTTCAAGAGTTTAATATTCTTGAATGTTTTTTCTCTTTTATACTTCTAAAGAGATCAAAATAAATTAAACGTTTTGTACATAATTACAGAAGAAGTAGTTAACTTATTTTATCTTTTTAGTTTAGTACAAAGATATTTGCAAGTTCATTGCCGAAATACACCTTATTTATAAATTTCTTCCATTCTAACGCTAACAGCAAAGGCTTTGGCCTTTGGGCTTTCAGCATCTCCAACAGAAAGCTGCAAGATCTCTAATTGAAAGGTGCTACTTTGGGTATTCTCCTCGTACCACTACGTAGTTTCCTAACATGTGGGATCTAAAATGGCTTAAGTTAGTAACGGATCTGTATTCATCAGCTTTTTATGACATATTAAAACAAATGAAGAAAACAATTATTTGTATTAGTATGCAAATTGTTTTAAAAGAATCCATTTGGAGGGCAGAATAAAAAAAAAATCTACTTCAGCTTACTTAATGTAAAATACAAAGCCACATTTACTCAAAAAGCAGTATTGTCCAATCAGCAAAAAAAAAAAAAAAATTTAAAATGGGCTTTTCCAACACACTGAAGGGCCTCACCCCATAGTCCTTCTTTTCTAAAATTTAGTGGTAAAAGAAAACATTTCACATTTTATTTCCTGCCAATCGTGACTGCTTTGAAAAGTCGTAATAGAAACAGTTCCATTCTGATGAGTGTCAGCATCTTATCTGCGCACTTTTTTAGTGGACACCAAAAAATTTTATACATCTATAGTAAAGTCCATGGAAGCTTTAAGGTACAAGACTACATGTTGTAGGCCACATAGATGGGATCTAGCTGGTCTGCCAAAAATCCATCTCGTAGGTGCATACGTTGTTTCTCTCCACGGGAGTTGATAGGAATTACACCAATGTCCACAACCACCACCACCCCTACAATCAGATAGTGTTCCTCCAGGACCACGTTGGTGACCAAAGGAACCAGGTCCAAAGCTTCTTGCTCCGATCCATCCAGCTCAACTACAACGACCAATAAATTTGTCCAGGTAAACACCGCACTGGAATGAAAGAAAAAAGTAGTATTAATGGTGGGGTTTTTTTACCCATTTAATTTTTTTCCCTTTTCATTCAGCCTTGGGTTACCTTTTGTTTCACAAAGTGTAAGTAGCAAGAGAGAACACGTCTGCAGGCAGGGGCAGAAGACCAGCCCCACTAGCTCTCACTTTAATATTGCTGCAATACTAAGTATTGGGCTAAACTTCCCAGAAACTCAAGTCTAATCCTTGCCTGTCATGTAAGGAGGTAGTTCCCTTGGAAGCCAGAGAACTGTCACAGCGCTGCTGTGTTCATGAAGGCATGCGTGAGCAATGTGTGGGTGGAGGTGTCTTCGCTGGAGTTTTTTGAAGAGCAGCCCAGAAGAGCAAAGGAGGTTAAAAGAGGCGACACCAAAAGGAACAGAAGGAACATAGTCCGAGCTGAAAGATCTTTGGGATAAACTCTGCCGAGCGAAGGGGTGCGGAGCCCTGCGAACATTTACATGGCATACTGCAGGCTGCACAAAGGTCCCCGGGTGGCCAGGGAGGCGACTTCCTCACTTGCACAGTGCTAGGCAAAAATGGCTACGTGCCTTCTGGACTGGGCTGGCTGCTGTCCAGGCAGGTCAGAGCTTAGCACAAAAGAGCTGCGATTCTTCTGGACCAATTGGTTTACACAGAAATAAGCAGTGTCTCCATCTGTTTTATTTCTGTTGGGTTTAAGGGGACAGGAGTTTTTACATTCCTTATTAACAGGTGAGATGGTCAAGGGAACACCTTTATCACCAGTATCTCCTCTTTACTAAAAGAACTTTGTAAAACCCCCAAATTTTGCTTAAACCCTTGAGCTGAAGCAGGTAAATTTTAGTTTCTGCTACTGGGCATCTTTTCTGGCAAAGGATAATGCATTTATCCTTCCAAATATGGAGGCTGGGAGGGTATGAAAGTCTGGTGTATGCTTCACTCCATCCTCCTCCCCACCTCTCAAATGCCTCCAAAGCCTCTGAAGTCTCACAGGAGGTCAGCAGGACTGAGGCTCCACAAAGAGCAATCCCATTCTTCCTTGCAGGTGTTTAAGACACAGAGCGATGGTTATTTCTTTCTCTAACTTACTCCATAGCATAAATAATAATATTCTACACATGTAACTCATACATCAAACCCTGTACTTGACTCTCCTTTACCTTATAAAATCAGTGGATAATTTTCCAGAATTGTCTCAAGCATATGCATCTTAAAGTTAGAATATATTACGTATATAAGCCAACTTCAGAAAGAGCTACTTATCCTAAGGTCGATGCTTGACTGAGACAGAAGTGCACTGTTTTAGGCTACTAAGACAATTCTGTAAATCCCTGTACTTTGGAAACATATCTTACTTCGCCCAAAAGTTAGCTATGAAAATGTGCTCTATGTTGATGCTTAACAGAATGGATTTTAGGAGAAAAGTACTTACTATTAAAAAAAAATTCATTTTCAGATCCCGCTGAAGTACTAGTTGAATTCTTATGTGCTTATTGATCTGGAAAACTAATGGGCAGCCAAAGCAAGGCTGTGCAGGCTTTTGACTTAGTACTGCTATGAAATGAATTTTAATTTGTAATTATGTTTTCACAGACATTCTAGTAAGTTTTGATTGATGCTGAATATTAGCAAAGTGAAATATCAGTCTGCTCAGGTGACCATCTCCAGAGAAGCCCTAGAATTTTTATGGATTGCTGTACAAACATCTAAATTAGTATTATATATATTTTAACAAAAAAGTCTGGGGAGGTTTTATTAAAATATAAGTTAGCACTTGAAACTGTGCCTTAAACGAACTGTTGGGAAAGCAATCAATGGCAAGATTCAGGAGCAGGTCCCTAAAACATGGCTTAGGAGAAGTTAGTTCATCTGGGTTCACAAGACTGATTCCCAAAACCTTCATGAAGCTTCTATTAAGTCCTAGAGCCACTGACACTCCTAAGAGGGTTTCAATTTAATTTAAAACTCATTTCGTATGTCATGCTTCTAACTCACTGCTGACCACTGTAAGTAAAAGGAAATATTGCCCTTTATGTTCTCACCAGCTGAGATGAAGATATATTGGCCAGCACGTATCACTTATGAATACATTAACTTTCTAGCCCTGATGAATAAAAACCAAACCAAACCAAACCAGAAAACTAGGGACCCAGGAAGGCTGCACCTTCTCATGAAATTACGGAGTCACACCCAACAGATGCAACACAGCCAATGCACTGATCTGGGAACGGCCCCTCTTGCTGCTTCCATCCCACCAAATACTTCAGGAAAAGCAAGAAGTTGTTGAAACACCTCCAGAGAAAGAGGGCCATAATGGTTTTCTTCTCCAAATACCTTGTGTAGCTTTACCTATTTGTCATTATGCAGAGAGAGAAAACCACTTCTTAGCAAATTCCAGGAAGCTATGTTCTGTTCCTCTTTCAAGGGTTTGAAGTTTAAATGAGTTAACAATGTGCTTTAATTAAAACACATATATATACATTATTTCTCAAGATATTTTGCAGTATTAGAAACACTTTAAAAAATGCCTGCTGTAGTTACACATCACAAAAAAAACAGACTGTGCCACTCTTGCTTGTTACATATTGAGACACAGGAGATCTAGAGTCAGCAGTTGTTGATTTTGTGCTCAAATTGCTTAAGACACAAGAATAATTTTAAATGACCTTTTAGATCTGATCCTCAATGACAGAAGTTGCACAGCAGGATCACATGTCAGTCAACAAGTCACCACCTTCCTCAATATTGTTAAATGTTACAAAATAAGCATGTGTTTTTTGGAAGCTGAGGCTATTTTTAGAATCTATTGACTGGACATTCCCAGTATCTTTGTTTGCAACAGGTATCGATGCAGTTAAATCCTTAATGGGTCATTGTAACCAAAACAACAGCAGCCTCCAACAAGAACAGAGGCTCATGCCCCTGTCCAAAGAAAGGCATATACAAAGTATATATAAAAAGAAAGATTTAACTGGCTATTATTTTGTCAACGAGTGTTTCACAAAGCCAAGAGGATCTCTAAGAGAAGCTGAAAGAGAAGTTAAGCGAGAAAAGTCAAGGCCCGTCACGACTAGGACTATGAATGAAAACTCCATGATGGTGGCTTGAGAGAGCTATTAGGCAGAGCACTAGTTAGGAAGACATTGGGAACCGTGAGCAAACCAGATGTTGTTGCTCCGAACTACTGTGTGTCCATTTCTGCAGGGACCACATCAGAGAAATACCTAACTCATTAGCAATCTCTTCTCTTTGAGGAAGAAACAACCCTCAAGACTTTTAGGTTTGGCCTTTGGGCAATAGTACAGCATGTTTTCTGAAATCTTGCTCATGTGCCTTGTACATTATCACCCAACTACTGGGAATAGTTAAGGCGCTGAGAATTATTTGCATGTACTTCTACCTTCTTGCAGAAATTCAGTGGCCTTTTTCTTTGGTCCTCTCAGCTTACCCCAACCCTTTTTTAGTTGCCACTATCCCACTCATGATTTCCATGATAATGGAAGGAAAAGGATCCTCAAAGTGTTCTCAGTGGTCTTGAAAAAAGGAACATAATTTAAGCATTTTTTGGCCACTGAAACCCATAATGAACATTTCTGCAGTGTGATATGGCTACTTCATTCACTGCCCATGAGCTCACACTTTGAGGACAAGTGACAAACAGGTACTGACGAACACATCAATTTATGAATCTGTGGCCATCTTATAATAGACCTGTCCCTAAACAGCTTGATCTGAAAACTCTCCATCCATTGCTGATACTGATCTGACACATTTTCAAGGAGAATTTCACAGTATCCTTAAAGTGTTCACACTGGTCTATATGAGGACACAGAATCCGCCACTCCTTGTAATGGCTAGCTGGCACAAGACCATACCAGCAGTAATGATGCTCTAGGGAGGAGAAAATAAGGCAAAATCTCAGTTACAGTCAGCCAAGCAATTAACTGCCTTAATTTTAACAGATATTTAAGAAAAAAAGCAAGGTGTTTTGACCAAAGAAACCAGTCTGGTCACTGTGCTTCAATTACTAAGTTTACTGCTCCAGGCCACACCTTTGCAGCCAGGTTTGAAAAGAAAAATGGAGAGTCAGATCTTATCCTCACTAAATTGCTCTGGCTGTTGCGACAGGTTCGTTTTGGTTGAAAGGAGAAGAGCTGAGCTGAGGTTATATCAAAACAAAACAACTACCTGACTCAGTCTTCTGATGCAAGAATAATGAAAAGCAATTTGTTCTCATGTCGGCCTCAAGAAATGATTACCTGCTGTGTGCATTTGATGATGTGATACATTGATTAAGACATCATTATTAACTCATTGATTTACTGCTTCAATTTCCATTGTGACCTTGATTTGATCACTGCTTGATTTATTAATAACCAATTCAAAAGTAACAGTGTGCTCACTAATAAAGTTTATTAGTGTGTTCATCTATTTGAAATGTTTGCTTGCTTACTCCTCCTAATAACAACACTCCTAAAGCTTGAACTCATACCAGTTTGCTTTTCCTTGTTAGAATATAAATCTCAAACTCCAAGAAACAGTTACCAACCTACCTGAGAGCTGCTTGGCTCTCTCAAATTAAAAGTTTTAATCCTTCACTTGTACTTAAAACCATATTAAAAACGAAACATATTGAATGATCCTAGCAGAAAACAGTCCTACCTGATTAAATCTGTTTGTGAAAAGTTTCATCCTAACGACATATTTACAGCCGGGTTATAAATCCTATGACCATCCTGACAGGCCATTTCCTGGATCAACTGCAATATGCCAGAAAAACCCCCAAACATTATAGGTATTTCAGCTTTATATAAGGGCCCTGGCGTTATATAATCCTTACCATTCTGTGATGCTCTTGTGTGCTCTAATTACAGAGGTTTCAATATCAATCGGATGGTATCTCATCCCTCGTAACTCCATGGCTTCATCTAATGCACCCACAACATAAAGTGCATCATGGCGTTCTGGTTGTAAGGAACAAAAATGTTAATGATTCTATTCTCCAGTACATTAAATTACAAAAATGTTCACATTAATAAATAAGTAAAATAAGCATAACACTTATAAGTTATCCTTGAATTTCTGAAACCCCAAAGTGATTTCTGAACTAATGAGGATTTTTCATTGCTGAAGTGCAATGCAGAGCAGAAAGCAGAAGGAAGGCAGGCAGAAACACTATTCCCATTTGAAGAAGAGAAAGGTGGAAGTCTTTATCCAAAGACAGTGGCATAAATTCCTGTTTTTCTCCTAGGTGCATGCAGAACAGACTCATTCTTTTGTAAGGCCCCCTATATAGGCAATAGGCTTTGTTTCTCTCTCTTTCTTTTGAAGGAGTAAGGATGGATTTGACCCTAACAGTATGGATGATATTCTTCCAGTAGCTTTGAGATGGTCAGTACTGATGTTTAAGGTGTATTACAAAGGTGTTTATCAATAAACGATATTGTGCTATGTGCCAGATAGCAAATTGCTCATTCAGACAAATGGCAAGCTCTGGAGCGTAATGCTCTTATAGTACAAATTTTTACTGACTGAAGAAATAAATGAGGCTGAAATGACACTTTTTAAAAGATATTAGGCTGATAATAAATGACTGCATGTTATTCATAAAGAAATAATATTCGCTAATAGACTTAAAAGCAGATAACTGGCTCATTTTACATTAATTCAGATAGTTGCATGGTGGTAATGTAGTGGCAATATAACCTCTACCAGTAATAAAGGGCAGAGAACTTTCTGCACTGGGAGCTAAAAGTGGGAGGAGAACGGAGACTTAGCAACTCTTTGCCAGGAGAAGATTTAAGCCATTTGGATACTTAAGTTGCCATATCCTCAGAGAATCCTGACTTTGCTCAAGGCTGGGCTATCATTATGAAATCAAAAAAGCCTCCACAAAGGAAAGTAAATCTCTTCAGGAAGATGCTAACATAAGGACACAGGCAGCAGTTGTAGTCCACAGTGATTACTAAAATGCTTTCAGATTTAATGAATTCACTCTTTGGCTGAATAGTGGCTATTCTAGTTGCACTGACACCGGGGCCCTGGGATCACTCCTGGAGGTGCTCGCAGCATTGCTAGAAACCACACTTTGCCAACAGCCTCGACTGCCACCTCAGCCAGCCACCGCTTGTGGCACTGTGCTCTGCAAAAATCACAGGAAAGTAACGTTTCCCCAAGCAGAGACTTTGTGTGCCTGGCAGTGCTGGTTTGCTTACATGTGTACACAAGGAATGTCATAAAAACAAGTAATGAAATCCTGTACCTTTCCAAAAGAAACCCAAACACCCCGTAGCTTCTCCTGCAGGCTACTGCTTGTATTATATTTCAGTAACTGTCCCCGCAGGTTTAAAGACAGGGAAATTTGAGAAATGGACAGCTTCTGTAAGTAAGTTTATAACAGAGGAATTATCAAAGAAGGTGGTCGTCACAGGAGGGACAGGACTCGGGCTCACAACAAGGCTCTTCCTATCTGCACAAAGGCATTCCTGAAGATATGACTGCGAGTGCAAATGATGGCATTTTAAGCTGCATTTCATCTTTTTCAAGCTGAAGCAGTTGGCACATTAACTATGCCAAAAAATCACTGGTGGAGGGGATTTATAGCACCTGAGGTTCAGCAAAGGAAAAGCAACTGTTTCAGCAGGGAAATCTCACCCTCTGTTTTATTTTCTGATTATTTTAACTAAGGCCTTTTTGCAGTTCTACAGGTTTCACAGACTAAACACGTTGGGTAGCGCAGGCCAAGAGATGGTGTCAGCCTCAAAATAATCCAAGTTATGTGTATAGACCTAGATGATGAGAAACCTCTTACCTCCATTTGCATCTGTCAGTTCTGTTCTTCTTAGGAATCCCAGATAGCCAGTTCGAGCCCAAATAGTCTGTGTGTCTCCAAAGCTGAGTCTTGAATTAAAATGATCTGATTGCAAAGATTCATCTCCATAGATGGTAAAATACCCACTGGCATTGTGAGTGCTGTGAACCCATATCTAAGTTAAAAGCAATTATACTGGTATTAATTAAAGTAGCTTTCCAGAATGAAGCATTATTGAAAATTTTTGCTGCAAATATTTTTAGTCATAGCTAGATAATACCATAATGCCTTTTAACACTGTTTCTGAACCCGTAACTGACCCAGTTTTAGGCAGAGAGACCCCAATCTAACCTCACTGAAGTCAGAGTGCGGATCTGAGCCGTGCCTGGGGGAGAGGGATGCTGGACTCACGGCTGCAGGGATACCTGCTTTGCAGCCCTCTGGCCCCAGGTTAGCCAAAGACCTGCACAGCCTTCTTGAACGGCTTATCTAGCCTTGAGGTCTGCTTGGTTATGGCAATTTTCAGAAGAGCCTGTGGACCACGGTGCTCTTTCCATAGTCCCCCACGTGTGGTTCAGTGTATTTACTCCAGCAGGGATCCTCCATGAACACCAGACAGACAGATTATTTTAAAGGGTGAGGCCAGGGACCCTCACCTATGGAAAAGGATTAATTTCATCTAACTCAAGGCATCACGGAAATATTTATGATTTCATAGTAATGAAATCTGACAGATGAATCTCACAAATTAGACTGTAGTTTTAATTATGACTAAGCAAATTTTTCATTTGGTTAATTAGATCTTTAATTGCTCACTGAAAATAACTTTTTTTCTCTCCAGAAACATAAAATTGGAAAAACATATAGCCTTGCTCAACTCAGCTAATGAGAGTACTTCAGTGTTGAAGCACAGTGATTATAAAGAGAATAGCACTAGAAAACCATCTAGCTGATATTAGACTAATCAATAAACTTATTTTTTCATCTAAGTTTCCATCAGAATTAGTGAAGCACCAAGTAGAAAATACAGTTAGAAAAAGCAGATTTTTTTCAATTTTTTAACAAACTTGAGCTATTATTAGTATTTATCAAGTATGTTACTAGGAATTTTAATAATGATACAAATATCATGCTACATACTTTATAGACTATAAAGATCTGTAGAATCCACAATTTTCTTAACTGGGCATTTGGTAAGATGTATTATAGGAAACCACTGGCATACACGATGATAGCTTTATCTCTGCAATTTCATTCAGAGCATACACAGGTTAAGTTTTCATGACTCACCTCACCAAGATGAGAGTCTCCTAAGGGTCCCTTTGTTTCTGGATTAGCAATAATGATACGTACTCCTGGGAGGATCTATTGAAAGAAAACATGAGGCAGTGAGAAAGGAGATACCGGCTTATGCAATCATATGCTGACTCTTCGTCCCCAAAAAACCTTCATTAGAAACTAGAAGAAATCCTTAAAAAGTTAAAGTAGACTTATAACATAAAAAATTAAAATAGTCCATAGATGTAATAAATTCTGAGATATCTGGGAAAAGCTACAAAACCTCTTCTCTTTGTGAAAGCTGAACACCTTCCATCATTAAAAACTCCTCAGAAATCAAATGTTCACCTACAATACAAAAATCCTACCAAATGGCCCAAGTCCCTCTGAGAGTATATATTAGAATAGAAAAAAAACCCCCGCTATCCACATGAAACTTTGGCCTGAAACAAAAACAAAGCCAGAGGCACCATGCAATCTTCCCAGAACAAGGCCCCACCAATAACTTCATGTAATGGACGTTCAACCACTACAGAGATGGGCAGATGTTAAACCTCAAAATAGAAAAGGTAGCATCCTCTGACCATGAGTGTTTCCAAAGCTATGGTTAGAAAGCTTTAGATGAGCATCCACAGCATCAAGGGGCAGTCAGTAAGCAGGGACTGCCTCGGTGGCTCAGTGCAGCAGCGATGGCACCTCTCCTTTCTCCCAAAGGCAAAGCACGCTTAGCAGTAGACCTCGGTCACTGGCACGTGGCCAGGCAGAGCGGTCAGGGACAGAGCTAAAAGCAGCACCCATATCTCTGTGTGCCAGTCCTATGTCCTCACCCTGTCCCCACAGCGATGCCGCCCACCAGGGACGGTCGCTCTGCAGGTGATCACTAGCCTATGAGTACAACGTTGGTAATCTCAGACCAGTTGTCAGTGGAGGTGGGTCTACATCAAAACTGCCTTTACTAGTGGCACATTTGTTGGCTGTTTCAAGAGTGAGATGTGGAGGATGAAATGCTTTTTGCATAAAAGAGGAAGATATAGCTTCTGAAAGAGCAGTAATGCATCAGTTACTGTCCTCGTAATGATCCACCCAAGGGTACTGAGGGAGCTGGCAGAAGTGCTCACCAAGCCACTTCCAATCATTTATCAGCAGTCCTGGCTAACCATGGAGGTCCCAGCTGACTGGAGGTTAGCAAATGTGACGCTCCTCCGCAAGAAGGGCCAGAAGGAGGATCCAGGGAACTACAGGCCTGCCAGCCTGACCTTGGTGCCAGGGAAGGTTATGGAGCAGATCATCCTGAGTGCCATCACACGGCACGTACAGGACAACCAGGAGATCAGGCTCAGTCAGCATGGGTTTATGAAAGGCAGGTCCTGCTTGACTAACCTGATCTCCTTCCATGGCAAAGTGACCCATTTAGTGGATGAGGGCAAGGCTGTGGATGTTGTCTACCTAGACTTTAGTAAAGCCTTTGACACCGTTTACCACGGCATTCTCCTGGAGAAACTGGCTGCTCATGCCTTGGATGGGCGTATGCTTCGCTGGGTAAAAAACTGGCTGGATGGCCAGGCCCAAAGAGTTGTGGTGAACGGAGTTAAATCCAGTTGGCGGCTGGTCACAAGTGGTGTTCCCTGGGGCTCAGTATTGGGGACAGCGTGTTTAATATCTTTATCAATGATCTGGACAAGGGCATCGAGTGCACCCTCAGTAAGTTTGCAGATGACACCAAGTTGGGAGGGAGGGTTGATCTGCTTGAGGGTAGGAAGGCTCTACAGAGGGATCTGGACAGGCTGGATCGGTGGGCTGAGGCCAATTGTATGAAGTTCAACAAGGCCAAGTGCCAGGTCCTGCACTTGGGTCACAGCAACCCCACACAACACTACAGGCTTGGGGAAGAGTGGCTGGAAAGCTGCCCGGCAGAGAAAGACCTGGGGGTGCTGGCTGACAGCCGGCTGGATATGAGCCGGCAGTGTGCCCAGGTGGCCAAGAAGGCCAACGGCATCCTGGCCTGCATCAGAAATAGTGTGGCCAGCAGGAGCAGGGAGGTGGTTGTTCCCCTGTACTCGGCCCCGGTGAGGCCGCACCTCGAGTACTGTGTTCAGTTTTGGGCCCCTCGCTACAGGAAAGACATTGAGGTGCTGGAGCGTGTCCAGAGAAGGGCAACCAAGCTGGTGAGGGGCCTGGAGCACAAGTCTTATGAGGAGCAGCTGAGGGAACTGGCGTTGTTTAGTCTGGACAAAAAGAGGCTGAGGGGAGACCTCATCGCTCTCTACAACTACCTGAAAGGAGGTTGTAGTGAGGTGGGTGTCGGTCTCTTCTCCCAAGTAACAAGCAATAGGACAAGAGGAAATGGCTTCAAGTTGTGCCAGGGGAGGTTTAGATTGGATATTAGGAAAAAGTTTTTCACCGAAAGGGTTGTCAAGCATTGGAACAGGCTGCCCAGGGAAGTGGTGGAGTCACTGTCCCTGGAGGTATCTAAACGTCGTGTAGATGTGGTGCTAAGGGACATGGTTTAGTGGTGGACTTGGCAGTGTTAGGTTAACGGCTGGACTTGGGGATCTTAAAGGCCCTTTTCAACCAAAATGATTCTATGATCTATGATCATGCTGTAACCTCAACAGTAAAGAAAGGTCTTCAGTCTGCACAGCTGATAAAGCCTTCCTCAACACTACATTCGCTCAAAAAATTAACAGAAATGGAAATTTACTGAAAATATTTACCATGAAAGATATGTTTAACTCTTCTTTCAGTACTTACTTTTCCTGACTCCATGAGTGGCAAACTATGTGGAGATCCTCTTTCTACTAAACGAACTCTGTAAAATACATGTAAAAATAATATGCATAATACATGGCTGCATTTATTTGCTTTTCCTTAACATTTATTTCTAAAAGGAATAGTTAATGGTCACAGAGATTAATGTTATTTTTGGAACAGATGAAGCTTATATCCTGTAGAACATAATCGGGCCCAATATTTAATCTTAGTCAAGACTTATGGCTGGGAAAATAATGAAAAAAAGATGTGTGTGAATGCTTTCCTAAATATTAAATTCTTCAAATGTAGTTGGTGCCTTTTATTTATTTTTGATGGACTTTTGTAAATGGAATTCCATGCAGAAATTTATTCACAACAAGGGGGATCTAAAATTTTGATTTCCCACAAGAACATCATAAATGCCAGGGCACAGACACAAAAGCATGCGAGCTGAGTGAGCAACCACATTCCACGACTAAAATCAAAGTCAGATTGAAGTAACTCATAACCTGGCCTCAGCTTCAAATCTGCATTTGCAATCTTTTAATTATTTTCAATGGACAGTGGTTGATAAACATTTTAATATTAAAAAAAAATCATTTAATGAAAAATGTTATTACTGCTGAGGTCAGACCCCTTCTCTGAGTGTAGCTTTCTGGTCTTCTCTCCTCCTTTCTTAGATAACTTATTTTCCCACTACAGAACAGAGATGGCAGCTCTCTTTCAGTTGTATGATGGTCTGGAAGGAAATACCTCATTTAACCTTAGAAAAATAGCAGGTTAGAATGAAAGAGACTTTAAAGTCCTAAAATAGCCGATGATCTCAGCCAGTAAATGGTGAAGAAAATTTGGTAACATCTAGGCATTCCTGCATCCTAAGTGAGATAACTTAAAAGTTCTAACAGCCCATGAAAACCTTAAACTTCCCACTCCTGAACATTTTTCATAATCCACTTAACCAAGCTAAATCTGGACTTCTGTCAAAAGAGCTGTTCTTACCTCTTTCTTCCCCTCAGCTCTGTGATTAGAAAGAAAAAAACCAACGTAAGATGCCTAAAAACCAACCCTGTAAAAGGTAAAGATGAAACATCAGAAGGGAGGAATACATAGCTAGGAACAGATGGGTGGAGAACTGGATCTGGTTAAACTGATCATAAAACTGCAGTCTGTTAGGAGCAGTCATGATAGATCTTTTTCGGACTGTTTTGAGGTCTTTTTATAGACAGAGTACTGCAGTGCTCAGTTTGGGAAAGGAGGGATGAGACACAGAGAGACCTCAGCTAGAGGTCCCTTTGGAGAAGAACAAAGCTTTGGCAAGTTCAGCCCCTAAACATAAAGGAGATGGAAGAGAAGGACAAAGATTTTTTTTTTTTTTTTTTTTGCTGTTTCTTTGCTCCAAAAGTCTTCTACAAAAGCTGGCACTGTCGAGGTCAAGGCAGGAATAGTGAATAGTGTTTTATCTGCAGTTCTGGGAAGTCTCTCAACCTTGATGAACAGGGCAGGGCTAAGCCCTAAGGCATTGCACATCAGTGTGAACAGTTCCTCATACTAAGAGCAAGAGATACAATCCAAATATCCAGCAATTTCAGACTGCTTTTCCAAGTCATTTTGAGGAAAAAAGGATGTAAAGCGCCCTACAAGGGCACTGCCTGGAGCAGGCACGGTTAGGCAGCTGCAGGCTGATGTGCTCTCCTGCAAGATGCGTAATAGGAACTACCTTCCAACGTTTGTTCAACTGCCACAGAACTCGCAGCCAGTGCCTGCAGCACTAATTACCACTTCTGTGTGTTACCTTTAATGTTATAGTGTCCTTGTTTTACACTGTATTGCTCTCTTAAACCTCTGTTGTGTTACAGGTGTGCACATGCGCCCGTGTTTTCTACGTTTTCTGCTGAGCCTCCCACCAGGTGAAGAACAGTAGGGCCAGCACTGGATTCACAGCAAAAGCAGTGAAGCTACAACATCCATCTGTTCAACCAGGGACACAGATATGGGGCAGCAGAAACCCAGGCCACAGGAGCTTGCCTGTAAGGTATACATGCAAGGCTAAATTAATGCTACTCTATAAAGGGTATGTCTACATAAGCCACACTTGTGTTGCTGTTCAAATGGCAAGCCAAATCATAGATGTTTAGCAGTATGCAGCAAAGGCTTTAAAAATAACTCTGTGCATATGGAAACAAAATCAAATATTGCAGAAAACAGTTGTTAATAATGCCTGTATTTCTGCCTTTTTACATATATCTTTGTTCTGTAAAATCCCTGTTAGTGTAGAAATAGAAAATGCCTTTAACTGAGTTCTTCCCAAACAACTGACACCTCCAATCTTTAGATATGTATTTGCAGACAGGTAACTGTTCTTAGAAGAACTAGCTGTCATTTCAGCCACTTGGTAGCTCCTTTAACAGACAGTGTTATCTCATTTATTATTTACCAACATTTGTCAAATAGAGAAAATCTTAAAAAAAAGACAATTTAAAAAACCTCAGTCATAAGCACTGCTAAGAGTGAGGGTGTAACAAAGGTCAGGAAGTACTTTATTTGAATTTTAAGATTGGCTTACAAAGAATTCGATTTGGATAACAGTAGCAAAAAACCTCTGGGGCAGGAAAAGTGTATGTCAGAGCTGTCCAGCTGCCCAGAGATACTGCTGGCCTTTGCTCCCTTCCTGTTATTAAGACATGCCTCAATGAAGTGTTGCTGAACTCCAGGCCTAGCAGAAATCACATATAATAAAGCTATAAGCTCAACAGTCAATGAAGTGACTACTGGAAATGAATCAACATTCATAATCTCACCATCTCCTCTTTGCTTTCAGCATCTGTGCTTCCCACCTTGTTCTTATTATCACAAGCATATTCTTCTAGTTCCCTTCTCCACCTATTTCCTTTAACCTCGTCTGATTTTTTAGCACATGATGATCCAAAAGGCACAATTTCTCAGTTTCCAATTCTGTTAAACCTCTCCCACTCTGTGCTTTCTGCCTCACATCCCTACAGAGTTATCACAGCAGCACACTAAACATAGAGACAGTATTTCCTGGAGGTTTTCTGCAAGAGCCCTGTTAGCACTCAAAAACTTGGACTCCTTTTTAGAAAGTTTCTGCTAAGCTCACAATCCATTTGGGAACATGCTGTTAAACCTCTAACAACTCTGAAATAATAAAAGATGTTTTGCCACAAAGAGACTTCAAAAAATAGAAGTAAAACATTAGATTCTGATGTTACCGACTCCTATGTGCATACTTAATTTTAAGTGCGTAATAGTCTTATTAACTCTACTGGGACTAGTACTGTGAATAAATTATGGCCATTAGGCAATAATTTTTAAAAATAGTTTTACTGTGCCTCAGCATAAAATAATTCAATTGTTCCCACTCTTCCCCAAGAGATTTCCATTTTTCCACTGACAAACACAGACAGCAGAGACGATTGAAAACTTCGCTTTCCCTCTCGGGTGAGCAGCATCACTATTGGGGCTGGTCTGGCAGGCAAGGTAAAAAGGCAGAGCACGGGGCCCATCAGACACTTGAAAAACAACGCCTTTGAATTACCCAGGTGATGGTGGCAAAGAAAGCCATGGCTTCTTACAGCCTTCTTAGGACAATGTCAGTAAAACTTCTCCAAATTCACAATCATAACGTGCTCCCAGACAGCAGAGGTCTCGAAAGGGCAAGTCCTGTTTCTCTGCAGTGCTTCAGCCATTCTTTGTTAGGATTGAAAACAATCTCTTACAAAGTGAGTACAGAGCCCTCCCGCTGATTTCTGCTGCCTTCAAATCTTGCTGGGAAGGGCAGAGGAGAACATGGCAGTAGAGCCAGCCTGGGCAAAGAGCCTGAAAATCAAGTGGATGGGAGAAGAATGCTGCCCTTGGGCATGAAAGCTACTTTTGCACCTTCTGCTGGTTTGCAGCCAAGCTGAGAGGGAAAACATTAATGAGTGACCCAATGCAGGGCAGAGACAGAGTTTCTCTCCCACCAAAATGTCTCACTGGAGGGGAGAGGCAGAAGATACTGAAGAATCACTGCACTGTTACACAGCTATAAGCAATGATGATATGCAATGAATCTGTAGTATTTACATAGGAGAGTATAATTTTTAGATTTTTTTCACTGGTTCCTAAGAATTAATCTTTTTTTCTTAAAAAATCTCTAACTGGAGCTGTACAGTTGAGAAAGCTGCCTGTGTTTCAAAGTCTGGCAACTGGGATTTAATAAGGAATGCAGCTACAATGCCAGTATGTGCTAAACTTCTTTTCTTGTTACAATTTAATACATTGGACAGATTTAATCTCCTTTAAATCAAACACTATAGAAAAGTAAGACTGAAATCTGATTTCAGAATGAAAACTAACTGGGCACTGTAATCACTGTGCAGCAAAGGGGATATCGAAATACAGTAACAATGTCTTTCTGCCCAACTGTCTTATGTGAACTTGCAAATTTTATTTATGCTCCTCTTTAGATCTGCTCTGTTTGGTGATGAAAACTCTCCACAATATATTCCGCAGCTTGCTAGTATTTCGCACTAATCAGGGAGTTTGTCAGCAGAGCTATTAACTATTGCTTTGGGAATCTGCAGGGGCTGGAGCATGCAGAGTGGTACTAACCAATGTTACAATGCCAAAACTGGGCAAACCTTCAAAGCTGGCTGTCCTGTTGCTCTGAGAAAGACTTTGGATTCTGTGATTCTAATAGAGATGGAAAGAAGCTATGAGGTCATCCAAGTCTTGCTCCTTGCCAAAAAAAGACTGTTCCCTGCAGTGCACTTTCGAGTGCTTTGTCTACTCCTGTTACAGTATTTCAAATGATGGGGCTTCTTCCACTTCCCTTCAGAGTTTATTTCTTAGCTGAATGTATTTCATAGTCAGGAACCTTTTTACTCTGCAATGCTTGGCACAAACTGTTCTTAGCTTCCTCTTGTTATTTCTAACTAGCTCTCCACGTCCAATTCAAAGGAGTTTTTCCCACCGTCCCCTTTCTTTTTAAAAATAACTCAGCTAAAGAGTTTGCCTTTTACCCTAACACTTGGCCAAACTCCACATCTTGAACTTTTTTCTTTCCTTTATAGGCATTCCCACAAGCTGAGCCATGGTAACTGCCCTCCTCCTCTTTGCCAGTGTGCCAGAATCTTCTGCTGTTAGCCAGACTTGGGCACTGAAGCACTGCACCTTCCATCATCTCAAGCTCTTACTTCCCTGTCTATCCTACTGACCCTTCCTCCTGTCTTGAGCAGCCTGTTCTCACACCATGTCACTTCGCAGCCATGCCAGCTTAGAAGTCCAGCTTTTTGCTTTCTTTAATACTAGCTATTTTGCACACTAATTTCTTTCAGTAGCAGTTTTGGGATGCTGCCACTTTTGAAAACCTTCAGCAACAAAACCTAGAGGACACCAGATAGGATGCAATGGAGGAAACCAGATAGGATGCGATGCACATATAACCTAATATATATTGAAAATACACTGTATGTAAGTCCCCTCCTTGCGCATAGCCTTTCCGTGGCAGAAAGAAACAGCCAATGGTCTCTTTGGTTTCATTCCAGCCCTATTTCTTAAGTTTTCCTGCTGATTGTCATCTTACATTAGAAGTTGAGCTTGTGGGGAAAAAGTGGGTATTTTCTTACCCTGCAAGAAACTGATGTTTTGAAAATTTTTGTGTATTACACTGGAACAAAAAAGTCAAATATGGAAAGAAGCTGTAAACAGAATCTGAAAAAAAAAAAAAGTTCCAGGTCAGAAAAAGAGGTTATTTATGTTTAGTGTTTCAGGTTTTTTGTTTTGTTTTGAAATGTACTCTCCAAACTGAAAATGCTTTAACCACTGTCATGAGCAAAAATTCAACAGTTAAAGTAGGGTGTTTTGACCACTTTGAGAATTCTAACTTTTTCCTTAAGCTAAAAAAGATCCGTCAAATCTGACTCTTCTGTTTTCAACACAACGGTCTTTTCTGGTGAAAAAAGACAACCACCTAATCCATTAGAAATTTTAGCCAAAATCTAATTGTAAGGCATTTAATGCCAGAGAGCACATATGCTTTCATGTAGCTATATCCACAACACAGTGATTACCCAGTTCTGACTCAAATGGCTGGGAACTATTGCCATGAACTACTGCCATCATCAACACCTTTCAGATATATATTGCTGTCTAATGTTGAGATGGTGCCTGGGTAAGACTGATGGTGGGAAAGGGCTGAGGCAGCCTGTTGTGATTTTCTTTAGTTAGAGGAAAGATGGGCAACTGTATGTAACAGTGGGATCCTGGACTGGGGTCAGGCATCTTTCACACTCAAGACAGTCAGCGCAACTTCTCTTTAATCAAACAGTAAAATATTTCTACATAAACTATTCCAGAATTTACAAGTCAGTGAGCTCGTTCTACCAAAAATGGAAATATGGATCAAAGAACATAAGCTCTGCCTTCCAGAATGACATACCCAGTTCAAATAGCCAGATCAGAAAAGGAGGAAAATGGCATAGCTGAATACTTAGGCTGAAGGAAAAATCTAGATAATGAAGAAGAGTTTCCCTGCATCATCCTGGTTTCCTCAGAGCAGTTTTCCTGCCATCACATGACAAATTCAGATAATGGATAAATACAACTGAGACTGAAAAAGGGAGTGTTGGATTGAGGCAAACTTTAGCCAACAAAATTAACAACCATTAAATCTTCTATATGTCTAGGACATATTTTAATCCTGTTAATTCAATAATCAACAAGTTCAGTTAAAGAATTAGCATTAAATCACTTCCTTTAAGGTAAAGACTTTTCTTCACTATAAACCTAAATTACACTTCATGTCCCAAATTCCCTGAGGTCAAAAGCAAACAGCTTCTAATCCGTCAGATGGCTGAACAAATAAGCGGAAAAGGTTACACAAGGATCTAACACAGTTCAGAAAGTTGCAAAGGGATCACAATGAGGCAGAACTCTGGTTCAGGAAGGGAATATTCAAAGCTTCAGAGATTAAAAAAGTAATAGGAATTTTAAGACATAAGACTACGGGAATATGTAAAAAAACTAAGCTATGTTTATGTCTGTTTTCAACCTTGGAGTACTTTAAAATGTTCAGTTTTCATTATACGTGAACTACATTAAATTTCTTTAAATTAACTTTGCACATCGTGTAAAGCACAACACACAACTATTTCAAGTGAATGCAGTGGACCAGGACTCTGGAGAATTTGGTTTCCCTCCTGGCCCTACCTCACACCTGCAGTGAGCCATCAGGCACACCATCACCCTTCTCTGTGCTTCAGGTTCATATTTGCAAAAACAGGCATAATGCTGCTATCAGCTATTATCTTTTTATTTAGATTACAAACCTCCTAGGACACAGTGTTTATCACTAATTGTTTTTACAGCACTTTTCATAATCACAATTGTATTCTGATGATTCTGTTTAAGGCAATAAGCTTTTTCTATTTCATAACACTTTATCTTCCCAGTTCTAATTGAGAAAAAGAGACTCCACCCATAGGGAAAACTTTCATTATAAGAAGCTGGGGATCTGAAAACATCCTCATCTAATCGAATTAGCTTATTTGTTGTTAACAAACAATAGAAATAATTTTAGCTTCCCCAATGCAATATTCATATTCTACGTTCACACAATGTAACCAAAGGTGGAATTTCTGAAATCAAGTCATTCTCTTTCACCTGTACCCTTATCTTGCTACAACCTTCAAAATTCACACCACCAGCTGATTCACCCCGAATTTTTGGGGAAGAACTTGCAGAAAGTTCCCTCTCCTTAACAACCACCAGGGACATTTCCTGTGCATAGAAATCTTCAACACACGGAGCTATTTTTTCAGTTTAATTAAAACTGCAGATTACCACTCTGAAGAAAAGGTCAGCGCTGCCAACAAGCAGCAGTGCCTTATACACCTGAAGGCACCAAAAAGGGACTGTCCTTTTCACAGGCTTATTGGGAACCCTGGCTCAGCTTCACAAGACTCTTCACATAAGTAAGCTCATCTGCAAACAGACACTTCTACTATATGGCAGTATCAAGGATATGTGAGGCTTGAAGCAACATATTAAGAGGTATTGAAGAGAGCCATTTAAGAAGATATTACATTTCTAACCAAGTTAGTGACAGATCCTTATATAAATAAAGGATGCTTTTACTGTTTTTCAGAGCTCTCCTTCCCAACACTAACCATTCAGTATTCCTACAGCCAGAGACTCCACTGATGACAGGAGCCAAACGAGTGCCTGAGGCTAGCAAAGCTGGAGTGGGTCCCAAAGGTGACAGAGCCCATTTCCCAGGAGTGACCACCAGCACAGCACCCTCTGCTGAATTATCTGTTGCAAAAAACTGTCAGTGTGTGGGACAGTAAAGGCCCGCAAAGGCTGGCAAGAGAAGAGGGGAAAGGAAAGAGGGGTGGAAAGCACTTAGGAAGCTCCATCTCATAGCATACCACAGTCCATGGCTTGGTCTGCAGAAGCTACAAAGGCTCGCTCCAAATTTTACATGTATTCATTAAGTATTTTTCCTTCCAAAGCAGATGTCTCTATTGTGAAATGCATTCTAAGGTAGCAGTATGGGAAAGCAGTGCTTTTTCCTCCACTACTGAAACAGTAAATGTACTCTGTTGATCACTCTTGGCATTTTGAAATCATCACTGTTTAGTGCTACATTAGTAGTATATACCATAATGAGGGAAAGAAAGCAAATTACGCTTCAGAATACATTACCTGTACAAACCAAATACATAATAGATTTTATTTGTAAAGAAAATGGAAGAATGAAAATTGCTTTTTTTAAAGACATCCCTGTAACTGTATGGTTAGACTCAAGGCAAACTCTGGGAAAGAGAAAGAAAGAAGTATGGCTTGTAGGGAAAAAAAATAAAGACTTTTTAACAAATCTTCCTCAGAAATGTGAGCAGTCAGCTTGCTTTACCAATTACCAGCTTCTGTAAGTAGCATGACTGAAAGAGAAGGACCTGTAACACCAAAGAAGCTCAGTATACTCTGAAATGGGAGATCCCTTTTTTTTAACAGCATCAGACATTCTTCAGGAATAAAAAAGTTGGCGTATTTTAATAAGCTGGAATATTATTGGGAAATTCAAAACTGGTTTGTAAAAACAAACAAAAATGGAACCACTTTCCATCTAGTTCTTTCACTTATGTTTGAAAAATGACACGCAAATGGCACTTGCAAACAACTACACAAATGTACAACTGCAGTACACCTACTTTCCAGGAAAGCTACGGCTTTTTGTTTTCCCTTTGTCTTCGTCTTACTTGGTACACGTGACACTATTCTCTTTCCCCTAAGCCCTCCAGGGAAATGTAACTGGAATTTCTTGATTTGTAGTTAAAGTATGCTAAACCACATCCTCTTTCAAAAACCACATTTAAAGCCAACTCTTATTGTCCTGTTCCACTAAAATCATAATATTCTGATCCCTTGAAGATGACTTTATCAAGGAAGAAACAGACTTGTTTCAAGGGAGGAAATACTTCAAGAGCTAGTAATCTTGCCTTAGAAAGCACAGAAATAGCTTTGTAGGGCTCCCATCCCCCTAGTTTAGTCTCACAGCTCAGACAGACTGGGACAAGAGGGGGTGACTTCCCATCTGAAAGTTATTGGATGTTTGACCCCTTCTCCTGCCCTGCAACAGAAGTTGCTTTATGCCTGGAAACATGAAGCATTTTTCAAAGCTCTTAAAATAGGTACATTTACAAATTTTGTCGTAACTCTGGATCCTCATACGTAAACAGTTCAATCCCTTAGACGGTATTTACTCCTCTTCAGTTTCCCAGGTCGTCAGCTTTATGCCTCATCACTTACTATCCAGTGCACAGAGGTTGAACAAGTCTCTTGGTTCGTCCCCTGACGCAGGCAGGAACAGCAAGACAGAACCTTTCCTCTACTCTAGAGAGACCGGGACTTCTCTAAGTCAGAATTGGAAGTGTTGATATGATGGTTATCAGCCCGAATTAACTTTTCTTTCTAGGAGATTTGTTTCCCTTAGATCAGAAACAGTGCCAAGGGGATTTTTGAGACAGCAGTGTTTGCATGGCAGAAACAAAACACAATGCCGCTAAAAGGCTAAGGCTGTATTTTCTCCTGAGCAAAAACATGAAGAATGTGGAGGGTTTTGCCAGTACCATGACAGACAGCTTAAAATCACTAATGAGATTCTGCAAGTTAATGGGCAAAATGCCTAAAAGCCAGATGTTTCTACAAAGACTCCTCAAAATAAAACTGCATTGTTACTTATCATACTTAAAACTTTGAGGGACTTTTATTTTAAATAGCTCAGCCCCTCAACTGAGTTACCTCTTCTGCTGACTTCATGGGGGTGAAAATCTTTTAGTTCCTCCATGAAAAACCTGTTTCTGTGGTAATAGAAAAAAACCTGAAGAGCTAAAGCAACAGACAATCTAAAAAAAAAAAAAAGCACGGGTGATGTGTGAAACTTGGAATTGGAGCCACACATATGAGAAGATCCTCGAAGCTCAGGATGACCAGAATGGCACTGCTGCAGGTATCAATTTGTAACTGAGCTTATTGTGTATAAAGCTCTGGTGGCTTTCTGAGGCCAATGACTTGTGAGGTCTATGTTTTGAACATTTCACCAGGTATACAGTACTTCAAACCTCAAAATACTCTACACACTTTACCTACTGAATCTCACTGCAAGGGAAAAGGAGGCTGGGTGTCAAAGGGGGCAATAATAGATTTTAACTACCCCTCTGGACCCCACACAGAGCGAATAATTGAGGACTGGGATTTTCTGTAACCTGTGACCAGGCTCTGTATGCTGTAACCCATTACAAGAGCTAAAAAAAGCACTGCTCCTGCTCCCCAGCACATCAGGGAGCACTCTTCAAAGTTTCTCTTTTGCTACCATTGGCAAATGGCTTTCAAGTATGATTAATCAATTAAAGTTTCACAAAAGGTAACTATTTTGCTGTCACTTGCCCTTAGCATGTCTCCTTCTCACGTATCTCCTCCCCAGTCTCTTTTCCCTACTACGTGACTATAGAATGGTTATCCTCCATGCTGCGACTGTGCTACAGAGCACTGCTGTGGCTATAGCTTAGATAATAATTCAGCTAAGTAGTTCTTTTGTCTGGTAACGCTACAATAAAAGTATTTTTCAAGGTAGATGGAGTAGAAGTGTTTGAGAATTAGAAAAAAAGCTCCCGTGGCTTTGCTGCTTGGCATTACCCAAAACAATGTATACACAACATGTAAGTTTTAGTAAAATATGGAGGAGAAGGATAAACAATTGACAGCCAGAATAAAATGCTATTTTTCTTTTCCTGCATGAAGTCTGAAATGCTGGAATATATTAAAATGAAGCCAAAGCCTTAAGTGATTCCTTTTGACAGAGCCTGCATTTGAGACTGGGCTCCGTGTATAAGCAATCTATAAAAATAAATCCTAAGTAACTGTTTTCACATATCTTTGAAATGCTACAAGTGTTCCCTTCTTTTCTTGGGCAATGAGGTTCAGAATTTCCATCCCCTGAAATTACCTTTGTCAAGGAGACATGTCTGAGCAAGTCTGATGGAAGTTCAGATATCTCTGAACACCCCCGAAGTCCAAAACGAACAGTAAGATTTAGCACAACATACAAATGACTTCCTAAGAAATCAAGTCTGCTAATGACATATGTATATATAAGGGTCACTTATTTTTAAGAGATATACTAATTTGCATCACTCCAGGAACATGTCAGTGACCACATAAGAAGAGAAGACACCTATTTGTACAGCTCTACAAACTGCTTGTTTAATAAATACCGAGGGTAATCAGATTAAAATAATTGTTCTAATGATGGAGTGGGAGTTTAAATGAGACACTATGGATACATGTTGAATGATAGCCAGACTAAAAAATTTGTAACTTGAAGCCAAATACATCTTGGTGCTTCTAGTCTATTTGGCAATATCCTACATCTGGATTTGGCTCCCTCTTTGGTGCCAGCTGCCTCACCATGTCTGTGACCAAGAAACTATCCAAGTAGCTCACCATTCCATGTAGCTCAAAAGGAAATCTAGTAAACCACAAAAGGGTTAAATAAATTAAATTATCCATTTTTCTAACCCTACTGAAAAAATACAGACTTAACTAGATGAAATTGAGTAATTTAAATGATCATTTAATGCACCTATTATTTCACCAAAGGGAATACAGGAATTTAAAGACAGGATCAGAAGGATATAAGGGATAAGGATGCCTGCATTGAGAACAGTGTTTACTAACACTGGTTGAAAGTCTTCATTCTTGCCCAGTTTGGTACAAAATGTGGATGTAGTTCAATAATCAGCTTATATACAATTTGTAGTCAAAACAAGGGGAAACTGTCTATTACAAATGCATGCAAAATGGTATCAAAATCTTCATCAATACATATGTGACTTGATTAGTGGCTCTCTCCCCCTAGAAGTCTAAGCCTCCACTCCATCAGAGCTCGTAAGTTGTCACTACCTGCTACTGAACAAGACTAGCAACGTTTTTACCCGCTTTTGGGGATAGACATAGATTGCAATGAATTTGTTTCCTTTTACTTTTTTGTCCTTTTAAAATAAACTCCGATATCAAAGTAGATCTTTCCTTGCCCCACTTAGGGCAGGACAGTGATTTTCATAACCTTTTTTTCTTTATGGATAAGGTTTTGCTATAGAAGACAATGTTAGGATGCAAGAGGATGTTTATCTTTACAGGATTTGCAGGAAGTTTCAACTTTAGGAGAAGATCAATGATCTCCCTCAGCCATCACCAGATGGATTTTTCAGCTCACTAATTAAAACTTCTGAGGAAATCCTCTATATAACACTTTAAATATGAAAGATACAGAAACACAGAAAAAAATTCCTATGTTAAAAATCTGAGCAAAAAATTCAAAGCAGTCAAAATGTTTCAACATTTTGCATATTTTATTTCTTAGTCATACCAGCTTCATTTCAAATCTAAGGTAATTTCAAAATTTAAACTAGCAGGTTAAAACAGCAACATTTTGAAAACAGTTTTGAATTATTAAAGAAAAATATGTTTTAGAATATTTGCAAATATATTGAAACATTTGAAAACTCAGCCTGACCTCCTGAAGAACACTTAAAACATATTTTTGCCCTGTCTATGTGAAAGGAAGATATTTTTTGGAATAAACATGAGGTCTATTCTCAGTTTGGTGAAGGGGCTCCTTTTGCCAATAAGTAATTTTTCTATGAAGAACTAAGCTGCTGTTAAGAATGAAGAGGCTGTGAAATTTTAATGGTAATATCAGAGATGTATTTCTTTTTGGACATTTTTAATTTTATAAATACATGAACATATTGTTTTAGAACATCCTGGATAAAACGGATGCTTGGGCTTTAAATTTACATCTTTACTGCTACAAAAGCATGTAAGTGTTATAAAAATGAACATCTTTCAAATATTTGGTGTTTTGGTATGATGAGAAAAGGGTCTCTCTCTCTCTCTCTCATCTTCCAAACACTTCTCAGCTTTTAGCATATTTAGGCGTCTGGTGCTTAACATCTGAAAAGCTTTCTGAGGCGAGCATGACTGGTCTAAAATGATGATGGAGTGATCTGAAAATCAGCAGTTTAGACAGCAGGACAAGAATATGAATATATTTATTCTATTTCTTTTTTTTTGGGGGGGGGAGGGGTTGGCGGGTGGGTAAAGTTATTTTCCCAGAGGCAGCAGCAGAGAAATGCAGTCAACCACCAGACAGGGTGCTCACGCCTTAAGTTTTGTTGCATCTGCCGTCCCTGCAGATGCACACAGGCACATTTACATGACCTGAGTTGCACAGTCAGCAACTGGGACCAGGCATGCCGTGCCAGTGCAGCCTGCCGCGAGGCCAGCTCATGCACGGTGAAGCATTAATCCACCTATTTTGCCTACTGGATCTGAGTTAACCTCTCTAAATTGCATTGCACTGTAGTGCAGGGGCATATCAGCCGCTTGGTGCTAATTCAGGAGTCTTCTCCTGTTTTTTTATTAAACAGCCAAGGTGGGACTTGCCTGGTTTTGCTCACTCTTTCTTGGCCATCCTGAGGACACTCTGATCTAAGGACAGTCTGATCAATGAGATGCAGAGTACAACAATACTGATGTATTGTCACCAAAAGCAAGCCAGAGCTGTATACTCTTGCTATTAGGATGTTACTCAGTTTCCAAAAAGAGGTGTCAAATGCCATTTGAGACAGCACAGGGTGCCTGGGACATCTTAACAGTGCTAGCAAATGGAACACGTGTTTTATGGGAGACCCTGCCGGAGTAGCTGTAGCACCTAAAACTGCTCCAGATGCTCAGAGCTAGGCAATCAAGCCTTTTTCCAGTACCATAACCGATGCCAGCCACTGATCGAGTGCTTGAACCCCTTGCCACAAGTTTCCTGAACCTCCAGGTGAGCCCAGTCCCCGGCATTTCCCTCAGCTGGCAACTATGGGCAGAGTTGCAGAGTCCCAGCAGCTAAACCATTGGGCTGGTGGCTCAAAACCACACAAAGGCACACACAGAAAGGTGTTTGAGAACATCCAACCTGACCTAAGAAGCAAACCATCCAAATCCACGGAGAGCTGGGAGGAAATATCTAGTTTGGTCGACTGACCACCCCTAGAGCTCTACACGAATTGTACATAGCACAGGTATTTTTATTTCAACTCCCATCAACCAACCAACATTTTCATAAGCTGTGAAGTGTGCAAACACATAACTACCAGATGAGCTTGAAATAGTTGTATTAAACCTGATTATTAGTTTTTATAGATGTGAATAGGATTTGAGTAATCTCAAAGACATGAACTACAGCTGCTTTTTGCAGCAACTAGAAAGTGTTATGAAAACACATGCCAAGAAAAAAAAATGAAGTTCACTCCTTTTCACATTCTGGAAAATATCTTCTAAAATATAAAATAAGAAAAAATTTTTCTCACATTATGTGTACAGTGTAAATTTTTCATATTGTTAGGGGACTGGCTGACCTGCAAAGACTTGGTGGGTTGTTGCTATACAGTCTCACAGCTATGTACAGCAATCTTTCAGTTACTGTTAAGCAGTAGTGACATTCAGTTCCACTAAAATGGTCAGAAACAGCAAGTGTGAAGAGACTATGTCAAATAAAGTTGTTTTGTCCCCTAATTTATGACCCGTGAATTTACTTTAAATTCCACACGATTGAGTAAATGAGGCACAGCTTTAATCCATCAAATTAAAATCTGTATTACCACAATCTGAGAAGCCAACTCTAAAGATTGTCTTCTTTCATGTTCTGTAAAACTAGTCACTAAATATAAATTAAAACACTGCAAAATCTGATCTTGATAATGATGCCTACTTCTCAATGACATGCTAAGGCAGGGAAATAGAATACCCATGGTTTATGCAGTTTTTATGACCAGTAAATTTTATTTCCTCTATATAAGTATATACATTTATTTTTATTGTTTATAATTTTTATTAACTGTGACTGTTATGTTCTCTCTCTCTCTCTATTTGCTTCTATATACTTCCCCTGCAATGAATATTCTATAAATTTCTTTCTCCTCTCAGAAAAAATAACTCCAAATAAGGAATTAATCTACATTTGCATTTTTCTTTCTCCTCTATAGCTACAACTTTATTTTTAATGATTCATTAGCTCTTTCTCCTGCACTTGAATGATGCTTACACATATCTATCTACATTGTGTTCAACTTAATCTTCAACCATTTCAGAGCTCTGAGATTAGAGCAAACCTATGGGTAAGTGAGTCTCAGCTTACTGTGTCTATTAAAAAATAAACATTTGATTTCCAAAGTTAGTCATGTAAGCTTCCTTCCTCATCAATACAGAAAGAAAGGTACCTTAAAGGTCAATTCATCCCATGCTGGTGCATGTCTGAGATAGCTGTGACACACTGGTGGTGTGCACGCCTCTCCAGTGACCACTGAATGAGCCTAGGAGACCACTTCAGGTTGGATGAGATCTGTCCTGGTCACAGTGTTTGCTCTGCAATTAGGTAAAGAAATGCTCCACTTCTCATTTCTTTTTTACAACATAAATCATTCAACTTCTCAAATAAATCTCCTTTCAGAAGTCCAATGCAGAGATGGTATGCTCACATAACGATAACACCTTTTTACAAAAAAGGCCTTCTTTTGTCGCTGGGTTGAGTATGAGCATGGAATGTGTCTACACAGTACTGCAGTTGTTGGGCCAAGAAGACCAAGTGTTCTATGGCTGGGTTATGCAGACCGTAGTATCCAAAAGGACGGATCAAACACAAGCATTATTGTCGCTAACACTGTGTGCAAAAGGAATAAAGAAATGATGAGAGAGTCAACTATCTTGCAGTTCCTTTCTTCTACCTGCCAAACTCCATGTGCTACAAGAAAATATCTGTATGTGTATCTGTATCTGACTTAACTATCCAGAGGATAATTTGGGCCTGCAGTGCTAAGCTGGTTACTTTGATATAGCCAAAGTTGGTATTCACCGAAGCGGAACAAATTCTCTGTTAAGCAGTGCTGGTTTTGGCTGGGATAGAGTTAATTTTCTTCATAGTAGCTAGTATGGGGCTATGTTTTGGATTTGTGCTGAAAACAGTGTTGATAACACAGAGATGTTTTCGTTACTCTGAGCAGTGCTTACCCAGAGCCAAGGCCTTTTCTGCTTCTCACCCCACCCCACCAGCGAGGAGGCTGGGGGGGCACAAGGAGTTGGGAGGGGACACAGCTGGGACAGCTGACCCCCACTGACCAAAGGGATATTCCAGATCATATGACGTCATGCTCAGTATATAAAGCTGGGGGAAGAAGGAGGAAGGGCGGACGTTCGGAGTGATGGCATTTGTCTTCCCAAGTCACCGTTAGGCGTGATGGAGCCCTGCTGTCCTGGAGATGGCTGAACACCTGCCTGCCCATGGGAAGTGGTGAATGAATTCCTTGTTTTGCTTTGCTTGTGTGTATGGCTTTTGCTTTACCTATTAAACTGCCTTTATCTCAGCCCACGAGTTTTCTCACTTTTACTTTTCTGATTCTCTCCCTCATCCCGCCGTGGGGGGAGTGAGCAAGCAGCTGTGTGGTGCTTAGTTGCCGGCTGGAGCTAAACCACAACATAAGCTTTTAAGAAGGATGAAAGAAAAAACAACAACAACAACAAAAAAAGCCCTATTTGGATGATGTTTTAGAGGAACCAGAACTAGTGAACACTGTCAATTAAATGTTCACCTTTTCCAGAGTTAATAGAAAACTTTTTGTTACAATTTTGTAAAGAGACTACCTGCTAGCCTTTTGTCTAGAGTATTGGAAAACTTAAATATATATGCATGGGTATTTTCTAAAATTACACCTAAAATCACAAGTTTCCCTCTAACCATACGATTTCAGACATCCTCTTAATACCGCTAGTGGTAAATTTTAGTTCTCGCTTCTTGTATATGTATCTAACATTAAAGACGGAACTAGAAAATACCCACAGTTACAGAATGTGGTTGCTCACATTGGCTGAAGTCAATAATCCATTTCCTCATAGTCTTGCAGCATTAAGAATTGCAGCAAAATGCCCCCATGGTCTCCCCACTGGCTAACAGCTACCAACCCAAGAGAAACACCTCTGTGAAGCTAAGAGGCCCAACGGGACTCCATTTCTTAGGGACCGGCTAGGTCCTGAATACAAGTGTCATGAAATTCTGAAGGCAACAAAAGCAGGGAATCTTGTTAGTCATTGCAGTGGTGATGTCAGATGCTTCAGTTTTATCAATGGTAAAATTAATTAACCAACTAATAAAAATGTCTATGTCTGCTTGCTGGTAGGAGTTAGCACAAATTATTTATGAGGATTACAAAGGTTTTCAGGGACCTGAGGTGTGCTGAAGTAGCTTTCTTGATAGAAACTCTGTTAATTGTGTGTATTAGAGAAAAAGAAAAAGGTGGTTCCGACCTGTCATGCCTCAGTGCCCTCATATCAACATACACTGTGGTGGGATCTGGTCCAGATGTTCCCTGTGAACAACAACATCAGCTAATCAGAACCTGAAGGCTGGGAGGAGAAAAGAGTTTTACCCCCCAAATAACCGAACGTTCATTTCACTGCTAATTATGCTAATCAAATGACAAGTTATATTTAAGCTATTCATCAAACAAAGCTCAGCTTTACAGAATCAGAAAGAGCACTGGAAAACATACCTACCGTCAGGTACTTGTTACCTTGGGGTTCGGAAAAACACCAAGCGGCCATACTACTTAACCAAACACGTGTCAACATAGGTTTTATTTGCTACAGAAGGCCAAGTAATCAGCACGTGGATACATACAAAAAATGTTAAACACGTTTTGCCATATAAAGGAACGCAGAAATTGCTGAGGAGACACAGTTTAATGGCAGAAGCACATGGTCAGGAATGTGAAGCATGGTTTACTGAGAGTCTTCCATACATGCAACAGAGAATATACTTGAAGCTAAAGATAATAAAGGTAGCACGCATGACATGAACCAATGTGGACTGAAGGTCTGTAAGCAATTATTCTGTTCCTTTTCAGTCTTCCACTGCATAATTTAAATCCTTGCTTTGTGTCACAATATTTAGTTACTTGAAAGGCAGTAGACTAATTTTAGTTTCCTTTCATGCAGAGATGATACAGTCTTTTAGGCCTTTCCATCCACAGTTTTGCTGCAGTTTTGTAACCTGCCATGATCTTTCCTTATCTGAAACTTCAAACTCATCACCAGTGAACATCATGTGAATTCTCAATGCTCTAGTCTACGGCTCTTTTCTCTGCTGCATACCTCACATCACTGCTAAGCAGAAAGCTAGAAGAAAAGCAAAACTTCATTTTGGAACACTGGAACTTTGGAAATTTTATTTTCAGCAGATAAATTCACCTAACCCTGGAAATCTACAGGTGCAGGAACTCTTTTATCAGTTATTTAGATGCTTACTACTTAAAACATTAGGCAACATCAACTCCCAGTGATTTCTGTCCCATTTGGGATATATTACAGAGTATAATTCTTCACATTAGGAATGTCTAGGGCTAAATTTTGCATTTCTGCAATGCTGGGTGGTAGTTCTACAATTTGTTGAGCACAGAAAATTGTGATGGAGTTCCACAAATAGATAATTTTTGTAACTAAAGGGGAAAAGAGTTACCACTACCAATTGATACTTACTGTACAGATACTGATAGTGACCCACCACCAGAGGAGAAAAAGAGTAATAGAGCTGCACATGCATGTTAGCCTCTTTAGCTTGTTATACACAATACAAGATACAATATCCTCTCTAGCTATTAACGACATGATTCTCAGTCTACTAGTAAACTCAGCAGTGTAACAGACTAGTGCTGAGTGGAGAACTTCTTTGAAATATATGCAATGTTGAAAAAAAAAACCAAAACCAAGGAAAAATTGATTATCTTTTAAAAAAAACCCTAAACCTGAATTGATTTATAAAACAATGGAAACAGTCAAGTTTGAAAATCAAAGACAATCACTATGGTATTTGTTATTTTCAGTGTGAATGAAACTGTTACAACAGACAGCTAATATTTGATGAAACCTGCATCCAGATAAAGCTATACTGGACTTGTTTATAATTTCATAGAAGGATCTGAAAATCCCCAAATCTCCAGACTCAATTTCTAGTCTGTCCCACTGTTGGAAGCTGATAGGTGGGTATTGAGGGAACATGAAAATCCCCTACCTGCTCGGCCAGCTTCCCCAGCCTGTGAGGCTATAGCAGCAGGAATAGCAGGGATGAGGGAGAGAAGGAAAGAAGGTAACACAAGACGAAAATAATAATAAAAAAATGGGAATGAAGGGTGGGAGAAAAAAAAGAGGAGAATGCAAAAAGCAGGGAGTAAAATAAAAAGAAAAACAATGTCAAATACAGGAATCTTACAAATTAACCATTATACCATTAAAGGTTAAAAAAAGTAAAAAATGAGGTGTCAACATTTTAGTAGAGCAACAGAAGAGACAGCTGTAGACTGCTAACCTTGGACAAACAGACTTAAATGGTTTTAGGACACTACAGACAACATTGTTAGTGGAAAACATGTGTCTAGTATACTGATTTTTTTTTTTTTTTGTTTTGGTGAAGAAGTCAGTAAATATTATGGCCCTGCTATTTTAATGCACATCCATTAAGACAGGGGTTCCAGGTCTACCATTTCACTACCAAAAGAAGTTTGTAAGCGATGTCCTCTGGAAATCAAAAGTAAGCTCACTTTTTAGAAAAAAAAAATTAGTATACAATGGAGAAAGATACTTACACCTTGTTTCATACAGATTAACCTGCTCCTAAAGTGAAATAAAAACAAAGCTTCGTGCACAACCTAATTACTAGAAGACCATAACTAAATGGAGTAACTTCATAGTTCAATAATTCTTCATTCCTAGTCTATTTTGCTCTGATAAACAGTGTAAATCGTATAAATAACAGTAAAATTAAAAGCCAGTAGAAACCCATCAGTTCTCCAACATGATCTATAACACAGCAAAGAGACAACACAGAGCTGCTACTGTCACGTGGAGCATCTAACACCAGATGGCTGCAGTGGGACTTGCCCTACAACTTGCGAAAATAAACAGCTCTGAGAGCATTGGTGTCCCACATCCCTCTCATCAAACTTCTGAATTCCAACAAAGTTAAAGACTACAGCAGCATCTTAAAACAGGTTTATTTTGGATGCAGGGCAAGATGAAGCATTTAAAAAAATAGGATGGATCTGTTATTACATTGCTGCCCCCAAATGGAAATATTACTAATAATCCAGGTTGAACACTCCAGTGTAACTGCAAGAAAGCAGGAGAATTGCTGAAATCCATCAGTTATATAATTCATTGCCTGTGACTATACTGCAGGTCCAGGACTTTGAGAGTACCACAGCCTCATATGGCTTTTAACTAAGGAAGGGCTTGAAAAACAGCAGTTGAACTCTCAGCACTGTCCTTCTGCGGCCAGCTGCAGCTGAGAAACTCTGAAGTGTTTCAAAAGAAGCAGAGCCTTAGTCAAGATCAGAGTGACTGACTCAATTCATCTGTGCACATTTATTTTGCGAGACTGAGATAGAGAGCATCTGTAATGCTGGTAACAGGAAAAAACCAACATGACTTCTGTTGTATTTGATACTTACTAAGGACATGCCAGGTAGTGTTCAAGGAAATAAAATGGGCTAAATATCATTTTCTGTCTGAAAACGGGTACATCACAAGTCACATCCCTTGGACTACGTGCATCTCCAGCCGACACATAGGCTGCCACCAGTGAACCACCCCTGGTCCGTGCAAACCTCTGCAACATGTCAGGCTTTTATTCTCTGGGAAAACATTGCAGGTCAAAACTGCACAGAGGACTACCCCAGCAAGTCAGCAGTGGGGATGACCATGTCCTAGCACCCGGCCTGTACCTAATTTCCACTGAAGTCAAAGGCCAAGCTGCATGCTCTCCCCTGCTTCCCCAGAGTTAAAAACCAGGAACTAGGCAATCAGAAGTCTAAAGAATTTTAAAATAACTGCTGTTTTGTTTTGTTTTGCTATCTAAGGATGTGGCCTCAATGTTTACTCTGAGTCTACTTCTGCTCCAGTGATGCTCAGAAATGGAATTTTTAATGTACACTTAATCTCACATAAGCAAGCACAGCAGCTGGAGCTGTGAAAAGAACTTCATGGCATGACTCATAGTAAAGGTGGGAAAACACAGAATCTGAGGCAACTCACCCAGAGCTGTACTATAGTGCTAAGTGTGAATCATACCTCTGATAAACTGCATGGTCTCCTGTTGCACTCTTCGCAGAGCTATGCCTTATTACTTTTAGTATGGAAGATTCTCAAAAAGTGTGATCTATCACTAAGTAAAAAGAAGCACTGACTTTAAGCTGTAAATTTACTAACAAAGTTCCCTCTGCTAGACAGTGAGGGAAGGATTCATTTCATATAACTTCAGCCATCAAAGAAGAAAGTGTGCTGTATAAGGTAGGAAGTATCTCCTGATGGTGATGAATTCCATCCTAAGATGGGCACCTGAAATAGGCTGAATGAAGCTCTCTCTTGAAGTATTACTTTGATTCTACTGACTATAGATGGATATTGGATAACTCACTTAACCTTGCAGTCTCACTTAGAGGTGACATAAAAGAAGCAAGATGAATCCTGCTCTCCTGCTCTAGCTTGGGCAGATTTGTTAGTACATTTTCAGGGTTAACTAAGGAAAATGAACAACTTCTAGAAGTTTTTCCTCAACTGAAATTGAGTAGCAGGTTGAATAAAATAAAAATATTTATTTCAAGTTTTTAAATGGAAATTAGCTAAAATCCTAGAGAACCATCTGTGCTGTTGTAAGAAACAGGCTACTTTTCATATCTATTTTCCTCTCTCTCTTGAGAATGCTAAGATGCTAGTTAATGAGAATTAAAATATGCTGGATGCAATCTTTTCATCTCAGAAATCCCTGCACCATTATCTGTGACTATATAGCCATAAAAGGTCAGACATTAATGGTATTTAAGTGCCTAAAGATGGAGAGAATTATTTATTTTCAAAAGCACACCTCTAAAAATCTAGTCCAAAATGACTACATCAAAAGAAACATAGTAAATTTGCTCTAAATTTGAGAGGAAATGAATACAAATGACAATGCATTAGTCTGTCAGTGATCTTAATCCTGAAATTAAGATCATTTGGTAGACTAAGGCTCTTTTGTACCAACGGGATTATCACAATGATTTCCTTTTAAAGGTAATCTTTAATAAAAGGTCAAATTCTGCTATGAAGTTTTTATACACACACACAGAGACACACACACACACATGTACATACACTCCCACCCCACCCTTCTTTTTGGAGGGGGGAAAAACAGTAGATGCTTTTTGAAAAAATCAGGATACCTTCCCCTTGAAACACCTGAGTCTTAAATTTGTCCAAAAAATTGGAAATTAAGTGAAGAAGGTATCAAAGATCACATTCAAGTTGCGTTAGAGGCAGCCCATGGAGAAGAAAACCTGGATAGGCTTTTTGCTGGTAAGGGTCAATAGTTGAATATTGAGATATGTTTAGAAAGGTGATTAGTAGATACATATTTTAGAAAGACCGTACGATAGGCTGGATCACAGTTATCTCTGTGGAAGATGGTGTTCCAGGAACCACACACTGATCTCATGGTTGACACAACTTGGAAGAAAAAAAGCAAAGGCAGATGCTACTGACTCAAACATCTTTAGAAGTATTTTTATGCAGTGTGAAGAATCCAGAAATCATGACCCATTTCTGGAACATATTGGAGACAATGCTAACTTCAGGAACATTGTTGATCAAGGATTGAAATTCATTCTGTTCCTCAGCCCAGAAAACAGAATAGCCCACAAGCTATTCTGGAATATCACTAGCCATAAATTTCCAGACAGTTTTGAAAGAGCATTCAGTCTAATTCAGTATCCAGTCTTTGGCAATGTCTACTACCAGATGCTTCAAAAGATGCAATCCTGTATCTTTATATTCTCTATCAAAATGACATGTTTTGTGGTGATGCTTTTAAGTAACACCTTTAGTAATTTTTTAAACCCCTTTAAAACTTGCCAAATTACCCTCGGCTTAAATGCTTCAAAACCCATTCCACTTGGAAGGGTAACATTACTAAATATAGCCTGTTCTGAAATGGCTTTTCTTCATTCCAGCCACACCACTCTTTAGACAGTGTATGGCTTTTAGTTTGTCCTACGAACTGAGATGCAACATCTTACTAGAACTCCGTGAAGCCTGACACTAAGCTCTGTGATCAGCCAGGCTGTTAATCACCTCACTCAAGACTCTCATTCTGTGCTGTTTTTAAATTCGTAGTCAGTATCAATAATAATATTCCTTCAGAGAGCTATCCACTTTTACAGTTTGATTCAATAACTCTTTCAAGAATTTCTGTAAAGAACCATCTAAGAAGCAAACTTCAGCTAAGGAGTTAACACAATCAAAAGGCAGATATACACAGTCAAGCAAAAATCCAGCCTAACTCCACGCTGATTAGGACTTCCAGTTCCTCTGAGTGTATTCAGCTTTCCTGCACGTTTGTAGTGGGTTGACCCACCAGCAGCGAAGTACCCACCCAGCTGCTCGCTCACTCCCCTCTCAGCAGGACAGGGGAGAGCATAGGAAGAGCAAAAGTGAGAAAACCCATGGGTCAAGATGAAGACAGTTTAATTGAAGGAAAGAGGAAAAAACCCTAAGCGATGCAAAAGCAATCCCTCATTGCGTCCCACAAGCAGAACAATGCCCAGCCAGTCTCTGAGCAATGGCTACTTTGGAAGACCAGCTCCCCCTTTTCTAATGCTGAGCATGACATTGTATGGTATGGGATATCCCAGGTCAGCCTGGGACAGCTTTCCTGGCTGTGTCTCCTCCCAGCCTCTTGCTCTCCCCCAGCCTACCCGTTGTGGGCAGTGGGGTGGTGGTGCAGTGGGCAGACTGAGAAACGGGGAAAGCCTTGATGCTGTGCAGCACTGTTCAGCAATAGCTAAACCCAGCAATAGCTAAACCACCGGTGTGCTGTCAACACCATTTCAGTCACAAATCCAAAACACAGCTCTATATGGGCTGCTATGAGAAAAGTTAACTCCATCCCAGCAGACCTAGTACAATATTACTTCCAATGAGGCATACTTGGGCACTGAACCTGGCTTACTGCTGCTTAGTGTTATTCCCTGGTTTTATTATTTGTCCTGAACAAATGACTTCTCTTGTAAGTGAAGCAGCCACCATGAACAGTCCAGAGATCACTGCAAGCCCGAAACGGAGATTTTCATTAGTGGCAAGCAAACTTCTGCAGCTAAAATGTCCTTGTTATCTACAGCATCCTTCATGTCTGGTCCCTCCATGAACCAGAAGCCAGAGAAGTTCAGTTATTTTTCAGAAGTAGCTCTACCACAGCTGCAGGGTGGAGCTGTTGGGCCCCATTCTGATCTGTTGGGAAAGTCAGAGCAGTTGGCCATGAAGGTATGCCATCATTTCCCTCCTTCCCCTCCTCCCATGGGCACTTCAAAATGGCTAAAGATACAGGAGCAAATTAGAAAACTGTTGTTACCAAGTAACCAGCTCACCTCTTTCTCCTCTGTTTTCCCTTTCTACTCGAGGGAAAGTAGTGTCCTTGCTGCCTGCTGTGCCCCTCCCAGCCAAGTGTTTAAGCTTGATTGGGTTGCTGACTGGGAAAGCACACTGACCTGCACCTGCTAACTGGCCTAAACTGGTACCATCCAAATTGTGCTGTCTCAGGTGGGAGTGCCTAAAGATATCCTAGATGTTTTCTGAGTTGTTCTCTCTGCCTTGTCATCACCCAGGACTCTAGATATGGAAAAAGAAACAAAATGGCCTGTATTCTTGCAAAGAAACCACGACAAGTAGAAGAGATTTCAAAACCTCAGTCAGTACTTTTTGTATCAAATCCATGACATAAATGTGGGGGAAGATGCTGCTTGAGTTCATAGATGTTTCTAACCTACTAGATGTATTTTTCTCACAAGACTACTTATTAAGTTTTATCAGGGTAAAACTGTTTTGAAGGATTCAAGTGCTGCTTTTGAGACTACAGGAGATTTTCTTCAACTCTTATTTCTGGAGAATATTTATGGCAGCAATTACAGAATGTCAAACTAAAGAACTCTACCTCTGGGACACAGAATTACTTTTAACCCTGCTCAGCTTTGCCTTGTCATATGTTTGATAGTAATAATTAAAGTCACCCTAGGCTGAAGGGATACTTTGCTGGTAGTGAGAGAGGAAGCAAGCAGTACTGGAGATGCGGCATACCTCCTGTGTTCATATTGTGGTAACATGCTGAACTACAAGGTCATGTTTAGCCAAGGTCTGATGAAAGCCAGGATTCTTTAGTGATGTTGAACAGGGCAAGAGGCTAAGGCAGGCATAATGCACAGACATATTGGTGTGTGCTGAACCCATAACCTGTATTTGTCACATTGTTTTGATAAAATAAAAAATCTTCACATTTACAATCAGGAAAAGAACAGCAAATGCCTTATTTGCAGTGTCACTGAGAAGATCTGTTCTGGTTTCCACACCTAAGCAATTATGCATGTCACATGCATGAGAAAGCCTTTAATGTAAACTAGGGGTAACTGCCAGATTTGAAATGTGGGATGCACCATATAGAGTACAGACAAGTTCTACTGGGGAGACAGTGACTTTGAAGAGGTTGGAGACATGGTAGGTGACCAAATGGATATGGAGCTCCCAGCCAATGCAGCTGCCAATGCAGAAGATGATTCTTGTATTATTTAAAAAGATTATTAAGTCAGAATTCATATTATATCTGAGTAGGACACCTGTGGCATTAGTACAGGAATAATACGTGAAGTTCTGATATCAGATGTGAAGAACAGAAAGAGATCAGGAGTCATAGAAATGAGACACAGATCAGGAAAGCAAGTCTTAAGATTCTTTATCTATTTATCAAAGACTAAGATGTGTATTAGAGTCATGATAGAAATGAGATTCTTTATTCTAGATTAGAAAAATATAATAAAATATGGCTGAATCTAATGCCAGATAAATTTAAACTAAAAATAAGGCAAAATCAATTAAAAATTGAACACCTTACAAAAATGCAAGTTAACTTTCATCACTTGAAGTCCTCGAAGATAAAATAATATACTGCAGATCAACCTAAAACTATTTGCTTGGTGTAGTTATCATTGTGTGAAAACCCAGAGGCTATTCAGAAATTCAGACCAGATAGCTACAGTGCTCCATCTGTCCTTAAAATCATGACTCAATAAGGATTCCTGGAGAATGCAAGTTAAATCCTGTATTACCCCTAGATACTTTCTCCTGATTAGTGGATCAAAACAGAACGAAAGAGATGTAGCAAAATAATTTTCCATTGTAAGCAATAAACTGTGTGCAGAAAATATCTATCTAGTTAATTAAGTAATGGTTGGGATTATTTTATAAACAGAAGGAATCCATTTTGTAACATTCTAAAGTAAGAACTTGGAAACCGGATTCGACATTACATGACTAAATACTATTTTTGGAGTACAGAGGATGCATTCTGTCACTACCATACGCTTTTCTGAATTACTGTATTCATAGGCAGAATAAATGCTATGATTGCAACATGAAAGGGATGAATAGTTGACAAAGTAACAGAAATTTACTACCTGTATATGCAAGAACATTAAGTACCACATGCATTTTCTTAGTATGTCTACAACTGAGCAGCCAAAGGAAATATAATGAATGCTTCTTACTGAAAACCATTTTCTTAAAACAACTTTGAGCTTAAGGAGTGAAAAATCTTACCTGCAAACATATTGCCAGGTTAACTCTACAGCCAAGAGATGTGCTGACAGCCCGGGGATGGAGACCAAGGTCTTTAAATAATTTTGAAAATGACTGAGTAAGAGCTATCCGAGGTCTTTCTTCAGCCACTACTACACATGTCCGTACACGTGAAAGGTCCAGTCCCCTTGCCTAAAAAGAAGTTAAAATGTAACAAAGGCCACAAATGGGCAGATTTAATAATAAAAATTAGTAGTACATAAGTGTATTATGTAGGTATTATGATTCAAGAGGAATAGCAGAATAGAGGCTAAGGTGCCAGTATAATTTCTATCTTTCCTGGAGGCTGGATGGCCAGATGATAGTCTAATAGCTGGAGAACAGCGGATATACTTGCTTGTCATCTCAATGTTAGCATGTAGGAAGAGCTATTTCTGAAGGGAGGGAATGCTATTTCCCAATATTAATTCAGAAAGCCAGTGAATAACAGCAAACAGGAAGCAGTCTCTAGCCTTGGAAAAACTGATTAGGAAATTATTAAGTGAGGACGGTAAAGGCTGGAGACATCATAAATATAAGTATCCCAAGATCTAATTTATTTCAGTAGCATAGTGGAAAATCTAGATGATTTCAGAAATGTAACTGGCAACCTGGCTTTTAATTTTTTGGGAAAAAAGAAGATCTCCCCCCCCACCTCAATGAGGACAATCCAGTTAAAACAATACAGTACTTTTAAGTATGTGATTATTTAACTACAGGGGTCAAAACCAAACTAGTACTTCATATAATCAGGGAATTCATAAAGCATAATATACAATGTAATACTCCTTGGGCGTCTTGGACGTTTACACCTCTGTTTTCCAACACTTGCCTATCAACACAGGCTGCAACATAGATCAGAAAGCTTAGGTAAATAAAAGCCTTTCCTTGATGTTTAAAAGCCTTGTGATCTGAAAAAGAATGACTGATATTCATATATAGCCTTTGGCAAAGAATAACATGGGTTCTGTGGAAGCTGCCCTTGCCCTCTGATGATTTTTTCCTCACTGCAGACATTTAGCACAGCTGTTCATGGCAGGGAAGGTTCTCAAACACCACTGTGCAGACGACAGGTTGTGCAGGATGGCAGAATTACTCACCTTCAGCGACTCTGTTTGCGAACCGAGTCCCTTAGTACAAAGCTCCATGACCGAATAGGAACAAAACGTGTCTCTCACTTTGTACTGACTCACGGCAAGAAGCCACAAAGCGGGATTGGTCTCCAGTTCTGAGGGAGGAATCAAAATAGACTGGTGTCCTGAATAAACGCTGTAAAGACACAAGATTCGTTAACGCACACTAAACGCCTGTGTCCGCAGGTGTTTACAAGCTATAGGGTACTAGAATAAAAAGTTCATCACAGCACTGGATGAACCATGTAATAATGTTACAGTGCTCTACAGGTCCAGTAGTTTAACATGAAGTTTAACTCTGTTTTTTGCTGTGCCTTCAGGTCTCTGAGGAATCATGAGGAATGCAGACAGAATATGCTCCTAAAATACTAATTTACTCAAAATGCCCCTGGACTTTGCTGTTAGATACCAAAGAGAGCAAAATAGCTTAGTTATTAATGGTGCTAATAAACAGTATTATAATATCAACAAAAATTATGTGTTGCTGACAAATAATTAAGATTGAGTAATTACCATTTTAAGATACCTTGATTAAAAGAGTACTTGATTGCTTAATATGGAAATAACCTCTCTCCTGCTGAGGCAAGCAAGAGGTTTGCAATCATTTTCAAGGGAGTAAATCTGGCCCCAATCTAACAATCCTTGTGGCTTTAAATTTCTTCTGTGAAAGTTTTATGAACTTTTAAAACCCAAATATACTACATCTCTTTTTTATTGGATACCCAGTGAGCGTAAGTATTGAGAAAAGACACTTATCAGGGTCCCTGAAGGACACAATTATGACAGAGCTAATTTCTCTGGTACCAAGATTCTCCCCAAGGAAAAAAATTATTCCCAATTTGGTGTCTTTATTTCCCGTAGGTCCTATGTTGTTCACTCATCTCAGACAGGCAGATTTACCATCAGTTTTACAGTCCCCTCATATCTTAATTTGTGATTTGTAGATATTTCAAATTGGAACGGTCATAGCATAAAACGCCCAAATCACAGTTCTGAGAAAGGACCATAAAGCCTCAGAGATTTATGACGCACATGAGAGAAATTAATTTGTGACTTGAAAACTTGAAATGCCAGCTTGGTAAAGTAAAGCTGAGGTTTTCAAATCCAAGTGCCCGAGGTAAGACATGAAATGGAACTTTATTTTCAGGAATATGAACATCTCTGTAACATTTGACATTAGGAAGAAGATACACACCTTTACTATTCTTGAAGATGGGCTGCTCACACAGCTTCCCTCCCTGGTGAGTGAGTGCCCGCACTCCCCCCAAACCCAGATGAGAGTGCTTTCAAAAGCTGTGCAATTTAGAACAAGGTTTGTGTGACCTGGATGTCTTTACTTGGTATGATAAAGGCATAAAAGGTATACAAGTCCAGCCACAATGGCAGTTAATAATCCAAATAGCTTAGGTCTCTGCTGGAGTATGAGCCAGAGGATGTCATGGAATATGTACGAACTACAGTTCAAATAATTTCATTCATCATACAGTAAAAATTTTATCTTTGACTGCTTGTCCACATTTATGCCACTCTTGATGATTCATGACCAGTGACTTGCCACGGAGCGATGTGTTCTCGGATACGGTTGACATAATGACTATAGCACAGAACGGTCAAATGAAGCATTATGCTTTTATGTTGCTTTTATGGAATCAGAATAAAGTATGACCAAACCCTGAGCATGTGCTTCATAGACATGTGAAAAGAGATGTTGGCAAACTTACCCAAGCCTGAAAGGAGTATGCCCTGAGCTCAAGTGACACATCAAACCCAGCGAGAGAGTAGTAACAGTTTTTACTAGAAATATTACTTCACTCTTTCTCAGCCAATTCTATTAAGTTTTTCAGAGAAAACCAAAAGGTCTTAGTTCTTCGCAAATTTAAGGTTAGGGCCCCACAAACAATCAAGGTGTGTGATCTGTCTGGTAAACACGTAATTCTTACAAACAGGAAGCTGTAATCACTCGAGTAAGAACCTGGGATGGGCTCCAATCTGTATGATTACAGTATACAGAGATTCAGCATCAAACCCTTCCCCCTGTCCCTGAACTCCTCTAGTTGATGCAACCAATATCAGAAGAAAAAAAGAATCTGCTCAATAATAAACAAACTGCCGGGGGTCAAATGTGGGAGAATTATTAGTCAGAACCACATTAAGATCCCTCAAGTGCCACTTACTCAACTGAGAAGAACATCCCAAAATAAAAACAAAACCAGAAGAACAAACTTTATCCCTGTACTGAGAAATGCCCACACAAACTCCATAGTAATAAAGGAAGAAAAAGCTGCATTGCTTTCAGTACAAGAACAGAAAATTGATTCCAAGGGCATTTTACCAGGAAATAGTCCAAAATGGTGAAATTTGGGAATACAAAAGTACACCAAAGACAAATTTTTTCTGGCTCAGCAACACTAATGAGTGGGGGTGAACTGTTTCCCTCTCTTGATCAACTTGTGCTGAACAAGTAAGAAAGATACTTGTGTTTGCTCTTAACCTCCCACCAACAGCCATGCGGCAAAGCATGAGGATCTGGATGCAAAATAAACCCATCTTCTCCAGACTGAGGGTAACAAACACTCATGGTAAGACTTTGACTAAAACAATCACTCTGATTAGACAGAAATAAATGAAGATGTTGCTAGTACCTCTTCTGAGTTTTCTAATGCCTCAGAAATACTGAGGAGTTCAGAATTAAACTGCAGAGCAGCAGGAAATATCTAGCAGGAAGGAAACTTTCTGTTTCCTCAGACATGGCCTGCTCTTGTCTACAGTACATAAACCTACAGAAAGATGATACGGTGCCTGGGAACTTGATGACCAACACAGGCTTTGCCTACCGAGCTGTGGTTTAATAACCCATGCATATAATATGATTTGCTAGAGCAGTTGGTGGAGCTAGGAGAAGAACTACGAAGACAAATTTCTGGTGTGAATGTGCCAGTTCCACAGCTGAAGTGGTTTATGCAGCACCTGGCCACCATTATGTCAGTCATAACTTGGCTCACCTCCCTGAATCAATCTCAGAAACATTACGCAGGTTTTGTGAATCACTCCAAGCAACAAAACATTCCTGGTAGCCACATATCCTTGCAAATTCACAGACTTTATACTTCCATGTTAACCCCGAGAAGCTGTATGTCACCAGTGTTTTGGTGGAGAGAAGCTGAGAAAAAAAAAGATACTCTCTTGTATGGCTGGTTGAAACATTTCTACTGCGCCGGTGGTTTCAAATCACTGTGAGATGTTAGAGGTTGTTTGCTTAGTATGGATGCCAACAACTAAGCAGAGGACCATGCACTTCAACAGACTGCAGTTGTGGAAGGATGCTTTGGAGATGCTGGATAAAGCTAGATATGGTCCCAAACCTATAGGAAGTTCTGTCAATGCTGCCTCCATGTACTTCTAGGTATGGTAGAGACGTTTGGTAGGTACGTCTAGGTATGGTACATTCTAGATGTGGTAGAGTTAATCCTGAAGCTGAGGCACTGAACAAATAGTTCCATCTCACCTCAAAACATGATAGTCATCAAGAGACGATTAAGCTGTCAGCTTTGCTATTCTCATACTGGAAGCAACAAAATCGTGGTGAACACTGTGGCATCAGGGAGATCAGACAGGATATTAGGAAAAGTCGGGGGCCTAAATATAAATTGTAGAAGCTAAAATTACTGTTCTGAAATTGCAACAATACATGATATATTGGAGTAGGTGCAAGAATTGTTATATAAATACTGGGAAGGAACTGAAGCAAGATTGTTTCTTCCACTGCTGTACAAATCTGTTGTCACAAAAGTAACTCCATCTCCTGATGTAAGTCTTATAACAGGAGGAGACACAGTGCAGAACTGCAGAGACTATCTGACAGACCTGGACATCTATTTATCAGTCCCCACCACTTTTAGAAAATGCAAAAGGAGTAGGCAAAAAAGAAGACAAAAACCAGAGAGTGACTACAGAGCATCCCTGCATCATCTTGTCACAATGACTTTTGGGATGCAGATGCAGAGTGAAACGCAGGGTAGCTGAGGTGGAAGATAACCTTTTGGAAATGCTGTCTTCCTTTAGGGGACTAAAAAGCAATCTGGGGGAAAAAAATATTCATGTGGTGGACAAAGCCTTGGATTTTGGCAGTAAGTGAAGAGCCTTATCTGCCTGCACTAAGCAAGGGCTGCCCAAGGACAGGAATACTCCAGTTAAATGCACCAGGATGCATTTTGGTATGACAGTGCCATCTGATCACACCACCGGTTCCACTGGCTGGGAGGCTGTTTTGGCAGCATATGAAGATGCCTGGAAGGACATCTTGGCACTTAACTGTTCCACTGAATTGAAGATTTACCCCACGTTGTGCAGAGGCAGATTAACAGTGAAGTCTGAGGTTTTATTAGAGTTCCAAAAATTTCAGCAGGGCAATAAATGCTGACAAATGGCAACTGCAATTTGCAATTGCATTCTGGCAGACTACTGACCCGCCACTGCCCTTACTTCTGAGTGGTATGCGCTGCTTTCCCACTTACCTGCAGGAGGCAGGTAGGTACTGCTGAGCCTTGTAAGTACATGCATTTAGTTTCTGCATTTCTACAGATGATATTTGGCATTTAGTGATGCAGGACAAGTATGGGAACTGGGCATTTGGTAGAGCCTGAAATAATTGAGTTGCCATGCCCATAATTCAAAATCTGTGAAAAGAATCTGCATACTGAGGGAACCTGAACAGGACTGAGCAAAAACCTTCACAATCGTCTGGACCAGAGCTTGTAGGAAGGATGGTACAGGCCACAGAGGAGAGTGTTTGGGCATATGCCTGACCTAGGCTTCATAGGACTTGGGCCAAAATCAGATCTTCAGTTCTGCTGGAGACCCACTATGTGCACAAAAAGGGGACTTTTGGAGAACAAGTAAAGGACCTCACACCACCTGCAGAGTCCAAAGATGCCCACTTGGCATACAGTGCACTAACAGCATGACTGCACATGGTAAGCAGATAAGCAATCAGTACTGGTGAGACAGAGATATCTCACAGAGAAGTTTAACTAATGTATAGCAAAAGGGATCACTGTGTAGGGCACACAGATTTTCCCAGAAAGGAAAAGGTCTCACCCATAAATCTTGATAGGCTTCCAGTGCTGAGAACAGGTCCAGTCTTTACAACTTCCACATCAGAGTACTGGGAGCTAGTGAGAGCAGTGCCATAACCCAGCACTTTGCTTTAACTCAAGCTCTGGTGTTGGTACCCCAACCAGATACCCGTAAGTCTTTGGTCAACACTGAAATGCCAGTATTTTCTTCCTGTAGCAGGTGTCCCTGCACTACCTGCTGGGACAGTGCTGTCTGCCCAGAATGAGAGCCAGAGGTTAACTGGAACTTTTTGTTACTGGCATGTCTTCAGAAGGCTTTAACCTCCTCCTTTCAGAGACTTGTTTCAGCAATATCTGAGCCTCACAAGGGAATCTTTCTAACATGGCTCCAGGCTGCTCCTGGGCACTTCTGAACTGATGTGTAACTTCTCATTGGGAAGCATGTTGTTGACTGCTCCTGAGCACAAACACATCACCCGGCAGCACCAGGAGTGGGAATCATACACTTGGTGGAACTTGGAGTGCTCTCAGCCATTTCAACACAAAGTCTTTTCATCTAAATACTTAAAGCAAGTGAGCAAGTTTTAAAACTCTGGCCACTGTTTCTATTTAGTATTGAAGAATAAAGAGAGATGGCCATCTTGCCCTGCATAGGCAACACAGTCTGAGGTTAACTGGAGGATGCAGACGGCAGTGTTATTTCTGTTGGCATTGGCATTAGAGACATCCTAAGGCAGGCAGAGGCTAAACACATCCAGCTCAGTTCATTACAGCACAGTTTGTATTTATAAGCCATTGCTCAGACTTGAGCAGCACTCAAGTTAGTCTGTCAATGCATCGCAGAACTCGCTATCAAGGTAACTCAGGGCTTTCAGCTGCACTTGAACCTTGTAGACCTGAGGCAGGTTTAACAGACCTATTGTAACGTGGAAGAAATGCAAACTGTCTCTTTCACAAATTGCCACTGGCTAAAGACTCCACAGGAAATGGGCACACAGCAGTGTGTGGGCAGATGCACTTTTACATTCCTCCTGCCCCAGTTACGCACTTTGCAAAACACGAGAGATTGGTTATGTTCATATCCTTCACTTCCCATGTCAGAATTATCCTTTTCTGATGTGTCATTTAGTCTTCTTTATGCAGTCTTGCCTTTAATTTGCTATAAATGGGCTGAAAATTGGGTGAAATGCTCATGCCTGCCAGATATCTTCAAGTTAGGCTAAAAAACCTAGTAATATTTAATGAGTCTTAGCACACTAAAGTTTTCTAAAATGCAGTTCTCATGTTAATGCTTCAGTTCCTTGCTTACTTCTTGCACGGTTCCACCTGTTCGGTTAATAAGAAACCTTGCAGTCTCTTGCTGCAGAAAATATTCAGCAGCACCACTGGGGACTTCAGCTTGTGGCTATGGAACAGAGACAGCAGGAGCAGGACAGGAGAAAGCCATGTCACTGCATCTTATGTGGAAAGCCTTCCCAGGACCATTTTACAGTATTCACACTATTTATTACATAGCCACCGTGGACTAGAAAATTCAGTTCCTCTGGTTCAGTTTGAGTCTTACTGACTTGCACTATTACAATCTCAGTGTCTGAGAATATATATATATATAATTTGTTTAAAATTATCGATGTACTTAATTTTAATTTCAGCAAGGACAATTCTATCTTCCAGTAGTAGGAGTAGAACTGCAATATGGGTTGGCTTAGCTGGGCTAAAATGGAGGGAAAATTCTTACTCTATTGCATCGCTCGGCAACTATCAATCAAGTAAATCTGCACTAACGAACTGCAGTATGCTTTATTCTGTCCCACAGTGAGCAGCATTAAGATAGGGACATCTTCATTTCAGGAAGCATTTTTGAACAATGGGATTTAGTATTGATTTTTTTTACATTGGAGGACATTTACTTTTTTTTTTCTTTTAAAGAATGTAATACATTTTAAAATGTAATGCAACTCTAAGTCAGAATACTAGGAGCACCCTCTCAGAATGGATAAATGAGATTATTAAAGAGAAAAACACAAAAATAATGTATTCTTTTATTGAGTGATTAGTAAGAACCTGTTAAAATTAGGAAGTTTGGGGTTTGTGAACTCACATGGGTCTGATGACTGCCACCACACCCAGGACGTGCTGTTCAATGACAAAGGTTCCAAGGAAACCCTGCTGGAGCATGCAGCCAGTTTAGAGGGAACGTGGTAAATCCCATTTTTTTAAAATGTATTGCTCTGCTTTGCAAGGTTTCTTTTCTTTATTATTTTATACCCTTTAGGCCATAAAATAATAAATTTTTAAAAAATAAAAACTTTGCAAAACTATGCAATATATTCCAAACTTACCAAAGGGCTGGCTCCATGCTCCAGCAGCTTTCCTAAGTAGCTCTGACCTCACAGAATGGGGCATTCTGGGCCACCACAGTGGAGCAGGCCAGCACAACGTCTAAGCACCTACAATGGGGATAAAAGGTTAGTTTTTTCTTTCACTCCTTAGTCAATGCCTCCTTTGGTCTAGTTAATAAAGGGATTAAAATGTACTTGTCACTTTAACTGCACCTAGCACAGGAGGTTGCTTTTTTTTCCTGCTGGGCACCTAAAACAAAGAGTTCCTATTTAACTCTCAAAATGCCCTAGCTGATAAAAAATTGAAGATCTAACTTCATTTCCATATGCCATTAGAAGTACTAATTTAGTTAAAGGGAGTGGTGACATACAATCGTAACTTTACAGTAGAATCCTCTGAGGTTGAAATCTGGGCTGTAAAATGTTGGGGAGGATTTTGGTATGCTAAACTACAGAGCAAAACGCAAAGTTGCAAAGTTTTAAGTTACGAAGAGTAAGAGCCTAATAACCTCCAGGATGTATTTTTTGCTATCACATCAAATAATACTCAGCTCTAAAATAGTAATGAAATGGAAATTAAGTTTGTAAGTAGAATTAATGAAGCTGTATCTGATGTCAGCTTTCTCTAAATGACAGGTGCAATTCAAGCAGCCTGCAGTTTTTCTAGTTTTATAAGAACAGGAGATCAGTGGCAAAGAAGAGATTGACATGATGGTTCATAAGATTAGAATGTTGCTGGCCTGATCTCAGTTCCTTCAACTCCCTCGTTTCCTTTCTCTTCTTTGAAAATGGTATAAAATTTTCTATTCCTTCTACAAACTACAGAGGGGCACAGACCTTGATTGCTTTCTCCCAAAGGCTCGCTGCCTTATTCACTTGCCAGTCATAAACAATCTTCTCCTCCTAAAAGGCTGAATACTATCAGTATTGGGAAGGACCTAAGGGTAGCAAATGCTTATTTGTTGCAAGTATGGTTCTGGAAGAAACAAAACTTTCCATATTCAGGAGTCATGGGCACCACAAATTACTTGGGTTTTGGACAGGTCAACATTTATCTGTATTTTACGGCTCTATCATGATGTTGCATATAAGTTATTCTTGGATGCTCCACGTCCCAACATTATCCCATACAATAATACATTCCTTAGCTGAACTCCTCTATGGTGCTCTACTGTCCTTCCCTGGTCTCACTGAATGCACCATGGCAGATTTGGCTTAGCACCCAGCAGAGAGAGAGAAGGCCTAACAGTCTTGACATCAGGGCATGCTGGAACACAGAAGTCTATACGGGAAATATTCAATGAGTTAAAAAAATCAACATTTTAAAAATTTAACTTAAAGAGACTGATATAATTAAAATCTCAAAATTTCTGAAAGGTTTTCTGAGGTTTTTTGCAGCCTAAATATTTTTATTTTTGTCTTGGGGAAATAAGATGTTGAAAAAAAAAAGATTTTTCGAAACAAAGAAATCTCTACACCCTATGTAAAATCTGAAATAATATTAGGGCAAGTATAGTTTAAATCAAGAAAGACTGATCAAGAATGAATTAGCTAATACTGTTAATCTTTGGCCCATTTAATATTTAGTAACAAATATTTTAAAAGGGCAACAAAACCGGCCAATAGCCTACTTTTAAATAAACAATAATTTCTGAAAACAAATTGTTGCAGTTGTTATCAAACAATGCTTCCTTCAGGTATTTAGTAAATTGGTAAAAAGTTTATCCAGAGTATTTTTATTGCCCTCGATTATCTTCATTTTAGTAACTAAAAATAGCAGTACTGCTAACACCAAAGAACTTTCTATGTCGGACTACTGTGACTCTGAGATGTCTTCATCAATATGTGCTCCATTAACACTCCCATAGCTCCTTCCCTTTGCCTCTGCATCAAATCAGCAAACTTAAAAAAAAAAAAAAAGAAAGAAAAAAAATCGATGGAACTGCTTTCAGTGCTGAACTGTAACTTCCCTGGAGTACAGAGAATGACAGAATTGTTAAATTTCTAAAATTCTTATTAACAAAAAAAGCTGATTCATATTTCACTAGAAATGCTTTTCTCTGATAGCTTTGCCACTGCCATAGAAGTATCTTTCTGCAAGAAAACACACTTCCACGTCTCCGCAAAAATCACATCCATAAGTCCCACAAACGGGGAAGTCCCTGGTATCTACTCATGCTTTCAGATTAGAGAATGAAAAAGAGGACACCAGGAAAACAATTCCTCAAGTATTAGTAGAGCACTGCTTTCATCAAATAAAACTAGCCAGACTCTGCAGAGACAGCAGTAAAACAGCAGGAGGTCAATGAGCAGCTGTGTTGATGCTCTGCACTCGTAAGTCTAAATACCTAGAACCGTGTCCCGCTCAAAGAAAGCATATTCTCCATACAGCACTCTCCGTATAGCTTCCAGCAATTCCAACTGTCTATGTCCCAGAGGTATTGTCTGTTCTTCCCATCCTTTTACCACTCACATCATCTGGTTTGTTGTATTATAGTACAATGGAAATGGTATTTCAAAAGGTTGAGGAGAAACCTCACCTGCAGAGGCACCAGAGGACAAACCCAAGTCCACAGTAGGGGTCCAAGCAGATAGCGACTTCTCTGGAGGGATAAAGCTCACACTGCAGCTTAATAGAACGACAAAAGGCACTAGTGGCTGCATGAGACATCTGAAAGACAACAGCAAAGTAATTAAAATGATCAACTGTGTCATTCAGAAGGCTCATTCCCCAACTGCACCAAGTGCTCAAATCAGTTACAGAATAAAGAAAACAAATAAATATTGACTTTGTGCTCAGTGTAAACACATGTAATTTATATCTAAGAAAACATAATTTTCCTTTAAAAGGGCATCCAAATAACCGTGAAAGGGGAGGGGAGACAGAATGAATGATAAGTTTGAAGTGATTTAGGGAGAAAGCTGTGAGTGGTTTAGAGATGTGCTCCAGTCTGTATGCAAAGCTAATGATAACAAGCTAAACTTTCTGGAAAAACAAAGAAATGAATGAATGCAGGATCTGTCTGAAGTATTTTGTTGATCATCAGTAACATATTTCTGAGTACATATTTCTTAATACAATAAATAAAAAATGCCAATGCACTTTTTAAATTGAAGAGGATTTTTCATGTAAAGTGATACCAAGGACCTAATCATTCAGCAGTAAAGATCCGCAGTAAACTTAGTAAGGGTTCTGTAAAATGTCTTCACGTTATCCAGGCTCCTAATTGAGAAACAGGCTCTTCAAATCTTGGTAAGAAAGCTCTCAGAGGTAAAACAAGCAGAAAGTAGAAACAAAAAACCTGATCAAAAGGAAATTATTCTGATTTTTTTTTCTAGTTTTAGGATGTTTCCCACACTCACCCATCCTGGCTTAGAAGTCCTAACTACAGTGGGAACAGAATTACATCTTTTAATCTTTGTCCTCTCTGTTAATAACAAGGAAGATACATGTGTTAGAAATACAGCCTGGATAGGATTTAACTCATCTAACCTTTGATCTCTGCCACATACTGAGCTAGTTGCCTTATATACTGTTAAGAGTCAATGGAGGGGAACAGGCATTTGGAAGGTAAAATTTATTTGATCTTAAGGTAAACAGGGGAATAAAGCTCCAGAAGTCACTTTTTCTCCATTGCCAATGAGCACCATAAATGAGGCTGGACATGTTCCAAGTGATGCAAAAGGCCCAGCTCAAAACAGGTGTCCACACAGTGATCATCTGCAGTTTGCAGAGATTAATTCTACTCTAGCTGAATCAAAACCACTTTTTCACACAGGATTAAACTGAACTCTATAGGTCCAGAACTGGTGTTATTCCATGATTTTTTACACCATATTGAGTGAAAGCTATTGAAAAAGTTGAGAGTAAACTTAAGTGGAATCTACTACTTCCAAAGTGATGACAAAACATTTATCAACTTTTCAGAAGCCACATAAGTTGTTTAGCCATTTTTTTAATTTAGCACCACTGAGTTATGAATATAAGCCTTGTGGTCTCTTATGATCCTTTTATAATTAATTAATCACTAGTGATGATCTAGTAGATGGTAACTGTTTACGTAAACATGCTGAGTCAGTGATCTGGAGGCTTTGTGACCCAGGTATCAGAAGGTCATCAAGAATTCCTTGACAGATTTATCTGGATTTCCCTTTAGCCACATTAAGAAAAGGTTTGGTTTGTCGACTTGCCCTGCCTTTGACTATCTTTGAAGTTCTCCAGATACTGACTTTGCACAGTAAGTAGTAATTTCTGCAAGTCTGATAAGGTGGAATTCAGACCTGATTTAATAGACTCAGATGACTGCATCTGAAACAATCATTTAAGGCTCCCTTTAGAAGAAATGAAGACTTATGTGACATTCACTCAATTCAAAAACAGGTGTTTCAGATAAGTCAGATAAACTACACCCTAAAAGTCCCCACTTCTCTGTTGATTACTGAGGAGCCCAATGACTAGTCCACATCTGTAGGCATTGTAGCTATTTAAAGTTAGATGAATCTTCAAGGACTGTCCAATATGTGACCATCAGCCAGCTCAGCCATTTAACCATCAGTCAGCCTCGGGCTGGTCACTTCACCACTCTGTGCTTCAAATTCTCCATCTGAAACCTGGGGAAATGATGCTTGCTTTGTTTATGAAGTATGCTGACAGCTTCTGAAAATAGATGGATGATGCCAAAGAGTATGAGGAATTCAATGTAGGCTATAAGTGTGACACATCGGCAGAGATTGCTGAAATAATCATAATCCTTGGATATGCAACAGATAGGAGTAAGGAAGTAACAGGTAAGAATAAAAGAGTGATTTTACCTCTGCCTGTGTGTTGGTGAAACCAACACTGGAATAATATGTAAGTTAGCAGCTAGGTAAAACAACTTTGATGAATTGTGGCTAGAGGGTTGGAGAAAATGGCAGAATAAAGATTTAAAGAGCTCAAGATGCCTGAGCTTATCAAACAAATCCATCAATGAATTTTTTGCTGCTTCCTCTAGTCTTGTACCAGGTGAATATACCAGAGACATCAGCAGTTCCCTTAATTGCACAAAGAAAGTATTGAAGACCAATGGCCAGTAGTTGAGTTGCAGTAAGGAGGAAACAGTGAATGGGCACTGGAACGAGTAGAAAAAGGATCACCGAGTCTCATATCCTTCATAAAATGGAAATAATAGATGAGTCAGTTGAAGAATGCTTCAGGGAGACAAGCTAGTGGGCTATCCACAGGGGTATCGGTATAAAATTTTTAGTCCAAGGAGGAAGAGAGGGGCTAAACTTGCCACACACAGTACCGTAGTGAGTATAGAAAAACTAATTTAATGTTAATGGAATCAAATAATGACTGCAAGGGAGGAAGCAATTCAATTTCTATTACCAAAAATCAAGAGGAGTTACAAATCAGGAGCAATGTACCACCTGCCAGCCAGGCATGATAGCAGGAATGCCAGCTTTAACAAGAAGTCCCTACCTTTACCCCTGCTAGCATGCCAGTTGTGGAGACACTGAAGTCAAGGTAAGCAAGCGTTTCAGGGTTAGAAGGTTTGTAGATCTGTGCAGGCCGCTTCTTTGGCAAATCGTCTAGTGAAAATAGAGAAAGAAAATGTGTGTATCTTACTCCCATGACAGATAGACCTCTGAGTGCTTGACAAATACAATGATAGAAGAAGACACAGAGGTCCCCTAGCCTTAGTACTCACCTGTATCTAGTACTGGAGGCCACGTTCTGACATCCACTGCTGCTGCTGCCTCTCGCGACCGTAACAATTTACATATTAATTGTGTAGTCATTAAGCAGGCAGAGCGGCTCACCTAGGAATTTAAGAAATAAGTAATAACGCAATGGGATACTGATTAATTCTCCCATGAAAATGAGCAAGACCATGATTTATTTTCTGCCAGAACAGGACACAGGTATATTAGTCTTATGTTTTCCAATCAGGAGGTGGAAAGATGGACAAAAAATGCAGCTCACAAAGCAGACAAAGTCATGTGAGTTTTACAAATTACATGAAAATTGCACTTTGAGAAGAGTGTTGTAATGAAGCTAAAGGCACCCTAATAGTGAGAATGTGACTTTTCCAACACATTATATCAGCTATCAACCCAGAATGCCAGTACAGAAGACTGCCACCAAAACATTTCCTATGTGATGGTGATATATCTTGGTTTATAAACAATATTTTTATGTAAACCAAAACCTAGCCTGACATTTATATGAATAACTTTACTATCTCAAGTCAATTTTATGTTAGCCATATATTTCCAGTTCCTGTGCTAGTGATAAACCACTGGGAACTCTTCTGATATCAGCAAAAGTAGCTCTAGACCAGAAATTGTGCAAGTGGCACTAAGAAACGAAATGGTGAATTTACTGCAAATATCATCTGCACTGAATTTTAGATGACACATGCTGAAGGTATTCTCCTTTTAGATTTGCTATTTTTAAAAATACTTAAGTGGCAACTATGAGAATATTTCTTACTGATTATAAAAATTAATATATTTAAGGAAATATTCAGACAAACTTAAATAGGAACACTGTTAATCACTGAAGATAGTACAGAGGAAAAACTGAAATTCTTCTTTTCCCCAAACTTTGAGAATCTGTGCAAATATTGCTAAGAGTATTCTTTTCTTTAAAGAATTTGAGACATTTCATTGTACACTGAATTTGCACTGTTCAACCTAAGGAAATCAGTAACAACATGTACACTAAATTTTACCACTTAGCAGAGGAGATCAACTTCTGTTGACAGTAATCTCATGGAGGTCAACTTTATAGAGCACATGAGGAAATTAGGAGCATCCAAGCACTGACCCAAGCTCTACTTACTTCCACTAACCCCATGATTTCCCTGTATGGATGATCTAAATATTTCAAGCTAAAAGTGAAGACAAAGGAAGCCACTGCAGCATCCCTTAATCCAATCATGTCACTGTCACATGGCAAGGTAATTCTTACATAGCTAATAATCTTAATCTATGAAAATCTTGATTTGGGACATAGTAGAGCCATAAAACAAAAGGAATTTCAAGAGTTGGTGGTTACTAGGCTTCTCAGGAATTATATTATCTGGAAGATGAGGAGGTTTATTAAAATACAGAATGTCCATGCCTGGAGAATAGCAAGTAAACACATAGGCATGGTGGGAAGGAGAAAGAAGACATCTTAGCTACATGTCAGCAACTGCTTGACATGGGGCTCAATAATGTTTAGTTATATTTTACTACTACGGGTTCATCACCAAAACACAATTAAGTAGGCCAAATTTTGCTCAGAAGTCATTCTTACGGACTTCAGAAGGTGCTGTGTAGACATATAGCATGTCAGATCAGGTTTTGACCCCATCACATCAGGAAATTTATATGATTGCATTTGCAATGAAGGAACAGCCTCAGTATTTTAATTTCTGCAAGGTCATCCCTCTCCAAAATGAAAGAAAATGTTGTGTAAAACAGAGCTGAGAGGCTTTTAAGTCAAAGTGGCATTAATATGGCTAACAAATTTCAACATTTTATTTAGTCTATTGAAGGGACGACGATTACAAGTCAGCTTAGACCTGTCCTAGCTTTTCATCATGAAACCAAACAGATCTAGTTTGGCTATTAAACATTAAAGGAAAAACAAAGTAACACATATTGCATCACTTCTGTGATTTTAACAACTGATGTTTAAAAAATGTGAGTGCCAAAATATTAAATAATGAGAACCCTGAAGACAATAGGACAATTTCTCATACCTCTACTGATACTTTGTGGCATCTGATGCCGTAAGGAAAGCCACAAATTATAACTATCATCTCTAGTACTTATTACTCGAAAGTATCAACATTAATTAGAAATGTTAAAATCACATTTGTTTCAACTTGTTTTTTCAGAAACTCAGAATTCCATTCAATAGATTAGAAACTGCCAGATGTAAAAGGCCATCTCTTTACAACCATTTTATTTCCCTCAGTAACAAGCACAATGCAGTTATTTCTGTGCAACAAAGACTAAACAGTATTAGATAAAGCCAAAATACCAAAAGAAAGTATTGAATGGAAAAGTCTGAGTGAGTAACACTTCTCTGGATGAAACAAAATACCGACCAACATCTTTACAACAGAACTTTGAAATCACTTCAAACTGCAAAACAATTAGATGTACTGAGCTGAGCACAAATCACCATCAGGTCAAGCTAAGCTTTCCATTGCAATTTTTCTCAATAGTCAGTGTAGCATTGCCAGGTGAGGAATCCTACCATTCCTGGCATACAGCTAAATACAAGAAAGCACTTCAAATATGTTTCCTGAAAGGAGTAGCATAACTGCAGCAAAATGTGACAGCAGAAGACAGAAGGTTGTGTGCTGTCAAGCAGTGTTGACCCTGCAACACACTGAAGTGCTGAATCTTTTGGAAGGAATACAACTCTTCAACGTACACCACCACTCACTTAAGTTACTGTTCCTAAAGACTATGCAAATCCATCACCCATTTAATCGACTTGTGCACTTTCAGGTATCTGCTCACCTCCACAATCATCTTCACTGTAGGTAATGTGGTAGCTATGTTCTGGGGATGTGGAGGTCGAACCGTTATTGGCACACAGCCTGCATACAGGCATCCGTAAAATGCAGCAATCAGGTCTATTCCTGCATGAAGAACAAAACAAAAATCCTCCCCTGAAAATCAAATCATTTAATCACAGACGCCTATGTCAGCATAAATATTACTTGGAACTCAACTCAGAAGGTTAAATGAGCAACTAAGCCCTTTAACAGACTTCTTTTTCAGCCCCTTGTCAGTATTTGTTCAGCTTCACTGATTCCTTTCAATTGTACTGTTCTTCTGAGCATGAAAAACCAAAGGCGACACACAAAGCTGCAGACAGATATCATCATTTAGGTGAACTCCACTTTTATGATCAGGAAATAACCTGTTAAAAAGACAGACTTCTACAGATTAATTATCTTCCTAAATTTACATTTATAGATAAATGAGAGTCTACAAGAAGAGGGATGCCCCAGCAAAAAGATGAGGTAGGATGATGCCTGTTCCTATCAGCTGCAGAAAGAACATCTGGAGGTTTCATTAAATACTGTTTTTCTCATGTCATTTTTAACCTTAGATATAAAGCTTTGATTTATCTACCTGAAATTTTACAGTAAAAAAGGGAGTCATGATTTTGAAATCCTGCTTCTAACATAAAATTATGTGTTGTTCTATATAAATATTGACTGCAGGTGACAGATTGTGGACAGCACACTTCAGGCTGAACAGACAACAGCACAAAGATCCCTTGAATACTGTTGTTTGATAGCTCCCTGGTGCTGTACAGAGGCTGTGATAAGATGACAAGGGGGGCTGTTTTATTCTGTCAGTGGAAAAGGATCTGCAGTACTGGTAGGTTATTGTTCCTTCAATAAAATGCTTTATTCATGGGAATTGAAATACAGACAACAAAAACTTAAGTTTAAAATACTAGTCTTCTTTTGTGGAAAAGGTTTTCTCAGATTAACTGTTGAGAAATTACTCCTGTAAAGATTTAACCTGTATCTTGCAGCCCTTACAAACCAAATATCACAATACAGACCTTAAATCAGACTGTTTATTACATCAACACACATGAAATGCTAAAGTCAAAAGAGCAGCACTAGATCATAAATAATTTCAAGCAAATGCCAAACATGGTACCGGTTAACACAAGCTTAAAAGCCCTTATGTCAAAGGATGAAGATCCAAGCCACAGAGAGCTGTCTAGGTTAAAGATCTATAGAGAAAATAGTGATTATAATTTGGTATTTCTTAATCATCTGCTATTTATTCATCATATTTCTACTCTAAAAAAACATGGATTACTTCCTAGGTATTGCTGCTTTACCCCCATGAAATGCGGCACTTCCAAAAGGGAATTCAACAGGTGAATCTAAGAACACTCAGCAGATGATGGAGTATTTTGGCAGAACTGTATGCTCATAAAATAGTATATTCCCAGCAAATTAAAAGAAAAGCAGTAATTAAATTTGACTGCTTATAAGAGACAGGTTTTAAAAACACAGCTTAATCTTAATCTGAACCCAAAGGAATAATATCTATGTGCACACACAGAGAGAAATTCTTCTAAATATGTTTTGACTAAGTTCAAAGAAACGTACATCAGGCAAGTAATTTGTGTTTTGCCAATTAACATGGTTTACAGTTTGGTAACATCACCAATGCAGCACCATTCTAAAGGATCTTGATAAACTTTCAGAACTATGAAGGTACTGAACACAGCAGTTCTTTACCTGGTGGGTAAACCAAAGCCACATGGTCTCCATCTTGTAAATGTCCCCTTTCCATCAACATGACAGCTATCTTCTCAGCTCGTTTATGTAGCTGGACACATGTTAGCGAGTTGGCTATTGTTCCCTGCACAGGAAGAAAGATAAATGTCACAGAAGATAATGCAATGCGCTGAAACTCTATTTTCCTCTGCACCTTAGAAGTTACTGAATGAGGTGCAGCCACAGTATGTCATGCAATCAAGTTAAATATGGAAACCTTCAGCCTTACGGCAAACTGTAGCTGGAAGGAAAAAAGATGTTTGTAAAGCAGAGGAACGTTCTCTGTTCCTTTCTCTGTACCTGCTGCCCTCAACACTGTTTTCACTCTAACCAGGGGAGTACAGTAGTATGCTAATATCCTGCGCATGTAACCTGTACTTCCCTTGCTACACAGGCAGCATTCCTGCTACAGCCAGGAAAAGTGCCTTTATGGTCTCTGCAGCAATCTGGAGAATCTATGGAGAGCAATCCTGACAATTGCATTTCATTGTCTGCATGCTGGAGTGAAGCCAAATGGCACAGCAGAAGTACTTTAAAAGACAAGAGACAAAAGACACAGGAGAAAACAATACTTTGTGACAGGGAAAAGAATTAGTCTGGAACAAAAGCTAAGCACATGCATATAAATGAAATAGAGAAGAAAGGCATTTGTTGAATTTGAGTAACTCTGGTCAGCACGAAAAAAAAGGGGAAGTGACAATATGCTACAGTTTGGCTTTCTGAAGCACTTCAAATAGCGCTAAGCCAAAAATATCAAACAGTGTTTTAAATTGGATGAGTGTTATGGTTCTTGAATTTCTTAAATATATATATGTGTGTGTGTATATATGCACACACAGAAATACACATTTAGAGAAATATATGCATCTGTATCACAAAATTCACTACCACAGCTGACACCTAAGAAAAGAAGTCTAAAAATGAATGTGCAGGACAGACTGACTGTGCCTAGAGCTGCTCTGGCCAGGTCTGGGCTGAGATAAAGGGACAGAGCACGATGGGAAGGGCTGCACCTCTGCTTGGGCACCTGTTCTGTGGAAAAAGAGGATTTCAGTCTCCAGTACTGCTATGATATACCAGGCACCTATCACAAGTAGTAAGTTCACTTAAAAATAGGGAGTCTGAAAAAAATGGGGGAAAAAAAGGTAAGAACATATATATATATACACACACACTTAAAAAGAACAATGTATCAAAAATGCAATGCAATGCAATCAAAAATATTGTATCACTCTCCTTAGTAAGAGAGAAAGCAAGAAGTTCTACTGTTTTAAAAAATACCCTTTACACTCTATTTTAACAAGACAATAATAATAAGCATTTGGCCTGATTGCTGCTTTCTATCCACCATCCCCATCCCACACACCACTGCAGTATTTATTGACCACAAGCTTCAGAGAGGAGAGAGCAGTTTGATAAAGGTCTAGCACTGGAAGTAGTGGCACGTTACCAGGCATCACTTGGCATTTACAAACTTTATTATAAACTGTCAACAAAGAGGACAACCTAACTGAAAATAAATAGGACAAAGTTGGGGCTTGGCATTCCTCTTCACCATCTTCAGCAACCACACTTACTGAAATAAACTTCAGGCAGTTTTAATCAAGCCTTCTGAACAATGTGCAGATCATTTCTCTACGAAAGCTTCCTCTAAAGACATATGCAACTATATGGATGCTGGACTAGAGATGGCTTCCATCTGTCCAGCCCTAAATATGGCCAAAGTGACCTGAGGTCTGGGTGTCCTTGTCACCGTAGATCTGCCAGTAGGAATGTGCTTAAACCCTTGGTTCCTTCTTTCAGGAAATTGTCTGTTTGCTTACTCATGGGAAGAAGCACCTTTTATATCCCCACAGACATCAGAAGCGCAGGTCCCACTGACACAGAAAGGGAATTGCTGCAAGTCATGTGACTTTGTGCAATACTTATTTACATTTAAGACTTCTGGCACTTGCTGCATGTGAACCAGTGGAAAGACAGTGTTTACATGAAGTGTAGGGAAGGAGAATCCTGTTGTTGGACAAGAAACATCAGCAAGCACCAGGCAACTATTCCCTTGAGGTCTTTTATATGAGGTGTCTTGCAATGTTAAGGTGTTGCAGTCCTTCATGACACACACCAAAAACAACGTGCTGCGCTGACTTTGAAATATTCCAAATTCTCAAAAGCTTGGGTTACAGGAAAACACTAATCTCAGTGGATTTCTATTAGTCATCCACTGCAGGATGCCTGGATGTTTTAGAACGAAGTGTACAGACAATGTGCAAGGAAGACAAAAAGGGAAAAGTTACAAACCGGAACAAAAGTTCAAGATGGGTAATAAAACTTGCCTAGGCTAAGCCCCACCAAACCTGTCACTCCTTTCCATAAAACATTAAATCTCTCCATAAAGCATTACATCTCTCAAACAAATTTCATATGGTAAGATACTCCACACTGAGAATAGTGGAGAAACTGAATTTCAAAATTCAATTATTTTTCACTTCTATGGAATGATAAATTATTTTGTTAATCCTTATTTTGCATATTATGTCCTTCCCTCCCACTGTTTGAACCCTTCTGCCAGCATGGGAAGGCTGGCTTTATTTAAAGCTCAAAAGCAACAGCCTGTGTGGAGGAGATGGGACAGTACATATCACTGTCTCTTTCTCACAGCATCTTTGATCCTAACTTACAGGACAGAACAATGCACTATTCTAATGGTGTAATATTGAATCTATAAAGAGCACTGCCTTTCAAGTTTTCTACTTTGCCACGGACGATTACATTACTACTTCACTATTATCTGTCAAGTTGCACATGTTCACATAATATTAGTTATTAATCTGAATTTAAAAAAGGTCATTTAACAACTTATTGGTAGCCTCAAACTGAACATTGGTACCAGCACTGTAATATGCGCTGGGGAAGCATATCCTGTAAATACAGTAAGTGGTCATTTCACAGAGGTTCACAAATTACTGGAGCTTTAATAACCCATCCAAGTTGTGTAGTGACCACATGGGCTGAGACAACACCAGATACTCCAGGTGGCCCAGGGGAACAGCACTATTCCAGGCCCCTCATCTCCTGGAGACCCTCACACACTATGTATGTTTCCAAGTTTTGACTTGGAAGTTCAGATGTGTCTAGATGTACTGTGGTGGGATGGTTTGAAATCAGACTTTCGTTCTCTACAGTGGTCTTGGGAATTATTGGTTTGTCATCTACAGTCGCCTAGGAAGTCTGTAATCACCCACTCTTAGTAAAGCCAAGGTCTGTACCATGTAACATACATTAATTCATTTTTGATAAGCAATGAAATGTTGTGCCAGGCTAGCACCTCATGTAGGCTATGCAGAGAGATTTATTAGTGATCCTCTGCAGACCTGGTTGGATTCCTGACATACCTCTTCTCTTCACCTTCTTTCCCTGTTCTCACACCTCCCCTAGATGGTCCAGTCTCAAAACCAACAATCATTGTTCTATTTAGGGAAAATGCTTTGATTTTGCCAAGCCTGTACTTTTCAAATTGGAAATCAGGATGGTGAGCAGTATTAAATACTACTCTTTGGTACAGGAACGATCAGTATTGAAATAGATTTGCAGTGTCAGCTCACCCACAACATGCATGTGGTGGAAAAAGAAATGAGAAATATGTAAGGCGCGCCGTCTGATACAAAAGCAATCTATATTTTGACAAGTGGCAATGATTATTCTCTTTTTCTTTCTGCCTCAGTGAACATTAAATGTAACAGCTGAGTATTAATGGGAAAAGGAACAGAAAGGTCGTGTTCAGCCATAGCACAAGCAGGTGCAGCTAAAATACCAGTATGCCATTTTCCTACTGCAGCCTGTCAAAGTAACGGTCTGAGCTTCTTACCCTGCAGTTGAGTAAAGTGTAAAGCACATGGTCAGGAGTGGTCTGAGCTCTCCACTGCAACACTTCTGAGAGGAAGAGGAACTAAAATAAAGCAGAGTGCTAGTCATGACACTAAATAACTTTCTGGCTTTAAAAAACAGATAACTATTTTTGCTAGTTTAGCTATGTCTCTCTTATTTATATGCCCCCTTTTACATCAATACCCAGAAGCACTAAACATGAATAATTCTCTTGTCATCACACATATTTATAGGAAGGTTCTTTTGCATGGTAGGAGCGGCCTCTCTGGAAGTGAAGCCACTGCTGGGATTATAATATATTATTACATATACTTCCAAAGCAATAAAACAGTTCTTACTGATCTCTCTGAATTTAAGCATGATTTTAATTCTTTAGCTTCCTCTCTTTTTCTTACTATAAATATATAAATATTTATACAGCTTAGAATTTACTAATTTCTCACATAAGCGCCCAAAAGAGCTGAATTTTCAACTTAATTTTACATGCTCAAAATAACATCAAATAAGGTCAGGACCATATATGCAAACAAAATTCCCTGGACTCCACTTGAACGAGTAAAAAAGATATAATAGAGGGTGATTTCCGGTAGCAGCCCCATTAACACTTTCCACCATGTTTGTTCTGTTGTCCCATGTAAACTTATAAAAAAAAAATCCATACAAATGAAATGCAGTGATGCCCCCCCATGTCTATTTTATATTTATCTGTAAAGAGGGTTCTGAAATATTTTAGTGTGAATTAAAGCAAGCCATCAACATATTCTGCAATAATACTACTACAATCTATGTATTGCTAAGTATCCTGATGCTAACTAGCTAAATAAAAGCCGTATGAGAAAAGTTAAGCTTACCTTTCTGGCTTGGTCATTATCTTCTATTTGTCCCAAATCTCTACCACTAGCCTGTGCAATTCTTTTTCCAGAGACCAAGTTCCCCACCATCACAGAGGCAGGGCCAATTTCTAGAATAAAGCAGACATGTGTTAAGTGCAATAAAAATGCTTCACTTGCTGATGAAAATACTTTGTATTTCTTTTGCATTACATGATATTTTCCTCATTGCTATCCACAACACCAAACCTTGAGCACATCGCTGCTGATACAAACTTTGGTTGATGGACCAGAAGTAGCTAGAAGATATGTAGGCCTGGATTCATCCTCTCTAAACATATCTAACTGAGGAGCCCATTTAGCATAGGCTCTCTACAGCCAGAGACACGTCTTGTCTGCCATGATACGAGGAATCTTTGGAAAATTCAGCTCCTAATTTAGGCATGTCCATTCAAGTGCCTAAAGCCAGATGAGATGTATCCAGGCTTAAGGGACAATGTTTCTATTTCTCTTTTCTGTTCCCTGGGCTAAATTGCATCTGTATTAGCAATTCTGTAGTGCTAGAGACATGAAGTGACAAGGATTAGGAAGGCAGATGGTGCCTATAATAAAATACATGCAAGCCCTTTAGCACAAGGTAGAGACTGAAGAAAAATAACTTAACATTAGAAGAAATGAAGATGTCACTGCTGACACTTGTCCATAAGGTGGATTCCACTGATGTTTTGCTGCTGCCATTAGGGAAAAATTCCTGTCTCACAGATACCATTAATGCTCATGGTAACATTTGTTTTCTGCTTCTCCAGCATGGATTACTGATCAACTGCAATTGATACCAGGCTTTACTTCCAGTCTACGATGTCCAAGCTTTGTCTCAGTGATATGTGGTTTAAGTGTCAAAATATGAGATGTGTAAGTAACCAGATAATGTACAACAAACAACATCTACAGACTACTCTGCTTTAAAAAGATGAAAGCAATATCCTCTGGGTATGTCACAACTATGCAAAATGGGAGAATGTGATGCTATCAGTTTGGTTTCTGCGTTCCGGGCATTGCTTTTACCATAGTGCCAAATAGTGTATACATAAAGTATCCGTAAGTATCTCCACTGCACTGATCCCAATTCAGTGACTAATTTGCAAAGCAGCAACAAGGAAATACTGAAGTGAGCACTGCAGTTAAAGGCTTCATTACTTTCATTAAGTAAGTGGAAGTCACTGTTAACCTCTGACATTCCCAGTATCTGCAAACTGAGATTATGGTTTTGATTTCTGAAACGTTTGTCCAAAGGTTTTAATTAAAGAAATAAGCTGACAGTTTTGGCAAACTTGCACTGAATTCATGATGGATAGTCCCCATATTTGAGATCCAGAGCATAAGAACACCTCATATTCCAAGCTCGTTTTCAAAGCGGAAAGTAACTAACACTTAGTCTAACATAGCTGAATTCAGGTCTTAAGCCTGAGCCTACAGATCCAGAAATCCTTGAAATTAATCTGAGTACTAAAATCTGCAATTGGATTCAAAGTCAAATATTTGCTAAAATTTTCTTGTTCATTGGGCATGAGTAACCAGAGACTGGACTACTCAGGCTACAAGGGCCCTCTCGGTCTCTTGAGTCAGTGTCTTGCTGTACCTTTTCATCCAATATTCTTCATAAAGTGTGGTAGAACTTCTGAAGAACCAGCTTAAAACTAGTTAGGGTTTTCCCTCAAATATACCTGCTGTAAGAATAATCCAGAACCTCCCTACTCAGGTAAAAACCTCTATTCTCATTCTGGGGTTTAATTTATTCATGACCAGTTTTTAAGTATTTACTCTTCTTCCAACACTGTTATTTAGTGTCAACACTCCTCTTTCTCTCTATTTCCACTTCACAAACAGCCTTCAAATAAGTCAAGATTTTATCTTTCTCTGTTTTGGTCTCAGTCCATCCTCTTTAAACATAACTGACTAGAAATTTACAAAGAACTCCAGGTGTGGTCTCAGCAGTGCCTTGTAAAGTGATAAAAATATCTTCATCTTTACTGAACTTCGGTTTTTGGAGCATTTTTCCTTGCACTCTTTGTGAAGGTACTTCTAGCTTCTGCCAAAACTCATGATGTCTTTAACACACTTGGAATATTTAACAGGAACAGCTGATCGAGCTGATTCTCACCTGCATTAACAGTTACTTGATTTTGCTCCATACAGTACCATGAACACACAGCATTAAGTCATGGTCCCTTTGCCTTCACTCATCTTACCTGGTTGTTTTTGCCTTGGTTTAGGCAGGTTTGTTACGCATGTGTGGGGACACATCAGCACATTACAAGGATGCAGTGATCCTTCCAAGAAAAGCTGTTTGGTTTCTGACAGATGTATTCCTCCCAGAGGTGTCTTGGGAAGTGTGTTTGCTGGTACGAGTGCTAAGCAGTAGACTCCCACTTGATGAATACTGTCAATAGCCTAAAAAACCAGGAAGTAGATTTTAATGAAAGGCTAATTTTTCATCATTCTAATAAGCATACTTTATTCTGAATTACTGCATAAACCAACCCTAATAATTAACTGGCAATGGAAAGACACTTTAGCAATGTCAGTGATAAGGAGGTTCTTTTCAGTGGGAACAGGTGGACGGAAATGTAACACTGATGTTATTACATTCATTCCAGAAGATAAAAAAGCAAACAAAAACCTGGTGATAAATACACAGAAATCTATTAAGAAATGCTACCTAGGCATCCCTCTTAGGCACACGTTAGTAGCACGTACTGGAGATTTATTATTATTGCCATGTATTATTATTGCCATTATTTCACATAGCAACCCATGTGAAACTGATTTTAACCTGTGCCCTTCTCAGAATTAAAGTTCAAAGGATTCCTATCAACATAACATCCAGTCCATCTTGCAGAGCAAAGAAGAATTTCAAAGGTTGCACATATATCACCATATACCTCCTGATGTATGTAGCTTATGAATTTTTACATTTTTTCTAAGATAGTACCTGTTTCACTCCCTTATTATGATGTAAAAGATTGTCAGGCAGGAATGGGAAATGACAACAATATAAGAGAAAACTACAAAACTATCCACTTGAAAAAAAATCTGTTAAATGAAAACCTGAAAAATAAGCATCTTTGAATCTTATAGTAACAATGTTCATTGCCTGACAAGTGAAGTAAACTGCATCACTTTCAAGATACCTGTAACATACAGTATCTATGTAATTTATTTAGGTAAACATGAATATCCATGCACTTATAGATTTTAATTCCATACACATTTGAACTACTTACTTTCCTTACATTGGTAACAAAAATTGCAGTGAGTCAGAAAAAGAACTTCAGACGTCCATGCAGACTGAGAAACAAATTACAGACAGCATCTCTAATGAGTAGTTAAATGTTCAAAAATATAATTTACTTAACTTGCATTTTAATTTTTAACTGTGAGAAAAGTGGATGCATACATCTGTTGCCTTGAAGATACAATCTATATTCTGAGAATCAAATAATCATTTATAGTTATGTACTTAAGTGTAGACCAACAAATTACTGATTACTTCTACAGAGACTTGAAGTAACGCTTTGCTTTTGGCTTCTGTTTGCTTCATTTTTCATCGATTTCATTGCAAAATTTCATAAGAAAAAAATAATAAAGCAGTTACTCGTTTTACAAACATTGCAGTTCTAGTAGTGGTAGATCTCATAGTAGTATTGGAAGACCTTGCTGCTGGTCTACAGAAACCTTCCCTGAAAGATCAGCAATAGGGAGATATATATGACAGCCAACACACAATGTCTCATGTTTCTGGCAGAACCCATCATAACCTCCTAATCATAATGTTATTTGTAGGTTCTGAAAAGCAGCGATAAAACATGGGATCCTCACCTGACATCAGCTTGAAGGAAAACCGTTACAGGGCAAGTAACCACTCATTCAAATGTAAAACAGTGTGGCTCCTAGAGTTGGTGAATGGAAAACAATACCCAGCTGGGATGGGATGAGGGGTGTTACACATAATGATTCCCCAGTGACTTCCTAACTGTCTCCTTTGACAGCTACCTCTGCAGCACAATGCCTGCTGTGATAAAATGTCATGGGTCATTCAAAATTTTCACCTTTCACACTTTTGAGTTTGGCACATTTCTGAAGCAGGGAATGACTTTGTTTCACAAGGATGAGCACCAATGAACTGACCCTTAAAATTCTGAGAGAGAAGAGTACCAGTCAATTTTAATACTGCTGGCATTTATACCTCTTGATGAGAAGGCTTGGTTTTTGAAATTACTCTGTCCAGCCAGAAGTAAACAGAGTATCTGAAATCTTTATCCCTCTGTTTCATTGAGAAAATGGATTAGAGATACCAGAACTTGCAGAGAGTCCAGACTGTTATGTTGTTCAAGCTAAGAAAACATCTCATTCTGACAAAATTCTCTGGGCAGACACTATCTAGTTCTGCAGTAGATGTCCTAGCTTTGCCTAGTCCTGTCAAGTCCTGCCAGCATGCTGGCACTGGTAAAACTAACATCCAGTCTGCCAGGTACAGGAACCACAACCCTGCCTGAAGGGTCAGATCAGTTTGCAGCAGCCTGGGAGATGAATGAATATCTAGGATCCACCTGACTGAACTGCTGGGTGACCTGGGATCTTCACTCACACTATCACTAAAATACCCTCCTCCTCCACGACTCTCAAGAAACTCTATACCCAGCCCGACCACTCCCTCCCAACCATGCCTCTGCTAAAACCCATAGATGCAGTCCAACATAGTCCCGTACGTACAGCAGCTCTACCATCCTTCAGCCCTCTGCTGAGGAGCAGGAAGGGCCAGCGAGACTCAGAATATGTGCAACCCACTGCAAGGAAGTTCTGCAAATTGATGCAGCTCAACTCTAGGGAAGAGATGCAGAGACACAGCAAGGCACAGCAGAAGCAGGCAGTGTAGGGCAGGGCTGGCACAGGGCAGCACACGCAGGGTGTCAGATGAGTCTCACAAATACCATCAGAAATGAGTAGCAATTTGGTAGAGTTTGCTATCATGGACGCCATTGAGAGTCATGACACAAGTGTGACATCGTTACGTTGCTCATCACTAGTAGGTGATTCAGGTACAACTGGTTGCCACTTTCTGACATCTGTCATTAAAACTCTGATTGGGAAGGAGGCACAAAGCATCCCACATGTTCCTGGTTTCTGTTCTCCATCTCTGCTCTCAGCTGAAGTGGAACTATGTGAACAGAAACTTCTTGTTCACATAGTGACGCATGCCAGAATTGCAGACTTCACACACAGGTGATGAAAGCAGCCACACATATGTGTACATTGATATATGGCCTACCATTCTCAGACACTGCTGTGACTTGATCATACTTGGAATAACAGGACTGACTTTTGGCATGGGTAACTTGACGCATGACTCCCACAGTGTTCAGTACTGAATTCTACTGGCTATGATGGTGTAAGACATGATTTCTGTAGAAGTCACAAAAATGCTCAGCTGACAAAACAGGAGAAGTATAAGTCCAGAGTTTCAACCTTTTCTTTAGGCGCTTGCTACTTGATAAAAATTATTGAAGCATGGGCAATCCAAAAGCCTTTCCTTCTACAGTAGCTGCCCTAGATGCTACTAGGTGCTTCAAAGGATTTCTGTGTGACAGACAAGCTAGAGGTTCTAGCTTTTCTCAGTAATAATTTAGACCTACTGTGAATACGAGATGCCTCTAGCTGTATGAAATGTAGCTATCTTTTAAATCAAGAGAGCAGATAAACCTGTCTTGAGATGGATGAAAGCTTTTTTTGTTCAGTTTCTTCAAGGATACAGTAGACAGATTCCCTTTCTCATTCAGTACAAAGCAATAATGAATAACAACATCTTCCCTGAATTGTGTGGGATCTTTTTCTTTGGCTCTTGGGTAAAGCAAAAAAGATGTTTGCAATATATTTACCTGAGAAGAGTCCTTTAGGAAGGACAGAAAAGAAGGTAGGAAAGGGAAGTGGAAGTAACAGGCGACCACCTGTAGACAGAGCTGAGACCATTTCACAAGGTAGCAACAGACAGACTTAATTTGACTACATCTCCATTAAACCTATTTCTGTTGAGTGAGAATTGGCTGAACCATGGAGATGAAGGAGATGGAAGATGACTGCTATCTAAAGCATCTGATTTTTTGTGTGTGGACATTAGAGTTGAAAAAACTTTGAGTATGGTAATGATATTGCCTTAACTTGGACTGCTATATGTAAAGCTAAGATCAAAACTTTTTAGTATTCAGTAGCTTCTGTCTTCTGGTCAAACTGTTGAATGACACTACCAAGGAGGGTTTCATCACAGTGGTATGTGCCTTGCATGATCCACCAGACAGCTGGAATGGGATTCCTTGCAATAGATGTCCTCTATGCAGATAACCTCACTGCAGATACCACGATCTGAGCTAATCAATCACTTCATTTCAGTGGAGAGAAATTGGCATTTTTAGGTTGTGTTTCATTCAGTTTATTTTAGCTATCAACATGGTGCCCTTCAAACACATAATTCTCTCCCACTGATAAAAAAAAAATATCTGGAGATCTAGCTCAGATACATATATCTACTTTTGATGAGGTCAACCCCATTCTCAGTGCCAGTAACTGTTTAGTAAGAGACTTCGGTAGCTTTTGACAGTAAGAATATATAATACATTCATTCATTACCCTTCTGAAGTAATGAATGACTATATCCTTATAAACCATACGCTAGTCTCTCCTTGCTATTACTTCAATTCATCCCTGTTTTCTTATAGCATTTTGATTAGGAAAAGGATCACTCTGTGGGTATGTGCAGCCCAGATAGGAACTGTCACTCAGAAGAATCTAATTTTGTGCTCATTAGGTGCAAGTGCAACTGAAAGTGGACTTACAATTACTCAAAGACAAATGTCAGTTACCTTGGGGGCCTGAAAGATCAATAAAAAGAATATAAAGCAGGAAAAAATAGCTTCCAAACATACATAAAGAGCGTTACCTGGAGAACTCTACTCATCCATTGAAAACTGTCTTCCTCTGTCGAATCTGGCCTTTGCTCAGCAACAATAACTATCCTTTCATCATGCAGCACGCTCACTGAAAACACTGCTATTCTATAGAAGAGAAGGAGAGAAGAGTATTTAGTGCCAGGACAGATGAAAAAACCCATCTTCTAAGTTAATCCTCCAGAACTATGATTTTGTTATTTATTACTCTGACAACTGGTACATCAATTAGTATGTTATTTATGGGGAAAAAGCAACAAGAACAGTTTTGGATAACTTCTGGAGGAGAAGTAGGGGACTTTGTTCTAGAATCATGTAAATACAGGCATAAAGTCACAGCAGGGTTGGAAAAGTGAACCTTCTTGGGAAGAAAAGCACTAAATTTGGGTCACACCAAGGTTGCTGTTAAGCTGTTGTATAACAGCCAGCATAAGCACCTTCTTTGGCCCCATCTTAGAAGAAAGTAATTGCAACATAATTTTGTGAGAGGTCTGTCATGTGATCAAGTGTGAGCGCATGTTACAGCATTAGGGTCTTCAGAAGTTTTAGATGTCTCCTGCTCGGTTTCAGCACATTAGGAAGGTCACACAAGGAACTGCTAAGGAAACGCTATCATGTTCAAGAACTTCAGTGTTAGGCATATTGGAAATGTTCAACTCAAACAGAAAGGATCCTGTTGAGTCAACATCTTCAGAATTAACCAGCTGTTCAACTGGAAATTTTAGCAATCACAGTTTTGAACCTTGGTATCTAAAGTCTGCCTCAACGCTGGCTTAGGCTTCCCTCTGCTGTCTCCTGGTTCTAGCAATATGAAAAGCAATGGAGGGAAACCACTGTGCAGATTAGGCACTGCCTTCTGAAAGCATTTTGTGTCCCTTACATCCGCTCTAAGCAAAATAAGGATTTCTACATAATGTAAGAAAAGAAAGGATCAAACCTTCCCCTGTAGACAAATTTCATTGGTTCTACAGCCAGTGCTGTTGCTACAATATCATCAGCATTATGTCTTCTTCCACTGACAACCATCAAACCATCCATTTTGCCGATAACAAAGACAAGTCCACCTGGTCCTATAAAGCCTAGCAGTCCAGTCCTTATAAAAGGATATTCAGTGATAGGGCCACCAGAACTGGTCATAGGGAACACCTGTAAGACAGAGAAACACAGGCGTTCAATTCTATACACAGAGATCACACTGCGGAATATTTCAGGCATGCTCTCTCAGATGGCTCTTCTGGAATGAAGTAAATAGGTCGCTGGTGATGCTCTTTACTCTTCACTGACCACAAAGGGAGTGTCAGGAAACTCCTAGACTAGTGTGTGTAATTTTCAGTACCTGAGTTCCAGCAAGTTCAATCCCACTCTGTTTACCATACACATTTTCCCTAACCATGGCTCTGTAAATCATTTATGACCTTAAAAAAGATACATAAATCAACATAAACAGTATTGAATAAAAAGAACCGCTGTGCAGCGTGCAGCTAACTTGAGGTGCTATGTACAGGTTACTGAGAGATTAAATTGTAAACATTACAGAGGAGGTTCTTCTCAGTACCTCATGCTCATTTTCAGCACAGTATAGAGAAATAAGCAGGCTTGAAGTGAAGCTATTTTAAGGTACTGTACATTAATGACTCTTCCAGCTGACCACATTTTTATCTAAGGTCAATTAAGTCCTCACAATATCAGTAATAATGCCTTCTGTAGCATGTCTAAAATTGAAAATACAGCCCTAATCAGAGCCTCTCTAAATGTTTGAACACCAGACACATATGTGACTTCCACAGGATAGATTTCTACCTCTTTTTCTATCCTAACTAGCACAGCGTTATCCTTCTGGCACATGAGCTGCTTTGAGCTGCATTCTGACACAACTACACTTTCCTGCCGTCACTTCTTTAAACTGAAATTGTCTAAAGGCAAGTTATTCAAGACAATGGCAAGTGGAAGACCATGGCTATATAGTGTCCTTCAAGGCTCATCAAAAAGCAAAGGTCAAATTCTGCTGCCAGATGCCCATGGGTGACTCTTATTGAACAGATTTAATGCTTATACATCCTCAGCCATAATTCATTTCAGGAACACAAAGCTCTTTGGCTCTCTAATACCTGCACCATGAATTACACAGTAAAACAGAAAAGAGGTCCACTTGGAGAGGGCTCCTAAGAACATGCTTAGCTTTAAAAATGAGTGGTCCTGCTCACTCAATGGCAATTTATTTGCTTACTATTGGGAATAAATCTAAATTAGTCTAAATATGCTGTTAAACTGCAGACCCAGTTATGAATTATGAATGATTTCACAATTACAGCAAGTACTACAAAATGAATGTAAGTATGTTTCTACCCTGAAATATGTCAAATTTGGGATTATCATTCACACTGGGTATTGCCAATTGTACTTGTAGCACGGTAATCAGCTATCAACAAATTTCAGATCACAATAGCATAGTAGGACTCCTAGCCTCAATAGCAGGATGGAGAATCGTATCCACTAGACTCCATTAATTATTTAATGTATAGTGTTTACAACATTCAGATCTGCATTTTGCAGCAGATATTAGTCATGTTTGGTCTATTAAAAATGGTAATATGGGAGCATTTGTTAAGGGAAATGTAAATGTATTTGTCTTTTTTTCTGAAATATTAAAATAGAAAAGGATCAGAACTTAATAAAAATCTCAGCTCACATTTTTTCAGTATTTCTCTAATTTGTTCAGCCTTTCATACTGGCTTCAGCAGAAGTTAATGATAACAAGTGAGCAGGTACAACAGAGCTATCAATACAGCTGTCTGCACTGGAGCTGAAACCTACTGGAAAACAGATTCCACAAAGCAAAAAGGCTTTTACCCTAAGGCAATTCAAACAAGAGCAGGTGGGGACTAATTAGGAAAAGGTATCTTTGCTATTCAGATACCTCTTGAAGACTACATCTGTCAGGATTCTGTATAAATGCAAGCCTTTAAAGCTGGCTGCATTGTGGAGATGTTAGAAACTGCTTTTTAAAGATACCCAGCAGCCTTCCTACTCTTTGCAGCTATCAAATTCTGCACGTAGCTAGCTCATAGACTTGTACAGTATTACATTTTCGAACTTTGTCTTTCTTCCTGCTTTCCTTCTGATTGTTTCAGCCCCTGGTACCTTCTTTCAAAATTAAAGTACAAGCTTTTCAGAGCCAAAACTAAACCCACATAAAGATCTACTATAGCACTTGATGAATTGGGCTTCAGTGCAGATTATCTGGCTAGAGTATAGGTCCCAAGCCACAAGCATTGATTATTACTGCCATTCTGATATTACTAATATCAATACTTTATGTCAAATATTATCTCAAAATAGAAAAAGTTAAAAAGGAAGGATTTTATATAGAATTTTTTGGTCAGCTTACCTCGAAAGTATTTTTTGTCATGCCCGAGAGTCCATAATATGATGTACCCGTTGCAATAGCACATACACAAAGTTCTCCTATTTCATCTGTTTTACAGAGCTGAGGAATTCCATCTGGCTTCACTGAACACATTATAGCTAAAGGGAGAGCAAAGGACTTTAAAAAATATTATAAAATGAACTACAGAATAACATAAATGCTGTGGGAAAGACATCATGGTGGAGTAGACATAAACAAATTTTATGTAGACTAATGGCTAACAGTTGGTTTCTCAAACATTAAGGTGTTCAACATTATCAAATGTTATTTGTATTATAAATAATATTTATACAAAGAATGTGAAGATCTTTATGTAAACTCAGTCTTCACACTGATAACAAAAACTAATTTGCCTTGCTCTCTAAAATTTCAGTTGATCTGTAATATTGCTGTGAAATGTGATTGTGTTCCCAGTTTTGCGTACTGAAGACCAGATTTGCCACATTTGTCAGTGCAAAATGAAATACCCTAATGGAGTTCTTGGTAATAATTATACTGCCAGGGAGGCAGGCAACCAGGAAATCCACTTCTCACAAAGTAGTAAGTAACACTGTATGAAAGATCAAGATACTCTAGCAGACTAGTACGGTTGTTTTACTAAGAATTTATCAGAGCTCAGACACCCTCTCACTGGTCTTAAAGGACTGCAGAGACAGCAGGAGCTAAACAGGAGGGATTAGAAAGCACTGGTGTGAGGAAGAAGCACTATTTTATGTGTCAGCCATGTGAATAAGAATCAGGTATGCTGCTTTAGCTATAATCCCTGGAGTTGGGAGTCCAGCATGTGTAGATTTTGCAGTTGGAGAGAGGATATGATGAACAAGGCAGACCAGAAATGAATCAGCACATCTTTTAAGTACAAGTGTAAAGAATCTTGAATGACCTTTCTCTCACTCTGAGGATAAACAGGAGCATCGACTTTTATTAAAACAATCAGGATGTAGTATGAAGTGCAAGATGGCACATCTATATTATCGTATATGATAACTGTTAGACAACAACCAATCTTATCTTCCTTTAAGTTGTTCAACTGAAATTTTAGAAGATGCATCATTATGTTTTATTCCTTTGGTGCATAACAGACATTCTCTCATGAAAAACTACAGTATTATCCTTTTCTAGTCTCTAACATCTCATTTAAAATCTAGCTCTCTTAGGAAAAATTTTATCTTCATCTTTAGAAGCACTGGTTCAGTCTGAATTTATCAGCATGAACTATTCAGTCATACCTCCTTTTTCTAATAACTGGGTGATAGCACAAGATCTTTGCAAAAATATTCTGCAAGCCTTCAGATAGCAATTTTGTTGATCCTTAGCATAGGTTATGAAAACTTTCACTACCAAGTCACATCTGGGACAGGCTTATGGATATTTATAGCCTGCAGAGATCGGAATCCAACTTTCTTAATTTCTGCACCAGTATCTCACAGTTAAGGAACGGATGTTCTGATGTGGTGACAGGTTGTTTAAAGCACATCCTAACGTGAGTAAAGACAGCCACTGAGGTAAACAGAGAGAATAAATCTTGGGATTTCCAAACCATGAAGTTTTACAAGGTAATGCTTTTGGACTAAAATGTTTTCAAGTACACATGTTCTAATCCCAAAGCTTGTTGTCTAACAGCAAAGTATGCCCACCTATGACTTTCTACAGCTAATTAAATTGATGAATCATAGTAAGTTTCAAAGAAAGTTCCTTACCTCCTGGCATCACTAAGCCAACATCCTGAACAGTCAGAACAGAAAGCTTTTCTTCAGAGTCCACTCGAATCACTCCATAAGTGAGACCATGCATGGACAGAACTCCTCTGCCTGGTGGCTGATTGCTGTCATCTGTTGGCCTGCAACCATGGGTTATAACATCAGTACACCATCGCGCAGACGTAAGCATTTATTTATTCTTAATGGACTACTATTGCAAATACACCTCTACTTGAGAGTTTAAAATTTCACCTTCTTTTTTCCCCTACTACACCTGACAGAATCCTGTATTTCAGTCTTTTCTGAGTAATTATGTCTGTCAACTCTCCTACTCAGTAGCCACCCACATATATGGGGCTGCAGAGATGAAAGTAACACCTAACATTTACCCAAAAGAGCTTGTATTTAATTTTTAGATAGATTTATAAAGATTGTTTGATTACCCAAGTAAAGGCCTTTTGCCTTGTTTTAAAAATACTGAAAGGCAGTGCAGATGATGTGGAGGGAAACTGCACTCTAAATATTTGGAACTGATCAGTAAATAACTTGATAAACTCTCTATATGTTACCTACTTTGGGGCAACCTAGGAAACCCAACTCACCTGCCAGACTAAAAGCCTAACTCTAGCACACTAGTATCAAAGCCAAGATTAGAATACAAGTATGCTGTGTTTAAATCACAGACATGACTTCCCACTCCCAATACTTAAGCATTTAAAATTACTGAACAGAAGAAATTAGGTTATAATAGATTCACTGCCAAGTATCTGTGGAAGCTGCAAGGACTTTACCATCTTTATTTTAGTGTATATAACTGAATTCTTCCTATTCTAATTTACCCCATGAAAATTAAAACAAATTACACCTTCATCAGTCATGGTCAAAATGTCGTGGATGCAGCCTCTTTGTAACGCCTTAGTTTGCTCAGATTCACTGCTGACACGCTGTACAATTCCACAGCACCAGCACAAGCTGTCTGTCAACTTGTTTCAATATAAACCCGCCTGCTGTATCAGTGGATACAATTATATGTATGTAGTGTGTGCCTTGAGCAAACGAATGTTGATGTATGCAAGTTATTAAGTCAAAAGAATATGTCAGGGCTTTTCATTCTGCAAAGATTCTTATACTGTCCTGCATTTTAAAATGCAAAACCGGAAGCTAATGTGATGCTGATAATGCATCCATGTAGAGCAGCCAGACTCCAGCCTTTTTCAAGACGGATAAACCAGCCAATATTTAGTTCAAGATTCTGCATTTTTCCTAAGTAGTCCATCATAACACAACTATTTTTTAACAGCTAATGTCCTTTTATATGACATTTCTCCTCTACTGTGCTTGAAATACTAGATGGGCCTTAGCCAATCATGCTCACGTAAGCCTTGCAGTGATTGGCACTATAAATTTCAATTAATAGGTTTTACGAGGCCTATTTCTCAAGTGACATTGTCAACAAAGAAGGATGTGGGCACACTTGAAAGCGCATTAGAGCATAACAAATGGTGCTAGTAAACAAGAAGCTGTGATAAATAACATTCCCATCATGTAAAAGGAACTTTCAGCGACATTATTGATCAACTTCCTGTCACCCTTGCTTCCCAAAACACACATTTTACTGCTCATGAGACGAAAGGTCTCCTGCAGGCACATGCAGCTTCTCACAACCTTCTAGGAGTAGAGGCCATCTAGACTTTCATCACATACATTTTCTTGCATTACTTATCACATCCAAAGACTGCTAAAAAGAAGAGTGGGTGCAGCTTTGAAAGACACTGGCTGTGTACAGGACAGGGGTGCCAAGAAGTGAAAGAAGCTGGAGACAAGAGGCCTGCTAGGATCATGTTGGGGGACTTGTCAATAGAGTTACACTTGCTGTGGCCTGCGTTGAGATAGCAGCTTTGCCCACGTTAGCCAGAAGTGCTGTGCAATGGAAGCAGGTGTGCAGAAGGAAAGAGTCCGTGCTGAGGACTGGGGTCCACACGACAGGCACTTCAGAGCTGCTATTTCAGAGTAACTTCTGGTATCCTGGTAGTCTGAGGCTGATCCTTGAATGAGACACCAGTTAACCGTGCTCCTCTTGCAGGCAACTAGTTATCTGACACTAAAAGCAAAGTCAGAGGTCCAGGACGGAGGAGTGAGGTGGGGAGCCAAGCACCTGACAGCACCTTAAAAAGCATCTTGTCAGCAACAATCCTGTAATACACGGTATCTTATTTTGTCTTGTCCATGATATCCACACAGGAACATCCCTAAAACAAATACCTCTGCCAAACAGAAAGAGAAAAAATCACCTGGAAAGAAGACGAGATATAAATCATAGAATCATAGAATAGTTTGGGTTGGAAGGGACCTTTAAGGTCATCTAGTCCAACCTCCCTTGCAATAAGCAGGGACATCTTCAACTAGATCAGGTTGCTCAGAGCCCCATCCAACCTGGCCTTCAACACTTCCAGGGATGGGGCACCTACCACCTCTCTGGCCGACCTGTTCCAGTGTTTCACCACCCTCATGGTAAAAAATTCCTTCCTCACATCTAGTCTAAATCTACCCTCTTTCAGTTTAAAACCATTACCCCTTGTCCTATCGCAACAGGCCCTGCTAAAAAGTTTGTCCCCATCTGTCATATAAGCCCCCTTTAAGTAGTGAAAGGCTGCGATAAGGTCTCCCCAGAGCCTTCTCTTCTCCAGGATGAACAACCCCGACTCTCTCAGCCTTTCCTCACAGGAGAGGTGTTCCAGCCCTCTGATCATTTTTGTGGCCCTCCTCTGGACCTGCTCCAACAGGTCCATGCCTTTTCTGTACTGAGGACCCCAGAGCTAGACGCAGTACTGCAGGTGGGGTCTCACCAGAGCAGAGCAGAGAGGCAGAATCCCCTCCCTCGACCTGCTGGCCATGCTGCTTTTGATGCAGCCCAGGATACGGTTGGCCTTCTGGACTGCGAGCGCATATTGCCGGCTCTTGCCCAGCTTTTAATCCACCAGTACCCCCAAGTCCTTCTCCACAGGGCTGCTCTCAGTCCCTTCATCCCCCAGCCTGTACTGATATCGGGGGTTCCGTGACCCAGGTGCAGGACCTTGCACTTGGCCTTGTTGAACCTCATGAGATTCACATGGGCCCAATTCTCAAGCACGTCCAGTTCCCTCTGGACGGCATCCCATCCCTCAGGTGTGTCAGCCGCACCACTCAGCTTGGTGTCATTTGCAAACTTGCCGAGGGTGCAGTCAATTTCACTGTCTATGTCACTGAAGAAGGTATTAAACAGTACCGGTCCCAGTATGGACCCCTGAGGGACACCACTTGTTACTAATCTCCATCTGGACATTGAGCAGTTGACCACTACACTCTGGATGCAACCATCCAACCAATTCCTCATCCACTGAACAGTCCACCCATCATATCCATCTCTCCAATTTAGAGAGAAGGATGTTGTGGGGGACCATGTCAAAGGCCTTACAGAAGTCCATCTGTAGCTCTTCCCTTGTCCACTGATGTAGTCAACCCATCACAGAAGGCCACTAGGTGGGTCAGGCAGGACTTGCCCTTGGTGAAGCCATGCTGGCTGTCTTGAACAAATAACCCCATTCCAATGTACTTATAATTAATTTTAAAGTCAACATTTTATATTTTCTTTACACATTCAACATTTCTAATACTGGATTTGGAATTCTGTAAGACTGCTTGCTAGACAAAAATAAATCCTTTGATTAAGGTAGGAGCAACTAAACAAAGGTATAATTCCACCTACTTCATATACTAAGTAAATCTAGCTTAAACCACCAGACAAACCTACCCCTTTAGTTTCCTTAACCATGAAAGTGGGACAGCATGCATCTACTTCAAAGCTGACTGGTTTGTACAGAGTAGCTGTAGAGCATTTTGAGAACAGTTACCACTACCATTTACAGACACAATCTATTTTACCGCTATTTTTTGCCAGTTGTTTAAATGGGAACAGACCTATACTTAAACTTTTGCACTCCCTTAAGCAAGTGGGTTCAGACTAATATGCAATAAACCAAAGGGGAATACCATAAAGAATTATTTGCATGACACATTCCTTTAAATATTAGGCTTCGTGATTCAGCTCTAAGGCTAAAGTACCTATTGGTCTATTACTGACTGTCTTTTCCTAAACTATAAGGGTATTTCAACTGAGAACTGATTTTGTTACTCTTCCTTGTAGGAAGATCAGTAAAAATACACCATAGATTTTGAAAGAGTCAGAGCATTAACAGGTAGCTCTCTGGATCTGTGCTCTGCAGGGAGTCATTTTAATGCATGCTTCAGCTGTAACTCTTTGGAACTTGTATGATAATGACTTTACTGTCAGTGGAGATGGCTTGAATAAAATGAAAAATACTAAAGCTCCCAAGTTCAGATGGTATTATCCTACCATTAAACAGACTTCAAAAAAAGGAGATACATGTTCAATAACATTCGCTGTAGTAAGAACTGCTCTGTAATTACACAGCGAGGCACTGAAGATAAAAATGCCTTTTTTTTTTCAATTATCCACTATTTTATATGCTAATAAATTTTTTTATGTAAGCTCTCAATGCTAGTTAATTTGAAAATGAATCTCTAGTGCTTCAGGTGGCTATAAGCACAGTTTAAGTCTAGAAAGGGCATGCCAGCCACCGTATGTTGAGATGCAGTGAGTTCTCCCACTTCATAACCTGAGATCCAGGGCAGATTTTCCAGGGCTAGCACAGGAAATGAAACCCCTCTCCTGTTAATCAGTGCTCAGCACAAGCGACGCCTGCTGCCCTTCCACCTCCTCTCTGCACTTACAAGCAAGAGCTCATTCGTAGGGAGTGAAGGTCTGCACAGCCTATGGCAGGGAAACTCAGTGCAAAGGGAAAAACAACGTATGCCTTGGTATAAAGCTGAGAACAGGCTGGTGGAGCTGAAGGAAGGGCTCTCTGAGATCCTGTAGTTCACAGAAAGAAGACTAACCTGGACAGGATAAGTCCCTAATGGATAGCTTTCAGATGTTTTAAGTTAATAATGAGGTGGCTGAAAGTCAACCACACTCTTGGCTTCATGTCTTTCTTCCTGTGATGTTTCGTTGGAAAGTTATTTGAAAATCTAGTTAAATTTCACTTGGACAGTGTATTTCAAACTTTGTGGCAGGAAGTATTTTACTTAATGCTATTACAGTGCTTTACAGTTTTATACTGCATGTTTTAACATGTGAAACAATTATAAATGGCTGCAGAAATCTGAACTCAAAAACAAAGTGCCTACTGTTCAAGGTATAACTTTTGGAAAACTCTGCCAAAACAGACAACAGTTATGCCATTTACTGTGTGCTACAATACTCATGACAGGTGACTGCTGCATACTGACATTCACATACTTAAGAGTTTTATTAGAATTTATCCATTTTGTTTCTAGGCACAAATCCCCCAGACTCAAAGGGTATTTCCAGATGATTACTGAGAGTCTATGAATGGTTAAAAAGCACCAGTCAGCCAAAAAACCCCTGCAGAATGTCATAATTCTCTTTAAACAGACTACTTTAAAGAATGACTTTCCTCGATAGCAATTCCACTTAAATTCCCACATTTTAATTAATTTTATGCTTATGGTGGCATTTTTCCACTTCTTTTTACAGAATTAGCTTTTGCATTTCAGTGTATTTCATTTTAAAATAGGTAAAATTACAGAAATGGGAACTATATTATAAAGGACTCTGAAGTTAAATTATTACTCTAGAAATTTTTCTTGCATGTCTTCTCTGGACATAAACAAAATGAAAACTAAAAATGTCATTCAGAAGTTAAGTATGCAGATTCATACTGGAATAAATTTTTCACTGCTTTTCAAATTACCACATATATTCTACAGTGGGTCTACTTCCACTGGTGTAACACAGTACCTTCGAATAGCCACAGTGAGAGCTTCCGGTGAACTAGCGCAGGGACAAATGACCTCCTGTCTTAGACCTTTACTTTGGAAGACATTGAGAAATGCATCACAGGAAGAAATAGACCCTGGGGTAAAAAAAAAAAAAAAATTCAGAGGAGAAAAATAATCTGATTTCTGAAGTGATGCTATTCAAACTGCAAACTTACTATTGAATATATAAGCTTTTCAGGAGAAAAAATTTAAAAAGGAACCATGTCCACCAGGAAAGAGAAGTCATAGCTGCTACATCTATGTATATGTATATACAGTTGTGTATGCACAGAGAATAAAGACTGATTTTTGAGCATAAAGTCCTTTCACTATGCTTACATAGAAAAGCCATTACTGCTGGATTTACAGTATGAATTTCATTATCTTTTTCTTTTTTAGGATGAGGCAAATTAAAGATTTAATTCAGAACTCAAAGCAAACTATTATAAACAAGCAGAACATCTCTATGTTGTTATCTTAATTAATATAAACAGTTCATGCTATTAATTGTCATGAAGTGATCCAGATGTTGTTCTCTAGAGTAGTATAAGTATTCCCCTAAAATTCTCAGTTACTTCTGCATCTGAGCGCCATCATTCAGAAGAAATGTTCTGTTTCTGTAGCTTAAGGTTATTTACTTCAGTCTTTCATGTTAAACAAAACCGGATTTACTGCAACTTACATTATGTGGAATATCAAGTTTGCTTCAGGATTAGCTAAAGAAAAATATATTTAAAAAAAATCCAAAATTAATTACTGTTTCCATAAATATCATATAGTTTGCAGTAGACAAACCCTATACTTTGTAAATATTTTAGCTAAGATGACTGACGACTGAAACTTTAAATGCAAGACAGAAAGCACTCCCTATTCTCTATTGGACTGCAGAAGCACAGCTTACATGGGTTTGCACCATCAGCCACTATTAGCATACGCAGTGAGGAAAGGTTGATGTCTCTCTGATCTCGATGTGCCACCAATGCCCAGTGCATGTCTCTGGATTTTACACAGGCAACTTTTGCTGCAATAAGAATGGGAAGATTACTAATACACCATATAAAAAATACACAGCTGTATTATCAATTTGTACTTTTGATTTTGATGGTCAAGTACACTTTTGTATATTCTTGTTCCTTACCTTTGTATTGACAGACTTTTTGTATCCATGACAGTGGATTCACTTTCATTAAGGAGTATGGAATACTTATAACATGCATCATGTTCATGACACTCTGAAATCAAATAAGATAAATGGGTTTTATACAACAATTGTGGTAATTATTTATATTGTGTTATGGGCAGGGGCATCTATGCAAATCACTCTATGCTAGTTTTATTGTCAATGCTGGCATTTATCATTTCGTATCTAGCTATCTACATTAAGATGAAACAGATCCTCATTTTCTAATGCTTTAATTAAGGATTAAGGATTTAGACTAATCAGATCATAACTCTGAAGCAGTAATGAAAAATAAGAAACAGATTTTCTTCCTATTTATACTCTAAGCAGTTCACTTTAAATAGAAAAAATAAAAAAACATTGGATAAACAATGCCTGCATGTTTGCTATGTAGGTTAACATTATTCCTAAGCCTACTAAACTTCACTATACATGAAGACTCTTTACTCAAAAAGACAAATAACAGCAACATATGTGTCTAAAGAAATCCATCTCTGTGAAGACTGAAAAACTACTAATGGTAGTGGGGCACAAATTATTTAAAAGACAGTAGACAGAGAAATTGGAATCACAGATTAAGCAGATATCAATTCGTTTTAACAGAAAATAAATGAAGGAGTTTTTAGTCCTTCTCCAGGTGCGTTAATTCCACTATTTTCAACAAGGTCATGAAAAGTTGCAGGAAGTTTAGAAAAAGCAGCTGAGTGAAACCAGTGACAGATCCAAAACCGATCTCCCAGTCTGAGGCAGTCAATTTCTTTAGTGATTTCTCAAGTGTTACTACTAAACAAACAGCCTGTAAATAAGCTGCTGCTTTACTTCTGTTGCCATTTAGAAACATCTTCTGAGGGCAACACGTCTCCACTCATAGCAGCTCAGGTTAAACACAGTACTTGTTTGGAAAACCTGGGCTTAAGAAAGGTTAAGTGTGCCAGTGGATTAGACACCTAAACACTTGTAGAACTGCAAAAGATAGTTCTCCTTTCAGTCTGGCACAAGTGTAGGTACAGGAAAAGCATTTACAGGCAAGCCATGAAAAAAATGAAGTTCATACCAAGATTAATAGCAAAGGAAGGCACAGAAAAGACCTATTACATGCTTGCTTTCAACTTCAGTGATAAAGATGGGTTTTTAACATGAGATACTTAGGGGCATTAAGCCTAATAGATGGTTTCTGCTTTTACTGCCCTTTGATATTAAGAACAGTGTAACACTGCATGGGAAAAGTATATCAGATCCCAGGGAATCATAGCATGTAGGGCCTCTACATCCCGGGACCCCCAAACAATGACCCCTGAAAATGGTATCTGTTCTTTAAATGATAGTGAATACTAAGTATTTTGTCAATCATTGACTGCAGCAGCACCTTTAGAAGGAATCCTTAAAAATATGTCAATTGCTTCTCATGTCAATCGAGGAAGACATTCAAAGAGCAAGTAGACAGTTTATGCAATTTAAAGTACCAGAAATGCTTTAACACTAGCAAAACCATTTGTTGGTGGGAGTTTCAATAGAAAAGCTAGTCAGTGGCAATATAGCTATGCCATTGGATCATATCCTTACAGAGGCAAGTACTAATTTAATTTGTTTCTGCTATAAAGTCTGATCTCAAAATCACGCATCAGTAAGATCAGAGTAAGATGGTGAGAATGGGGCCAGAGTACTTGACATGATGCATAAAAACACACTGGCATCTTTACTGTGCTCAGTATGGGTAAGTAGTGCACTAACAGAAGATCATGGGTTTAAGTCACATATTTTTTGCTTTCAAAGCAGAAAAATTTGTATTAGAAGAAACTGTAGGACAACCCAGTTTGTGATAGTAATAACCATATTAGGTTAGTTTATTTTCAAATACTCACACAAAATTAAAAAAAATACTTACTGTAAGAATCCCATGCCATAAACCAACATCCTTCTTGAAATCTAATACATTCACAATTGTTTCAGCTGTCCAACAAAAACAAAACAGAGTTTATTTTTTAGAACATGGCATTGACCCATGACAAACCCACTCAAAGGAAGGAAGATTCAGTATAACATGACTGATGACCTCAAAGCTTCACTTTCATACTAAGTCTCCACTGCAGGATTTGTATTGGCTAGGACATTATTTGTACCCCTCACAAAGATATTTTAAACGTGTGCCTATTTTCTAAAATTAATGAAAAAAAAATCGGGTTTTTAAACCTAGAAGCCTTTGACACAGATCTATGTAAAACATAAGACAGGAACCTGATGGGAAACGAATTACAATTCACACTTGATTTTAAGGATGAAGCAAGGGAAGTGTACTCCATACCTTCTGTGTATCCACATGCCTGGGTCAGAGCTTGGCAGTGCGTCAGCAGTGCAATCCTTGTCACAGTCACCCCAAGCACGCTTCCATCTTTACATGTTTTGTACTAAAAAGAAATAAGCAGGGCAAGTCAATGTGCAATAGCTGCCCTATTTCCATTATTTAATAGCTACATTTAAAGTATTTCCTATGTAGGTGAATGATGGACACCTCTAATTACTATTTTAAGAAGGCAGCAGTATTGAGGAGTTTGGGAGGCTTTTTTTTTGTTAAAAGACACTTTTTTCAGATAGGCTTTCTCTTTTTGAGTGAAGCTTCCCAGGCTTGATATCAGAAATCCATCTGCTGTTTGAATACAGGCATTATGGAAAAATAATTCTAACAATCCTGATCTTGTTAATGACTAAAGGACTGGCTAGATTTAGCAGAGAATAACGTAGTTCAGTCTGTTCAGTGTTCACGTTAGATTTTATAGGCCAACCAATAAACCTGAGCTTCTCTTCTCTATTCTGTGTCTTATAAGGCATGGGACAAGAACTGACTGCAGAGTCCTTGCTGGGTGCTGTTATAATAATCCACACGTATAGAGTCTGAAAGACACAAGCTCGTTGATCAGAAGAATAGGAAAGAGTCTTGAGAAAGCAGCATAAAAAAGAGGTGGGAGATCATTGCTGATGATTTCAATAATTTTTGCAACTTCATGCAACAGTCTGAAAACTGTCAGTGGCAATTAAAGTAGATTAAACATTTATCTTTCTCCATGATGAAGATAATCAGCAAGATTGAAAATGGAGGCATCTTTGCTTCTCTAGCCAAGTGTTCTGACTGCGTGAAGATAAGAAATACCTTTGCTCCATTCACTTGAACTTATTCCCTTTAAATAATCATTTAAATTCAGTACTAATATCACTGAATTCAAGGCATTTGAGTGTATGCAGAAGTGGGAAAAAAGAAAGTAAAAAAATAAAAGAGAAAAATTAAACTTAACGGCATGGCTCATTTTCCCTTCCTGATGCTGGTCTTTTGAGGGGAGTATGACTCACAAAGCAGTAAGTGACAGGTAAGCGTTTGAACAAGAAGTTCCTTCTCTTTCAAAGGGTCTGAAGGTTGTGATATGAGAACTGAAGCTTCACTGTGAAACTTGCCATCTATCCATCTCAAGGCTAGTGGGCAAGCCCACACTGTGAATGAGACCAAGATTGGTCAAGGAAAGTTTAATATAATATTGTGGCAGCCACACAGATGATGTAAAAACATTAACGTTAGAAACTCCCAAAATGCAATTTAACATTTCATTAACTTTTCTGAAATCAATATCCAGTATAATTTAGTAGAAAATATTACTTATTAACAGGCTAAACCAGGATGTTCTTTGCTTCTGTGACTAGCAAATGAATAATGATGTTTACCTAATCCAGAAGTGCCATATGCAATGATTCAAGGAGAAGATGCATCTTCATTAACTCACCTCAATGTAAGCTGTGTCATTGTTTGCATCCTTGATGTGTGGGAACCAGTCACGAGGTGGCTTGGAGAGGTGTTTAGATTCTGTGACAAACCACAGCAGCTTTGGCCAGCCTGAGGTACAAAGAAAAGTCAGCTTTTGTCGAGCTTCTAATGGATAAGACAAGACAAAATTCTTCCAGTGTCACTACTACCCAAACACTGCTTCTTTTAAACCTCAGCACAGCATGGGAAAGAAGATTTTCCAGAACTGCTTTCTTAACATGGCTATTGTGGCCTTCTCGGACAATCCCTGAAGAAATAGCTGGGCGGTTTAAGCTGTTATTGACCCGAACAGTTTATTACCACTCTCCTCTCAGAGGTTACTGTCCCTACCACTTAGCTGTAGGACTGAATCATACGAATGCTTCTGATCTACTACGGTCCGAAGTCTGTTGGTTTAATTTCACTTGTGGCCACAAACAATCTCAGCAGCCCGGCTGAGCCAGCGGAGAACCAGATCAGGTGCACTCTTGGCAGCCATGAGATGGGAGCAGTGATCTCTACCAGCCAGTGACACACAGCTGGGGCAATCATGTCCCAGCAGCCACAGCTGCTCCTGTGGCAAGTGTTTCATCATGGGCCTGATCCTCACCCGCTACAACTAAAAAGTGCAATGACTGTTACTGTAGTAAATGACCTGTGATATCCACGATAAGCAAGGATTACCTCACCTTTAAACTGTGGTATCTCCCCTGTGGGGCTTTTAGGCAGTCCTTTATGGCATGCGTCGCTAGTCAAGGCCACAGTAACTCCACAGCTTCCAAGCAAAAAGCCTATTTGTTGACTTCCTGCATCCTAATAGATGACAAAATAAAAGCAATACACAGAATTGATTAGAAGTGACTTTGGCTGAAAATGTTATTGTCCTTTGGCACATTATCTTGGAAGGAAAACAGTCTCTTTCCTTTAAGCAACTTAGCTGACTAGCAAAGCTCATTTGTACATTGACAAAGGAATTCCACAACCTAGACATTCTCTTGTCTGTAACAACATAAATCATAAAGAGAACTGAAGTCATCAGATGGTGCCTGCTCTCACATCTCTTCAGAAATGACGAGTGGCTGGGAGGAGTGGCCGATAGGCCAGTGGGTCATGCCATCCAGAGGATGGCACCCTGGAGAAATGGGCTGACAGGAATCTCACCAAGTTCAAGAAAGGCAAATGCAAAGTCCTGCACCTGGGGAGGAACCACCCCATGCACCAACACAGGCTGGGGGCAGACTGGCTCGAAAACAGCTTTGTAGTAAAGGACCTGGGAGTCCTGGTGGACACCAAATTGAATGTGAGCCAGCAATGTGCCCTTGCACGAAGAAGGCAAATGGTATCCTGGGCTGTGTTAGGCAAAGTATTGCCAGCAGTTTGAGGGAAGTGATCCTTCCCCACTACTCAGCACTGATGAGGCGTATCTCAAGTGCTGGGTCCAGTTCTGGCTTCCAAGTACAAGACACTGAGCTACTGGACAGAGTCCAGCAAAGGGTCACTATGATAATTAAGGGACTGGAGCATCTCTCCTATGAGGACAGACTGAGAGAGCTGGGACTGCTCAGCCTTGAGAAGAGAAGGCTCAGGGGGGAACTCGTCAAGGTGTACAAACATCTGAAGGGAGGGTGTAAAGAAGACCAAGCCAGGCTCTTTTCCAGTGGTGCCCAGTGACAGGACCAGAGGCAATGGGCACAAACTGAAACAGAGGAGGTTCCCTCTGCACATCAGGAAACACTTCTTTTTTACTGTGATAATGGCTGGCACAGGTTGCCCAGAGAGGTTGTGGAGCCTCCATCCTTGGAGATACTCGAAAGCCACCTGGACACAGTCCAGGGCTACCTGCTCCAGGTGGCCCTGCTTGAGCAGGGGAGCTGGACCAGATGACCTTCAGAGGTCTCCACCAACCTCAACTACTCTATGATTCTGTGACAATTCTAGGTAATAATACAGGTTATAGATGCTTCTGCCTGGGGAAAGCTTTCAACCCTTAAGATGTTATGATGGACATACAGTGGTGACAGTATCTCTATTTATGGTGATCTAACCTGATTCATCAATAACCATTTCATTGAGAAGTTACAGACACGTTTCAGGAGCACTACAGATAGTCAAGTGCCCATTAGAGAAAGTACATTACATTTTACTTTCATCAAGGGGATATAAGCAGTGAGGCTAAAAAGTCATGTAATGATTTTCAAGTCTGGGCCATAGCTGTTCTTTAAGAGATGCTGTGCTTCCACAGCATTAAATCTGCTTTATGTATAGTGTTTTGTCATGACTCTTTCATGAACTTTACTTCTATCCACTAGGCTCTTCAACTGAGCAAAGCCCTAGATGTAAATGCACATAGAAGTATAAACCCTTTCTTCACAGAATGATCCTACAGAAAATAGCCTACAGAGTCTTAAAAGATCAAATTAAAATGTCTTTCAAATCAACCATAAAGCACACTTAACCATGGAAGCAACCAGAAATACAGAACAGTTGCCTTAATATATTGATTTATTCAAAGCAAAACTGTACAATGGAAAGAAAGCCCCAAAGTGTATCTGACTAATTTTTAATGCAATTTTTATGTAGTCAAATAAAGCAATCTAAAATAGGGAAGCGGGATCAGAGGAAAAAGCAAAGCTTACTTATTTTCCACATGACCTAAAAATATGTATATGGCAGAAGTTATAAGAACTTTGATAGCTGAGCAGACAATATGGGACAATAAACTGATCTGTTCAAAAGTATGCTATGTAACTCCTTCGATCCAGAAATACTTCATTTGCATTTTCTTACTATAACCAGAATGCATATAAAATTAGGAAAAATTGACAAGGTACTTTTTCAGGAAAGCTTTTTAAAATTAAACTTGTGCATCGTCTTTTCCAATAAAAAATCAGACAAGGAAAGTACCCTTTGAACAACAGAGAATAATACTGGTATATCCGTGAACAACATTTTGGGGAGAATTTGTCGACCCCACCATGCCTGCACCAGGGGGGGCTTCCATGACAAAAAGGGCTTTGTCAAGCATTAGTCTCCTCACTGACTCTTGTGTTAGTTGATCCATTTCTATGTTGTCATGGGACAAGTGCTTAGCCAAGTTGGATCCTGGTTCCACATTAGGATGAGACCTGGCATCTCCATTTTTGGAGTTTGCTCAACAGAAGGAAACGTGGGTGCCTGGACACTGCGGGAGTGATGGCTCTCCTTGGAGGTCCCTCAGAAGGAATGGCAGGAAGATGAGAGCTGGAGTGCTCCATGGAGAACATCACTCCTTGGGCAAGACATAGCCTCTGAGACCTGCTACTCTATCATGTATAAAGGGAGGTCACCAGTTTCTTAAAATATCAGACTCATACTACCATCACCTAAAATTTCCCACTAAATTTAATCTAAAAAATGGTTACCAATGTATGTATATGCATGAATTTCTGACTACCAATTAAAACACAATATTACATATAAATTTCATAATTGAATGCAGCAACTGCATCACTCTCAATTTTAAATAAAAAATAAAATGTTGTTGTAACTGTACGCCCTATAAAAGACTGCTAGCAAACTGTTTCACCATTGTACCAAGAAATGCCGATTCTCAATCAACCAAATCCCATTTAATGCAGGACTTTACAACCAGAAACTGACTAATAAATTCCATTAAGAAATCTAACATACGTAAACCAGTAGAAAGTGTGGAACTTAGAGCATCAGCATATCATGGCCCTGGGGGATGCATCAGTTAAGAAATGATCTGCCAAGCTCTTCTCATAGCAAAACAAAACAATATGAAAAGGAAACTTGTATTAACAGCTTGGGTTTTTCAGATAAGAAAGTGCCATATCAAATGGTTTAGAGCATGTCTGCATAAATGTTATTCATTCATTTGTAGTAGTTCACACACAAGCTGAGAGAATCATGTATAGATTACTTAATACAATCTACTCACACATCACAGATTCTAAAATCACACTGTTTTACATCAGGACAACCCCATCTCGAACAGCATTAAAATCTTCACCTCATTCTTTTCTGTACAGTTGATTTATTCATTTGGAAGGACAACATGGCTAAACAATTATGTGATGCAACACTACCACAGGAGACTGGAAGAATTTCACCATGCGTGGACAACATCCAGTGTGTTTTACAGACTTTCAAATCCAATGCCATGCCCTTGGTGTCCACACTAAATCCTGCCTTGCAAGAAAAAAGCAAATCAAGATGCTGAAGTAGAGGTACTGTGACAGACACTGTTCTCAACGGCCATAGGAGCTCCAGTTGAGGATTTTACAGTACGAACACAACGAAGCTTTCTGGCAGTCTGCTAGTCTGTGTCCATCATTCCCACTTTCAGTCTCAGTCTCACACCTCCAAACTAGTTATCAATCACCACCTCCTGCCTGCTTCTGGTGGCTTCGTCCTGACTTAGAAGCAAAAAGTACTGCAGAGAACAGAGACATGAAGAAGGGGTCAACATCACTTGCCCTGTGCAGGTGCCCCTGTGATACCTGCTGTCCCATAGAAGCAATTGTTTCTAACTACTCAAGTGGTGTTGAGCTACTGGACTGACAGCCAGGAGGTGGAAGATCTGAAACCATCTCAAGCTGAGAGCCTTATACATCCCACAGACACACCGCAAGCATGTGAACACAATAGTCTTTGCTGTTCCTCATACCTCAGCATGACAGGCCCAGAGCAGTGAGGACCTTAGGTAAAACTTCTAAGTTTGAAAATGAAGTTTGAGTTGAAAATGCAGTCATTTGCGTAAAGCAGTCAAAGCTTCTATGTGGGCCAGGAAAAAGACTACTGACTTTAAAGGCATTGATTATTTCAGATTTCAGAGACAAGCAATCGGCATCCCTTTTGAGTAACGTAAAATGAATGGCTGCAATGCTGAAAATGGCTTTGTAAGTAGAACACCCCCCCCCCCCCAACTAAATCATCTGCTGCTGGAAAAAAAAAAAATCCTTGCCCCTCCTTGAATAAAATCACTCTCCTGCCCATAAAGGGACTAGATTTTGAGGACACGCTGTGTTTGTCAGCAGTGTTATTTGCTATTTTGGTAAGTTATGCTAATCTGATACTTTGGCAACCCCCCACTTGCCACAAACACTTTATTTTGCTGAATTTTGTGGGGGTAGAAAAAACCTCAGGGAGCCAGTGCAGACCAGGTAAAACAACTCAGCCAACGCAGTCCCAACCGCAGACAGGGAAAGACTTGTCAGCGATGCTCATTGTCAAAACCTCCACAATTCACAGTTTGAAACAGCACGTAATGCAGGTAGAAGGCAAAGACAGAGCTGAGGTATTGTAGCATGAGGTTTGAGACCAATTGCTGACTTTGGAACTATCATTTTACATTTCTTGAAAGCACAGCACTTTCTGAGGTACGAAAAATGAGGTCTGCATAGCTTTAGACTATGTCTGCACACACCTATAGAGATCAATCTCTCAGATGAAGCGAGATGGAAATCCTCTCTGCTGTAGGTAGCCATTCAAGGTTCCCTAAAGACTTTTATTCAAGGTTCTCTAAAGACTTTTATTAAAGGTTCCCTAAAGGTTTTCACCAGTACATGGAGGCAAATAGTCTTTTTCCTGCTACAGAGAGTGATAATTCATTGTCAGGATAAAAAATTCCCACGTGTCATTGCATTTCAGCATGCTGTTAATGTCATTTCTATAATGCTTTGTGAGAATATCTGTATGAAGGAAAACAATTATGATCCTTTCTCCGTGAGTGAGAGTGCATGTCCTTATCTAATAAGGAAGGAAGGAAGAGACAGTCTGTGCAAAGGTTGGCCTGATAAAGTTACTCCTGTACACTTGCAAATCCCAGACTGCTTTCAAAATGAGAATTATGTGGTGAAGCACTGCAGACTGAACTGATCTTGTTTTCTGTTATGATACTTATTTGAGCTCCATTGGACCTTACCCTAACAAAAATTTGCTGGTGAAGAACAAATAGAGCAACCATCAGACATAAAGGCCAAGCATCACCAGTTCTGAACCAAAAGTGAAAAGGCATCAAGGAAACCCTCTATTTTTAAAACACAAATATCAAAGACCTTAATAAAAATTAAGCACAAAGCAGATGCAATCTTCATAACCAGCTTTAAGATGAAGAAATCAGCTGTCTCCTCAGACATAGCTTTGGTATCTGGCTGTAATTTGCACATGAAATCTCCAACTAGGAGCAGTCTTAATGTCCAAAAGTCTTAATGAAAGTAAGACAATGGTTATTTTTGGCAGGGGACACTGCATGAAATGCGATATGCTCTCTAGGAAACTACCACTTCCTAAACTTGAAAACATAAAAAGACAACATTGACTTTAAAGGATCTGAGATTCACTGTGGCCAACTGAGCAAAGACCTCTGCTCAGTGCTCAGCTGCCAAAGTATGAAGAGGGAAGGATGGGCACAGGACTTACAGGGGTCCAGCGGTGTGTATGAGGGGCTCATGTGGGGCTGAGGGAACTTGTATTCTTTGGACGGACTGGAAGACTATGTCACCAAAAAGAAAATATATAACATTTTATGCATATTTTAAATCCAGTGGAGAAAGAGATGCATTGTCAAAAGCTGTTCAAAAGTACGTAGAGCTCCAGTGTTTCTGGCACACTACAGCCCAATGATGACTAAAGCTGAGAGGAAACAATGCTCATTTTATCTCAGGCCCTGAAACACTAGGAAAGGTATCAAGGTGTATTTCCTTTGGAAAACAATTCTGCCTTCAAATGGAAGACAAGACTGGGACAATTTCACTGTCCTTAAAGATATATATCTCTCTGGCTACTGTTAAACCTTTAATAACCTAACTTCTCAGGATTTAATAAAAAGAGCTCCTGGAAACAGTGTTTACCCTGTACGAAGCATCCTTTAAAAGAAAACAAGTGTCCTGGAGTGGGTATCATCTCCCACAGTACACGGGCACATTCTTCCACACTGCCAGAGCCAGCATCTGGAAGAGCACAGAAATGTCTGCTGGAAGCACACATAGCATTAAATCTAACAGGCTAGGAAATAGTGTTTTGACTGAGAAATAAGATTTTTACACACTTTCATGTCATACCCTGCTACAAATACTCACCGCCTATGATAAGGAGGCCATAAAGATCTATGTGGGATCACTTTGTTCATATGTTCACAGCATGTGATTAAGCATAACTATTAATGTGCTTGGAGGACAAAAATGTTATTTTAAGATTAAAACTGATATGCTCCCCTGACTGTTTCAGAGTAGAACAGTAATAATTTTCACAGCGCCCATCAAGTGGAAAAAAAAAAATTAAGCTAAAAAATCTAAAGAAAAAGAAATCAAAAACATACTTTTAAATCTTTTCATAAGGGAAATAATAACTCGCTATTTGAACTAGAACTCAACATGTTGAAAATCTTGTATCATCTACTTTGATGGCACATTCTATGATACATAGTTTGCAATTCACATCATATCACACAGACAACGGAACAATTTATAATACTCCAGCTTCAGACAAGATTAATAAAAATGGCAGCTCAGAAGGAAAAGATGTTGTATTGAACATATTACTTGCTAATGTTTGGGAAACGTAAATTATTGGGAGAGAGGGACACTATTCTGAAAGAACATAGCCCATAATCCAAGGGATGAGGATTAGTTATAAAAATCTGGGGGAGTGTTCATGATATTTTGTGGGTTTTTTGATATCATGTTTGGCTCTACAAAGAGATCTGGACAGGCTGGATCGATGGGCTGAGGCCAATTGTGTGAAGTTCAACAAGGCCAAGTGCCGGGTCCTGCACTTCGGTCACAGCAACCCCATGCAGCGCTACAGGCTTGGGGAAGAGTGGCTGGAAAGCTGCCCAGCAGAAAAAGACCTGGGGGTGCTGGTTGACAGCCGGCTGGATATGAACCAGCAGTGTGTCCAGGTGGCCAAGAAGGCCAACGGCATCCTGGCCTGTGTCAGGAACAGTGTGGCCAGCAGGAGCAGGGAGGTGGTTGTTCCCCTGTACTCGGCACTGGTGAGGCCGCACCTCGAGTACTGTGTTCAGTTTTGGGCCCCTCGCTACAGGAAAGACATTGAGGTGCTGGAGCGTGTCCAGAGAAGGGCAACCAAGTTGGTGAGGGGCCTGGAGCACAAGTCTTATGAGGAGTGGCTGAGGGATCTGGGGTTGTTCAGTCTAGAAAAGAGGAGGCTGAGGGGAGACCTTATCGCTCTCTACAGCTACCTGAAAGGGGGTTGTAGTGAGGTGGGTGTTGGTCTCTTCTGTCAGGTGTCTGGAGATAGGACAAGAGGAAATGGCCTCAAGTTGAGGCAAGGGAGATTTAGGTTAGATATTAGGAAAAATTTTTTTACTGAGAGGGTTGTCAAACATTGGAATGGGCTGCCCAGGGAAGTGGTTGATTCACCATCCCTGGAGGTATTCAAAAAGCGAGTGGACAGGGTACTCCAGGGCATGGTTTAGGGGGCATGGTTAATGGTTGGACTCGATGATCTTGAAGGTCTTTTGCAACTGAAATGATTCTATTCTATGATTCTATATAGGCATTTCAGTGGTATTAATGCAGGGGAAGAAGAAGAAATAAAACATGCTGTTTGTTCTGTCACTACAATGATCGTAGAACCCCTGACTGCTGCTTCTAGAATAAAGAGTTAGTTCTGATGCACTTAAAAAAAGCCTGGGATTTCAGTTTTTAATTTTAGATCTGATTTCCCAAGTCTAAAGAGCCAAAACCATGATGACGTGAATGCCAATTTCCAGGTCTTTGCTGAACACCAGGAAGCATTCTGGGAATAAAACTAAACTGGAGAAAGCTGCGTGGGTGCTGGGTATTTAGGCAATCCATCCCAGATGCCATGTCAGACAGGTGTCCTGAAGTCCTTGGGGTAACTACAACTAATTCTAGGTATTCTGTTAAGACAAAGGTGGGATACAGAAGGAAAGAGCAGGGAGAGATGGATCCTCACCTAATAATGAACTGGACCCCCCCCCCGCACCTCCACTAAAATCTTAAAAAAAATAACAGTCATGCTACAAAGACAAGGGAATGCACGTAAAATCTACGGGCTGGTAAAGCAAAAGCCTTTACTTCCATGTGGATGTAGATGTCTGCAGAGTAACATGTAAGTCAAAAAGCTATCTGGCTGCAAGCATTACTGCTCAATTTTAAACTGCCAGGCACAAAAAATTTGCACAGAGCTGTGAAAAACTCTTCTTTATGATAATGCAGAACAGTATTAAAGCTGCTAATGCAAATTTTTAATATTAAAAATGTGCTTATAATGTAACTCCCTGAAATAGCTCATCCTGTACCAGCTCATTATTCTGTAAGTCTGTATTAGCCTGTAATATAATTGTCGGTCTATTTGCTAGTTCACATCTCTGCCTTCCAAAAAGCAAACCAAAAAATGTCTACTGCCAGAACGTACTGAAGCATGTAGAAAAGAGAACAAATAATGGGAAAGCATAAAAGAACAGTCTAGGCCATTGTGTGATGACACAAATGACATCTTCCCACGGATGCCAGAAGCAATCTGCTGCCATTTGACCAAGCAGAGGTATTCCTTCTGGGACTACTCAGAACACGATTTTCATCTCATTGTTTCCACTCCAGTTCCCATTCCATATAAACAAATGAAAAAATATATGCAATAGTATATGCTGTGAAATTGCATAGGTTTATTTATAGATCGTAGATCATGTTGCTTTTTTAACTGTACCACAGACATCTCTGTTATTGTTTTATTAATTTGTTATTTAAACATTATAGAATGATCTTGGCAATAGTTAAACAGTCTAAGTCTGTAGATATTCCTTTATATAAATATATATATATGCATGTGTAAGTGTATATTTATATATTCATATATACACACATATTTAAAAAAAAAACACCGAAGACATTCAGCCAAACTAGGGTAAGTTATTAATTTGACATAGAGTGTTTACTTGGACAGCTGGAACTTATAGTTTACTGGATGGATGTGGTATCAGATGTTCCAAAATACATCAAATTTACACTTATCCATGTACTTTAAAATGTCATGAAACCTCAGAAAATAGTAACAGAAAGACATATTTTTTATCCCTCAAAGCCATGTTGCTTCTTTTTTTTGTAGAATCATAGAAAGAATGCTTTGGGTTGGAAGGGACCTTAAAGATCATCTAGTTCCAACACCCCTGCCATGGGCAGGGACACCTTCCACTAGACCAGGTTGCTCAAAGCCCCATCCAACCTGGCCTTGAACACTTCCAGGGATGGAGCAACCTCTCTGGGCAACCTCTTCCAGTGCCTCACCACCCTCACAGAGAAGAATTTATTCCTAATATCTAATCTAAATCTACCCTCTTTCAGTTTACAGCCCTTACCCCTTGTCCTATCACTACATGCCCTTGTAAAAAGTCCCTCTCTGGCTTTCTTGTAGGCCTCCTTTAGGTAGTGGAAGGCTGCTATATGGTGACCCTGGAGCCTTCTCTTCTCCAGGCTGAACAACCCCAGCTCTCTCAGCCTGTCTTCATAGGAGAGGTGCTCCAGCCCTCTGATCATCTTCATGGCCTTCCTCTGGACTCGCTCCGACAGGTCCATGTCCTTCTTATGTTGGGGACCCCAGAGCTGAATGCAGTACTCCACATGGGGTCTCATGAGAGCAGATTAGAGGGGCAGAATCACCTCCCTCGACCTGCTGGTCACGCTTCTTTTGATGCAGCCCAGGATACGGTTGGCTTTCTGGGCTGCAAGCGCACATTGCCAGGTCATGTTGAGCTTCTCGTCAACCAACACCCCCAAGTCCTTCTCTGCAGGGCTGCTCTCAGTCCCTTCATCCCCCGGCCTGTGTTTGTGCTTGGGATTGCCCCGACCCATGTGCAGGACCTTGCACTTGGCCTTGTTGAACTTCATGACGTTCACACAGGCCCACCTCTCAAGCCTGTCAAGGTCCCTCTGGATGACATCCCTTCCCTCCAGCGTGTCGACGGCACCACACAGCTTGGCGTCATCAGCAAACTTGCTGAGGGTGCACTCAATCCCACTGTTCATGTCGCGGACAAAGATGTGAAACAGTGCCGGTCCCAATACCGAGCCCTGAGGAACGCCACTCATCACTGGTCTCCACTCGGACATTGAGCCGTTCACCACAACTCTTGGAGTGTGACCACCCAGCCAATTTCTTATCCATCAAGTGGTCCATCTGTCAAACCCATGTCTCCCCAATTTAGAGACAAGGATGTCATGTGGGACAGCATTAAATGCTTTGCACAAGTCCAGGCAGATGACGTCAGTTGCTCTTCCCTTATCCACCAACACTGTAACCCCATCGTAAAAGGCCACCAAATTTGTCAGGCACGATTTGCCCTTAGTGAAGCCATGTTGGCTGTCACCAATCACCTCCTTATTTTCCATGGGCCTTAGCATAATTTCCAGGAGGCTCCACTCCATGATCTTGCCTGGCACAGATGTGAGAATGACTGGCCTGTAGTTCCCCAGGTCTTCCTTTTTTCCATTTTTAAAAATGGGGGTTATGTTTCCTCTTTTCCGGTCAGTGGGAACTTCCCCGGAATGCCACAACTACTCAAACATGATGGGTAGTGGCTTAGCCACTTCATCAGCCAGTTCACTCAGGACCCACAGATACATCTCATCAGGTCCCATGGACTTGTGCACCTTCAGATTCCTTAGTCTCACACCTGATCTTCTCCTACAGTAGTGGTTCTTCATTCTCCCAGTCCCTGCCTTTGCCTTCTGTGACTTGGGTGGTGTGGCTGGAACACTTGCTGGTGAAGACTGAGGCAAAAAAGTCACCGAGTACCTCAGCCTTCTCCATGTCCCAGGTAACCAGGTCCCCCGTTTCCTTCCAGAGAGGGCCCACATTTTCCCTAGTCTTCCTTTTATCACTGATGTACCTAAAAAAGCTTGTCTTGTTGCCCTTGACGTTCCTGGCCAGATTTAATTATATTAGGGCCTTAGCTTTCCTAACCTGATCCCTGGCTGCTCGGACAATTTCTCTGTATTCCTCCCAGGCTTCCTGTCCTTGCTTCCACCCTTTCTAGGCTTCCTTTTTGTGTTTGAGTTTGTCCAGGAGCTCCTTGTTCATCCATGCAGGCCTCCTGGTGTATTTGCCTGACTTCCTCTTTGTTGGGATGCATCGCTCCTGAGCTTGGAGGAGGTGATCCTTGAATATTAACCAGCTTTCTTGGGCCCATCTTCCCTCCAGGGCTTTATCCCATGGTACTCCACCAAGCAGATCCCTGAAGAGGCCAAAGTCTGCTCTCCTGAAGTCCAGGATAGTTAGCTTGTTGTGCATCCCCGTCGCTGCTCTAAGGATCTTGAACTCCCCCATTTCATGGTCACTGCAGCCCAGGCTGCCCTTGAGCTTCACATTCCCCACCAGCCCCTCCTTGTTGATGAGAACAAGGTCCAGCATAGCACCTCTCCTCATTGGCTCTTCCATCACTTGGAGAAGGAAGTTATCATCAACACATTACAGGAACCTCCTGCATTGCTTAAGCCCCTCTGTGTTGTCCCTCCAACAGATATCATGGAGGCTGAAGTCCCCCATGATGACCAGGGCTTCTGATGCAAGGCTGCTCCTATCTGTCTACAGAGGGCCTCACCCACTCGGTCTTCCTGGTCAGGTGGCCTGTAGCAGACCCTCACTATAATGTCACCTGTCCCTGCCCTCCCTTAATCCTGACCCATAGGCTCTCGGTTGGCTTCTCATCCATCCCCAGGCAGAGCTCCATGCACTCCAGCTGGTCATTGACACAGAGGGCAACAGCTCCTCCTCATCTCCCCTGCCTGTCCTTCCTAAAGAGCCTGTATCCTTCCATTGCAACACTCCAGTCATAGGAACCATCCCACTACGTCTCTGTGATGCCAGTAAGATCATAGCCCTGCAGGTGTGAGCACATCTCCATTCTACGTGCATTTGCATAGAGGCATTTAAGTTGGGCCCCCAATGAAGCTGACTTACTGGCTGGAGTGGCTGGAATTCCTTTGTGCTGCTCTTCAGGTGCTCTCCTGTTGACCTGTGATCCCTCTCCAGGCTCTGGGCATCTGTTGCTGGCACTGGCATCAAACTGGTAGGAGTGGGATAGATTGAGGTTCCCCTCCTCTGGCAACTTTAGTTTAAAGCTCTCTTCACCAGCTTGGCAAGCCTAGGACCGAAGATGCTCTTCCCCTTCTCTGACAGATGGACCCCATCAGCCCCCAGTAGACCAGGTTTCTCAAAGCAAGTCGCATGGTCTAAGTAGCTGAAGCCCTGGCTGTGGCACCAGTCCCATAACCATTTGTCGATTCCTTAGATTCGACTGGCCCTTTCAAACCCCTTCCCTTTGACCGGGAGGACCGATGAAAAAACTACCTGCCCTCCAGAGTCCCTTACCGCTGCTCCCAGGGCTCTGTAATCCTTCTTGATACTCCTCAGACTGCTCCTGGCTGTATCACTGGTGCTCACATGAAATAACAGCAGCGGATAATAGTCGGTGGACTGTACGAGGCTTGGTAGTCTCTCGGTGACATCCCTGATACGAGCCCCCGGTAAGCAGGATACCTCTTGAGAGAGTGCGTCAGGTCGGCAGACGGGTGCCTCCGTACCTCTCAGAAGAGAGTTGCCTACTACTATCACCCGTCGCCTTTTCTTAGTTGCGCTGGTTGTTATACAAGGAGCAGATCAGGCTGCCTCACTCAGCTCCAGCATCTCTCCTGATGTGGCGGGTCTTTCCTCTTCAGCCTGCAGAGTGGTGAAGCCGTTCTGCAAGGGCACCTCAGCCTTTGGGGGAAGTGTCTTTCTCCTGCAGGTCCTTGCAGTTGCAAGCTTCCATTCTGCTGCATTATTACCCCCCCCCTCCCTTCTGCATGGCCATGGGCCGTGGGTCCACTGCAGACTGTGCTTGGAATCAACTATCCAACTCCTTCTCAGCCTCCCCGATGCTACGCAGCCTTCTCACCGCCTCCTGCAGCTCAGCCACCTGCTGCAGGGGGTCCTCTGCCTGGGCACAGCTTTTGCAGGCAGCTCTGCTGCATGTCCCTGCCCCAGGAGAAAGGTCTAGGCTCTTCCTGCAGTCTGAGGTCTGCACTGCAGCCTCTCCCTTCAGCAGCTCCGTCTGGGTGGAGGCATCAGTCACCACTGGGTAGGTGGTGCAGACCCCCCAGCCGGAGCTGCAGCCCTTGCTCTCAGACAAGTGCCGACCATTCTGCCTTGAGGGTCAGGTAGGATGAGTGCCCTTGACGTGCGCAGGTGGTCACAGAACGGTGCCCCGTTGCCCAGTTGCTGGGTTATGTGTACTTTAAGTCTCTCCACTCGGGCAGTGGAATGCTCCTCCTTTGAAGAGGCGCCCTCCCCGCATGCCCTCCCACGCAAACTGACGCGCCAGGCCCTGTTTCCCGCCATGGTTGCCTCGCTCCTGTGGGCTGCCCTTTGTGGGAGTACGGGGCGGCCGCCGTTACTCCTAGCCCTGCCCACGCCTCGTCAGCCGCTATCCCTCCGGAGAGCTGCTGGCTCCTGGCGGGTCTCTGTGCTCCTCCAGGGTTTCCCCAGCTCAGGAAACCCCCCTGTATGCTGCGATCCCCTGCTCCGCTGCGGAACGTGCCTGCGCAGGAGCTGATCGCCTCAGTGAGTGACTTAAAACATACATAGTCTGCTCGCCTTTTTTTGATGATGGATTTATAATCTGTTTTATATTGCCTCAAACTATCTTAAGGTACTGCACTCACACATGAAAGCATGATGATAGCCCGATGCAAATGCGCTATGTTTCTACTAAAATCATTATCCTCATTCTATAGTCATGTCCACCTCTCAGTGCTCTCAAATACAACATTTTACAAATAAAATAGCATAACCTTACTCCTCAAAGCAGGTAGACTAGTTGAGATCCCATCCTCTCTCCTTGCATGGCCTTTCTAGCTCAGCTGCACCTTTCCTCCAGTCTTAGCCAGTTAAGCTGGGGCACCTCCTGTCTCCTCTTTCCCTTGGTTCCCAGTGTCCTTTCTTCTGCTCAGCTACTCTCATGTCTGCTCAGCTGGATCATGGCCTTTTGTTGTCTGATCCACTCACTCTCCCTCATCTCTCTCTACCCCTTCAGCAGTTCAGCAAACCGTCCTTTCGTCCAGCTGCCACACCTCCTCTCCCTGCCAGCTTCTGGTGTCACCATGGCAAGGGCCCACCACAGATGTTGGCCAGGGCATGTGTGAACATAATGGAGAAATGATGAGATCTTGGAGATGAGGAAGGTTCAAACATGTTCAGTTAGGAAGGAATCTCCAGATATTTTTAGCTGTTAAATTGCTATGCGAGATGTGCAAACTGCAAAGCCTTTATGAGGGCTTAGAAACTTGTTTTCATGGCTTTTCATTTAAAAGGCAGGATACCTGTCCATGAAACAAAGATTTGAGCTTCTGCTCTGGGGTACTGTGACACCAGAGCATTTCAATTAAAAGCCCTTGACAATAGAAAAATTGAAAATGTGAGCAAAGCAATAGATTTCCCCAGCCCTTTGCCTGGAAACACCTCATGCCTTCAGTCAACATTTTCCAAAAGAACTTCATTTAAAAAAGAAATCTTGTAAGGATTAAAGAACACACTTTGTGTGGACAATTTCAGACCAAATAATAAAAGTAAGGCATTATTAGTGCTAGCTAATAAAAAATGGATTATGTAAGGGGATATTTGGGAGAACCTTACAACAGGACCATGGCGGCCAGCCATGGTAAAATTAAGGTGGTATAATAAAAAGAACTTGTAATTAATAAATACATTTTGCTGTATTTACAGCCTTCAAGGCATACATCCCTAGAAAAAAAGGCAAGTTCAGCAGCATCAGTGTAAGCTTCCCAGCTGTGGCTCACCTACACTACTGAGCCCCCTCCCCTCACTGTCCCCAGGCATTCTTTCTGGCTGGAACTGCTGCATCTGTCTACTAACACTTCCCTAGGATACATGGTTGAATCTCTGAACCAACACTGGACGTGAAAGGCTTTTGATTAGTAATGGCCAGTTTTCTCTATGAATGTATGTTCTGTGGCAAGAATTCCCAAACTTAATTTGTTCAAGTGCCACCCTTGGCAGAGATGACCGTGGTGACAGAAGCTTTGGGATACATATGCACATATAGACAGAGCAGAAGGCATTTTCATAACTGCTTTGAAGTAGCATACACAGCACTAGTGGCATTGTAACGTAGCTTGGGTTGCAGGGACAAGTGGAAAATCAGCAGTTGTTGCCAATGATTCTTTGTCAGTGGCCAACGCCAGAATGCTTTGAGAGGCTACAAAGATAATCCATCTAGGACTGTTCTCTTGGAAAATTTTCCTCTCCTTTTCCAGACGGACCTGCATTTGCTGAAATTGCAAGCACATCTTCAGATTTTCCATCACAGAAAAGAAGGAACTATATATAACTCACCACACAGCACTATCTTTGTATGCTCGAATTCAGAGCTAGTTAACCACAAAAATGTACTCAAAAGCTATGTTCAGTTGTGATTTGTTCTGACAAATTTTAAAATGCAGTATAGAGAAGAAAATCAGTTCCTACCTTTCTTGTAAGTGGCACTTCAATAGGGACGGGAACAACTTCCGCAAGCAGGCAGCCATAAAATGCTACCATGAAAGCAGCAGGATCATTGTTAGGGAATACAAGTGTTACCTGAAACAAAGAGACGTATGTTAAAAATGTTTTATCCCAGGTTTCAGATAATGATAATTGGAGTTTCCATGCTTCCTTTTGGAGAGAGATGATTACTGAAACATTCTATGATAACTATTCAAACCTAATGAAAGATGAATGAGGAATCAGAAGGAATTTATTCTAATAGGTATTCCTTTTGTGAACATATTCACTTAGGATGTAGTTAAATATTTTCATGCTGTATTGTTTCCTACATTGACAATACCTTTCATCTGGTTCTCAATTTACTGATTGCTTTACAGACATAAAATAAACAAGTAAATGGAATTAATAGAATTTTAAATTCTAATTTAATAATTTGCTTGAAGTTACAGAAAACAAAGTGGATCTGTGAGCAATTCAGATTAGCCAGACTTACGATGCAATTATGTCAATCATTAACACATTATGTTTTGTCTCACTATGTTTTGCCTTATACAACAATTTTATTTTAGAATTGGGCTGTTGTCCAAGTGTAGAAGTTTCTGTGCACTGTGCGAACATAAATAACTGATATCTAGAGAAGCAAACATCACATCCAGAGCTGGCCATATAACATGCCAACCTAGGCCTGGATTTGTTGAACTTCACAGCTTCAGGGCTCGGGCTAGGGAATTATTTAGATAAAAGAATGCCAAGAAAAGATCATAGCAAATCACCTGTATGCTCACTAGGTGCCCTTCTTCCCCCAATGTGCTGAACTGTGCAGCTTACTTCTGTGGGCATTGCAGACAATGTCTTAGATCCTCCAGGGGCAAAGGGAAGGAAAGGCGAGAATGCAGAGTCTCACTGAGGATCCAGCAACTTAGAGAGTCCACGACTCTCCTTGCAAGAGCAGGGAATACTACTCCTCTCACTTACTGGTGAATGACCTTAGTGGCTAAATCCTGTCTACATTTTTGTTTTGATTCTGTCAGATGGATGTTCTCAGCTCGTGTCTTAAACAGCTGTAATGCAGCTGGTAACTATCCAGCATGGTCAACTGAAGTGGCATGCAAAAGGCATGGCGAGTGATTTCAAACTTAATTCCTTTGGGCTTGCACACGGGATCAGACTGTATTATTACAGCATCTTAAAATTTGCCGAAACTAATTAATAACTCTTGAGTTTTGACTGCTTTGACATCCATAGAAGTTCTGTGTTTTAGTCTCTCGAAGTAAAATCATCATGTTTTCATATACACTCCAAGGTTCAGTTACTGGAGATTATAAGTGTTTCCAGTTTGGCTTCAAAGATAGTTGCCTTCCATAGGTTAACTTGATTTCTTCAAACTAGAAGAAATTCTAACCAACCTTGTCCAAGTAGGTCCAAAATATCTCTGTTTTTAAGCTGAAGACCGTAACTTCATAACTGTTTAGAGAAACTTCAGAGAAAATACATTGCTACTTTAACTGTAAGCTTGCACATGAAACACTCCAACTGCTGGAGAAGGCTGTGCAGAGCTTATTGTATGCATTCTATGTGCACATACCAGAAACAGCCTCAGGGGAAATGGATAGAAAGGGATTTTGTTAGGTGCACTGAGGGTATGGTAGAGTTTGCTGAGCACAGCAAACATCTGAAAGATGTTGAAAGATCCCTAAAGATACTTTGAAGATTGATGGGTTTTGTGTTGGTCTCTGCTTACATAAAGGCAGGGAAGGTTTGGCTCGGAATCTTTGCAAAGGAGCTGACAGAGGTGAAAAAATCTTACTGAAGTCCAGTGGGAATGAGGCATTAACTTCCCCTCCAAAAAACATTAATCACTAACAGACCTGTACCAAATAAATAAATAATATGTGTAAGAGCAAAAAGGGGTAAGGCTGAAGGAAAACAAACCATACAGTGTATATTACCAGACGAGAATCTGGTTATCTAGTAGATATTTCAGAGGGCAAGCTTAATTTCCAGGCAGCTGTCTGGGGTGACACAAGGTTAAATTTCTGAAGTTACTATAGAAGGCAAATGCAGTTCGTCATGTACTATAATAATAACAGAAACAGGGAATGAAATGCAGGCACATTCATTTTTTTGGCTCAGACAAAGAACCTAAGAGGTGATGTAATGGTACTCATGAAAAATAGAGGTTGTATTGATAGAAGATGCTTTTAAAGGGAAAAAGGCCTTTCTGAATTTTAAATAATATTAACATAAGGAAACAATTACACTCTCATTTAGAAAAGACCAGAAATACATGTCTGTATTTCATTTAGTATTTAAAAGCTACCTTTAACTGTTGTCACACAAAATACATTACTTAGAATAAAAAGCCGTCTTCAAAGAGGTCAGAAAGCTTTTATGTTATTACAACAGGGGCATAACAGCCAGAATAACAGCCTAGAACATCAGAAGTACAGTAACACCTCATCTTCAATGTGAAGTTGCTTCAAATGATCATGTTTCTGTTACACAGGGATGCTAAGGCAAGATGTTTTTACAACGCAAAGCATATGCTTTCAGCACTCAGCTAGAAACATTTGTTTCACTGTAATCTAGGTGGACTTATTTTAGAAGAGCTGCAATTTGTTCTCTATGTGTCCTGCACTAGCTAAACTTCCAGCTTTCAGCCTGAATTATCCACAAATCCCGTCTTAATGTTTGGAGATGCCAGTGACTGCTGCAGTAAATGAATACAAAGATGGGCAGTTAGCACACAATAGATAGGGAGAGATGCACATTGCCCATATGTGAACTTTATTCCTTTTGGAGCTTTCTGGGTGGATTGTTTTGATGTATACACTTGAACAACTTGTTTCTTCTGCTGTTGCTTAGAGACACACTTGTAAGTCAAGTAAAAGAGATTCTTCAGATCCTACTCCTGGCTGAATGCCATTGTAGGAAGCAATTTAGATTTAGTTAAATTCTTCATGATTTATTTCAAAAAGAAACATAGGAAGGACTGTCAGGTTTCATCTTTTTAATTATTTTTTTTCCTCTTTTTTCTTCTGGGAAGCATTATTGCATGCTCTCATTTTTGAAGCCCTAAGAAATGTGTAATGCAAACAGACATGTTTCTCACGTGTGGCACAAGAGGATCAAGTGAATTAACAGCTTGAGAATTGCTATCAGAACATGGGGAAGGAAGACTCTCACAACTCTAAGCACTAAGGCAGGACTAAAATTTGCATTTCTGACAAATTTGTTCTGGAATATCCATTCCATGGCTTGAAGCCAACCTGGAATGGGACCTGTGGAAATTTCCATACACAGTCTGGCAGAGAAAAGGGGTAGCAGGCTTGGCCAGCCTTGACAGACGAAGGGGTAGGTTTGTAAGTACATCATTAGCAAAACCATAGGTTGTTCTTGTCAACATTTAACAACCACAGTTACCTCTGTAACCCTCGTTCTCTGTGGACTTCATCTGCTCACCTAGATTCAGCGTCTAGCAGTAGCTGCATCAGAGTCAGGAACCAGGAATGGAAATATTCTCCATGTTACCAGTCAGTGTAATTTATTTATTTAACTGGCTGCCAAAATGTGCTTACTTTGCTTGTCTTTGTCCTCCACAATGCTTCTCTTGTTTCCACCATCTCAACAACTACAAAGTCATTAGTAAGTATGTTTCTTACCCGCATGACACCTCCAGGCTCCATAAGCAAGCTTTTGCTAAACAGACATCTGTTCTATGTCCAAAAATCACTTTCCATGGGAATGTTTATTGTTGATGTTGCCACAACTTCAAGTTACTATTCAGCGAGTACTGGCTCAGCTTATTTATCATGCAATTCAAAATATCTGTCTGAATGATCAGTCTTTTTCTGAGTAAAAGGCAGATTTCACCCTCCCAACATTTCACTTCATTAATTTCCTCTAAGCACCGCAAATACTTCATTCTCTCTTTGTCAATGTGGGATGTGAATTACTAGTAATTAAAAATCATTGAGACACTCACCCTGTCTCCAGGTCGTACCATTGGTTCTTGTTTTGTGCCTAATTTATGTAGTATATTGTAAGCAACCTTCATACTTCTGGTCCAAAGTTTGCCTATTAACACAAAATTTGTGAAATTAATTTTAAAATTATTTTTATGTTTTACAAGATTATTAAAGAGAAACAATAACTGAGCAGTGAAAAAAAATAGTAGGAACATTTATATTAGTTTTCCAACTAAATATGACACCACTACTGGGACTAGCGGAAGTATTTAAATACTTATCAGAAGGTTTCTTTGAACTTTTTTCAAGACAGCAGCATTTAAAAAAAAAAAAAAAGTAAGAATAGTTTTCTTCATGGCAGAAGTTTCTTACTTTGGAGAAAACTGGATCTTGACTCCAAAAGTTAACACTCAGAAGCGGCTGGAACATCATCAAGTCCAGACATCATCCTAACACCCTTAGCTGTAACAAGCTGGACAAGTCGCATTTCAGCCCAGACTGACCTCTGAAGGTGTTACTCAGGTTCCACGATGGCACTTCTCTCACCCCAAGACACCAAGGGAAAAAGGAACGGAGTCCCAAGAAGCAGAGAGAAAGAATAAAACCCCAACAAACAGAAAACACCCCACAGCCAAAGGGGCACACTGAAGCAGCAGGGACCCTCTGATCCTTAGCACATCCCTATGGCCATGTTTCACTTTTAATTCTGGGCCTTCTTCCATTTAACTGGGCTTTTTCTTCTCACCTGTTCCCATACCCTCCCTTCTCTCGGTTTCATTTCACTTGCCCCAGGTACCCTTCCTTTTTACTCTCTCTTCTCCCTCGCTTCATCTCTCCAGCTCTGCGCTTAGCTAATCCTTATCAAGACCTCACCTCAATATTCTTTAAAAAAAAAATTATCTCATCAAGACCTCATTGGTCACGTTACATACCTTTCATTAATCCTTCAAGTGATTGGCATCATCCAACTATACAAGCTCTTTCAGATGGCCTTTGTTTAGACACCTTGTTACTTCCATTTGAACAATACCGAGCGTAACAGCCCTTGTTCTTGGCTGGCCCCTAGGTACTGTCTTTAAGCAGTATTCAGTCTGACAGTAGCAAATTCATGCCCACCAATAACTTAAACCATAATAGGTTCTGACAACAGACTACCTATGGGGTTCAGCAGTTCAAGCTCCCAAACATGCAGTATTGCTATTTATAACTAAGCCAAGCAGTTGTAATAAGTTCCTCCACATCCTGGTTATAAAATGCAATACTAATGAATTATTTTTAAGTGCAAATTTGATGTAAATATAACGTACAATGAGAAGGCCAGATTTTCTTTTTTTCCTCTTAAGGAAAATTGGAAGGGTCACTGCTGCTTGTTACTAAGAAAGTACTAAATGCAATTACTTCTTATGAAAATGGTAATATTGTATCATCAAACTATGTTTTGCAAAGTTTTTAATTTATTTAAAATTACTCCGGTATTTGCATGCTGAACTGCCTCGATGTTCAGAAATAAACATGACTCAATTCTGTTCCATTGGAAACTCAGCATGGATACAGGAGTACATCTGCAGGGTTAACCCTCACAGCACTATGGCAGAACTACCTGCATCTGATGGAAAGAAAGTCTTTAAGAGCATCCCTGCTGCACTTGAACTTGACAAGTGAGTAGGATAAAAACAAGGATGCCTTAAGAAAGCAAATATTCTTTTTCTTAAAAGCTTCCAACATTAAAGTTTCAGTAGCAACAAACTTAAAAGAGCAATTAGTAATGATACAGAAAATTGGAGAATGGGAATCAAAAGCCTGGCAAAAGTTCTGAATTGCAAGAAAGAACCGTCTTTACACAAAACACTTTCAAGCTTGAAATGAACATTGAATTTTTAATTCCTTTTCTGAGAGACATAAGGGGCTGCTGTGAAAAGTTCTGTATGAGCTATAGAGATTAAATCTGTTACAAGTCTTAAATTTGCATTTGTGACATATTCATACCAATTTTTCATCTATCAAATGTGCCATCTTACAGTATTTTCTTCAAAATCTAAGGGCTATTCAGATTAAAGTATTTAGATGCATTCTTTCAGAAGCACCTCAGTACACAGTATAACCACCTCCACGTAAGTGATCTGAGCAAACGCAGAAATTAAGTTCTCTCAAAGACTAAAAAAATTTAAAGGCGTACTTTCTAGTAAAGTTTTAAAGAATTAAGTCCTTAAATACATTTTGTCATGATGCTCTTTTATTGCCAAAATTTCATTTCAGCTTCTGAACCATAGAGCATATAAGGCTGCCTCCCTAATCCCTCACCTTTCTGTTTAAATACACTTCAAACTGCACAAAAAAATGCCCATAATATTTTCTAACGGTCAGAAAAGACTTGAATTTTCTGTCACCACAGCCCTTTACTGCTCTATTTACTGGTGCAATATGAAACTATGTTAATTACCCGAACTAACTGCATGTGTGTATGGGTATGAAACTGTGGAAAACTGGAACAAAGCAGCTAGTCTGCATTCAGCTGGGAAGGAGCTGGCATATACGGTCTCTCCTGCGGCCCTTAAAAGCTCCGTAACTTCACTCCAACCCTTGCCGGCTCTGCCTGCCCCTGGCTGCCGCTGCCTCTGCTCCAGCACGGGCAGCAGCAGCCAGGGGCAGGCAGAGCCCGCGAGGCACTCTTGCAAGCAGGCCAGGCAAAGTCCATGCAGATCTTCAACTGCATCATGTTCAACAGGAAGCCCATAATTTTTCTTCCAGGGTATATAGCTGCATTCCAAAAATAAATTAAAAAAAGGGCTACAAAGGGAGCAGTAATCCAGAAGCTGGAGCCAGGAACTTATGAATCATCAGGGCCCGATCTGTGGCTGCTGCATGGGGCACAAGCTTCTGACCAGAGGTGGACTGAAGCGTGTGTTTATTTTGCCACCTTGACTGTTTGGCCCCCCCAACATCACTGAGAAACACAAAGGACTCGACGACTGCAGGATAAAAGCCCTCAGTATCGGAGGATGTTATAAAGAAGGAAATCTTTGAAGTATTTCCTTCCTTGGTTCTGCCTACGTTGCAATTTAGTGTAATTCTTCCTTTGCGAACTTGAGAGATTAGACGTCTCTGGGAACAAGCCGATTGCTAAAACCTCTCCCACAAATCCCGATGCTGCGACCTTGCCGCGACCTCCATACGGTGCCACATCTGCGCAGTGGGAGAGGGAGGCCTTGGTGAGGAGGCCAGCTGTGCTTCATCCAAGGCTTTCGCTCTGAGACAGGGCTCAGCGCCGCCAGGCCGATCCCCATGCGGGGTAAACCGTCTTCACTACGCAGGCTACAGAGGAAATCTGGATGTTTGGAGCTGCTGAGGATATGCCCCATTGTCCTCAGCAGGAGTGCAATGAAGCACCGGTCCTCCTCAGATAAACACACTGCCATTAATCTCCTAATAAGTTGGCTTGAAGACAGGAGGGCAGGTGTCAGAAGCTCAAGCAACAGTTTCATCTAGTGAGTGGACCAGCCCATGTTTCGGCTCCGTCCATGCCAGAGCTCCTTTCTTCCAGCCGTGCCACCGCAGCAGAAAGCTGCCCTTGGCCCTGCCTGCAGTCTGGCAGAGCACACGCCACTGGGTGCAGGAACCTCGAGCAACACTGCTGCTTCCCCGCCATTTCCCCATGTAAAGACCAGACCCCGTGAGCCCTCGTCTTCTTCACCTTCCTGCCCACATCCCCGCTGCCGCAAGGTCCTTTCGAACAACAATCCTACCTGCCTCGCCAGGGGCACATTTGTCCCTGCCAGGCTCCGATCTGCTCACCAGCCATACATGAGCAGCTACTTTCTTGCATTTAAAAATGAAGAATTGGTAAGTCATCTACAGAGATAAGTCATTAGCAAGAGATCTGAGTGTCCAGTGGTGTTTCAGGCACAAGGGTACCCACCAGAAGGGGCCTGGGCTCTGCAGACCCTGTGCCGTGTCTGCCAGCCACACACACATCGTGGGTAACGCGGGGCACTAGGTGTTTAGAGTACCTGAATTACCCCTCAGTTTTCAAGTCACAAAACTACTTCCCAAACAAAGCAGACTGGTAGATGCCCACAGAAGAGTTTCCTAAGTTGATTTAGGAAAACAGAACTCCAGCAACGTGCAGTTAACACGTACCTTGCTGCTACTACAAATTATAACCTTGCTCCTACCTCCCATCAAGCTGCTAACTGTGGTGCTGCTTTCCAAGATCTTGTATAACTCCACAGGATGGTAAGAAATTAAGCTTTTCTCTGCATCTGTCATTGCCTAACTTACTTATAATTGCTTAAGCATTTACTGAAATAAATCTTCTTCTAAAGATGATCGTATCTTCCTCAGCCACTTCCGTCACTTGCCCAGAGTATTGCTGCCAGACTTGCATGCCCTAGCAGCATGTTTATTCAGGGAGGCCTTTAACGCTCTTCACACACTTGCAGACTAAGTTGAATGTTCCCACTGCCCAGCAAGTATCAGCAAGTACTGCTATGTCTCTGAATCTGAGCCATATCTGGCAGACATCATGTGTGCAGATATTCTCGGTAGGACAGGATGGAAAACAGCATCTTGCTTTCTGGCAGCTGTGACGAACACTGTTAACACCTATGTGGGGCAAGTCCCTTTTCTTTTGTTGATGGAATTTTGATTTAGTTGAATAGTAGCAACTCTACACCAGCAACCACATATTTTGCATTTCACTTGTATTCAGTCTTGTTCATTTTTAACAGTCTATTCAGAGGGCAGTATCTTTTACCAATTAATATTTAGCAAGCTGGAGTGAGTTAAGAGTCAGTCCAATCTGGTTAAGCAACACATTAGGAGGGTAAAGGAAACCACCAGGTCTTAAAAACCACACAAAAAGTGATCAGTTAACAAAAATTAGATGCTTTCCACATGACACTGAAGTAAATCCCCTTCCTCTTCCTTCACAAATCTGTAAAAGGACTGACTATATGTTTGTGTTGAATGTAAAGAAGGTTATAAGAGAAAAGCTGCATCAGGGGGAAAACTCAGAGAGAAAACAAACCACAGTCAATTTCCTTATCATCTTCAGGATGCTTTTCAGAATGACACAGCACTAACTCAACAAAGCCAAACCAGTGGTTGCTTACCAATCTCCGTGCACAGCAATTGCAAGACTGCCAAAGTTTAACTGCAAATAATTTTGTCAAATATTCATTTTCTCAATATCACGTATGACATTTCTTAAATTAAATACAAACAAAATTATTTATTAAATCTGGTGTAAATGGCAAACTTCCTGTTGCTACGCAGGTAAAGGGACACTTTTTCTGCTTTGCAAAATAATAGTCGCAGTTCTGCTGCTCTGTTAACCCTTTTTTAATAAACTCTTTAGATCCATCCTGAGCAGCAAATGAAACTGTTGTCTTTTGGGACAAAAAATTCAAAGAAAAAGAACAAAAATGTTCTGTTGCAGAGAATAAAAGACTCCAGACATACTCAGAATAGAGGTAACCTTGCTATTACAGTGCTTGATACTCCAGTCTTAATCATAGCTTGTAATACAGATTTTTTAAAGTAATTTTCTGCCTTTTTATTAAAGAAATAAAGGTTTAAAGTCTTAAACAATCATAACATTGATATCTGTCTAGAGACTTGAACCATGACTATCCATGCCTCTGTAAGCACTGAGTTATTTCAGGGATAAGGACAGTCTGGTTATGCAGCTACTTCGTTAGAAGAGTCTCGATTCCCTCTCTCTCCTCCTGATAATTGTGAAATTCCTGGCCTACGAGATTCTCGCAGCAGGAGGACGCGGGTGGCCGGGTCACACGCCAGCTGCAGCATGGCTTGGGGTTGGCTATTTTTGGTCTGTTGTTAAGTTTCAGCCATCTCAGGGTATCTCCAGTATAACCTACACCACCCCTGCTAAGGCAGCATGACTTTGGACTCAAAATGTTTACAGTTGCCTTGAGTATTTTTTTTAATGGGCAATTCATTTGAAAAAAAAAATGCCATTTTTCAGGCATTTCTTTTTCCACAGAATCCAAATAGATGAAGAAAAAAATACTTCTCTAGCCCCAGAGCTTTCTTTGCTCCTTTTGCTAGCCTTGCTGTCTCCAATAGGCCTCTGACATGTGAAACAATACATCGGAGCCACTGAAAATGGTTTTAAAAAAATCTGATTACAGAAAGTGTTAGATAAAGGAAATGAGATTCTTTGAATCAGATGTAGTTAACTGGTACTCGTTTTGTTGTTTTTAATAATGGTTACAATAAGAAAGCTCAAAATCTGCTCATTCCCAAAGTACTTTCAGCGTTTTACTTTTTCCCCAGCCTTTCTGATTCTTCTTAGAATAATCATTTTAAGTAAAAAAACTAACTGTGATAGCTTAAGTACTATATACGATTTAATTGTCCTTTATTGACATTTTTTCCTCTAAGAAATCACTAAGCACTTCATTATTACTACCAACAATACCAAAACTGGATGCCTGACTACTCTGATTAACTGTCTGAGCCAGAAATTCTCTTCCTCTTCCTCAAAGCACATGTTAGGTTTCTAGTCAGAGTTCAGACTTACATAAAACCCAATAAAGACACCTTTCCTTCCCACATCTCAGACATTTCAATTTATGCATATTCAGTGATTTGATTTATAAAGGGATTGTGAGTAACTTAACTAAGATGTTCTCCACTTAACCAAGTTCCCAGAGGAACAAAATATTTGAGAAATAAGTAATATTCATAGTGTTTCATTCACTAGAAAGAGTTTAAGAGTTTTGAGTACATTAAATAAAGATTACAACTGGGGCACTGAGGAGAACTTCAAGAACTGAGGCAAGCCACTTCAAAAACTTGCTTTAATAAAAGATTAAGTGTTCAAAAAGTGCAGTTATTCATTTCTTCCATCTACAGTAAGCTGGGACACATGGAAGAAAACAGTCCCAACATGCTATGAAGACAAAAAGCGCAAAACACATGCTGGAAAAGACACAGGAGATATAAGGCATTACAAATTAGCTGAACTCCTGCAGAGGAATGGGAAGGCAGTGATGATTTTAAGCAACAGCTGAAAGAATAACTTCTTTAAACTAGTTCCCCTTACGGCACAACAGCACATCACAATCTAGAGCACTCACCATTTAAATCCACACTAACTGTATCATATCCACATCAGCCACTGTTAGGTAGGGAAATTCATTCCAGTAAATCACGTAAGGTGGTCTTATCATGCTAATCTACTGCTGTCTGCCATGGCATATCATAGCTTGGCTATCGGTCTGACCACTCCCAGATGTCACTGGACAGGACAGCAAAAGAGTTGTGAGGAAGGCTTTGGAGAAGAATTTTGTGGACTCTCAGAGAGCTCCTTTTCAGCATGCAAGGCCACCAAGGGCAAGTATGAAAGCATGCTGGATAGATGCAACAGGCCAACACTGCATTTTTCAGTGCCAGAGAGAGCTTGCTGTAAGAATCAAGACTAAGGTGACAGATGGGATAAGATTTCGCCGTGTAGATGCAGCAAAAGGTCTGCATTTGAAAAGATTTGCTCCCAAAATAACCTGCGAGGTTTGGACACAGAACAGCTGTACAAAACTAAAGAAATGTCCAGGTCATGTATGATACTCCAGTTACAGCCCGAGTGATGGGCAGGATAGCAATACTGTCTACAATGATCCAGAAAGGAGGAGATGAATATGCTTGGTGTTAAGGGAATAAGTACTTTTACTTAGACGGGATATGACCTATCTGACAGCTACAGAGACACCCCTGGAATCCAGTTTGGAAAGACGGAAAGAAGTCTGGAATAAGCAGGCAAACCTGTGATTCATCCATGCAGAGACAAGAAACTGGAGAAGATGCTGTGTATGAAAAAAGTAGGGATCAAAAGGCATCATGTAGGAGCCTCCTCTTAACTGGAAAGTTGGGAGGATGAATGAAGAGGATTTCCATGAAGACACAAGAGGCTGTGACAAGACACTAAAGCAGAAACAGTAAACAGACATGAAATATTCAAGAAGAGGTGCACAGTGACCATGTTGGTAACATGTCAAAGATTGAACCTCTAGAAACTTAGAATTATTCTTAAAAATCTTGAATATTTGTCAAAGTAGTGAACATATGAAATCCTGGTAATGGTGTTTCCTTAAACTGGCAAAGAACCTGAAAATAACTGTGAGGTACGAACTCAGAGGCTACTGAAAGTCCTCAGTGTTGGTATTTTAAAGTTTTAGTCATCTGATCATCACACGCACACAAGGAAATGAAATGCCACATTAATACCATGTGGTAGGATTGTGGGTTAAGCTCATCTTTCAGAAGTTTATTACAAGCAGGGCCAGTGGAACTATGCACAGGGATAAAAATTCATGAATAAGAGTGTCTTTACTGAGTTCAAGGCTTAATGTTCAACTTTAAAAAATGCCATGCCCACAACTGCTAGAAAATATTACAGACACGAAAGGTGGAATAGTTACAGCAAAATCATTCATAAAGTCACCAATAAAATGGCAGGTGGCTGTAATATTAATGATATTTCAAAAGCAGTTGTCATTTAAGTAAAGAAAACAGCTGCGGCACAGTGAATGGACATTTCCCATGAAAAAGAATGTCAGCTTGAAATCTAGCTAGCAGAGAATTCACTAAATCTCCTATGAAATGTTGCAGTTTGTAATTTCTTTTCTCTATAAAAAGAAGGAAAAAAACAAAGAAAAAAAAAGAACTTATTTTTTCTGACCTCAAGAAACTACTGAAAGGCAACAGCAAAAATCATATCCTAGAGTGCTGCCATATGAAAGTAATGAAAACATGAATTTTAGTCCCATTTTTCTCAGGATTTGGACAATTTAGAAGAGGGGTTTGGAAAGAGTTAGTTTAGGACAGAGAAGCAGGCTAGGTGGCTCTGTGAGCCACGTGGATGAGTTCCTCAGGTTGATTTGCTCAGCCTACAGCCCTTCAGGCAAAGCAGGGCATATGCTCAGACTCTCTGGACAAAGTCCCATATTCAGAAAAATGGCCTGATTCTCACTAACATCTTAATTTCCTTTCCTGTCCAATTTATTTAGGGCATTCAGTAGATGATATGAATTGCTCTTCTGCAAACATGTAACTGCAAACTTTAAAGTTCTTCTCTAGTCCCAAGTAAATGTCCTTAAGGAAGAAAAACATTGATCAATGGTGAATCATATGTTTGCGCCCTAATTTAACTTCTAAACTCTAAGGTACCTGAAGGGAAAATGTTTCATGCATGACCTTCAGTTGCAAACATTCTGTTATGCTTTAAAAGCCTTTAACTATATTTGCAATGTCAAACTTGCAGCAGACATTTTTTTGGCCAGGGACCATCACTCAGTCGGACTCCTGAATGGAAAGGAGCATTCAGCACTGAACAAAACAGACAGACCTCTGTATCACAGCATGTAAAAACATTCTCTGCACAGAACTCTAGGTCCCTGAGAAGGTGGAAATAAAAAAAGCAAAATCATTTTTTATATCCCTATCAAAAGCATACAGAAATGGTCCAACCTGCTTTCATAAGTTTGACGGTTATTCATAATAATTCCTTTGAACATCTCCCAAATGTCCCCTGAACATCTCAAAATTAGAAGGTATATGGGAGTTATTTGCCAGAGATATCCTTATGTTTATTTTTATTTGGCCTTTCTTGGTTGCAATAGATTGTCAGGCAGTACACATTGAACTGTATCAACATACCAAAGATCACACTGAAATATATCCTGGCAAATCTATTTCAAGGCAGTACATTTGCTAGCTGTACAGCTACATATCAGGAGGAATAATTCAAATCACACTTACTACAATGTCAGTAGAACATGGTAAAAAATCCTATTTTAACTTCTTCAGGAAGCTGGTGAATTTTGTATACCAGGTTCTGCTTTTGCAGAACAAAGCCTGGGGAATAACGAAGGGCAATGGATTTAGACGTTAATCTTCAGGAAAAATCTTCCCTAGGATGTATTTCTATTTAAAAGGTGGTTTTAATTTATAATCTGTGATTCCATGGGTGTATCTACTCAGCTCTTTTCCTCTTTGTGAAATAAATCATACTAGAATATCTCAGCAATTCATACTCAGACACCAACAGTTTCAGAATTGTCTTACCCTACTCAGAAATGGAACAGATGCATCATTAGAGGGCTTTTTTCACTGTATATTTATGCATTTACTATACACACAGACACTGTATACAATATATAAAAGCACAAGGAGTTTGAAGAGCGCTCACCATAAGTGAGAATATACAGTGGTTTTCCATTAGTATCCATAGTGGTTAGGCAAGGAGCTTTCGGTGAGATGGTCCCCCATCGCTGCAAAGCTGCTTCCAGAGAAGGCGGCCAATTTGTAACCACACCTAATTGTTCCCCACGCATAGCCAACATCTGAGCTCCTTCTGGCTTTGGCTGGTTTGGATCTGGCTGTTGGACTTATGATTATGAAAAGATATACAGTTACCATGTAAATTCTATACCTTGTGTACACCTGTGTAACCAAGAGAATAAGCTACCTTTGCAAAATATCCTGAAAATAATAACATGTTAGAAGGTATTGAGAAGCAACAGAGAAATATAACAGAATAATTAACTTTTAACTTTAACAGAGATGAAGCAACTGAAACATCTCAGGAATGCACGTGCTTATCCTTACACTAGCTCTACAAGCAGGAAAAGAAACTGCTGAGGCAGCATGCATATATTCATCTTCGAAATAATCAACCTTTCTTTATTCCTAAAGAGGGATGGAGAATACTTTTTCCTGGCAAAAATGCAGTAATGAGATGAACTGCAGAACTACTGAAAAAATGTACTTTAACAAGTCATCAGTAACAGATTGATTTAAGTCATGTTCTGTTACAGTGCTTTCTTATAAACTACTATGAAGACTATTTAAATCTCTACATCCTGGCAAATCTTAATTCTCAAAGCACTGGCCTCCTTAAAAAAAATTTCCATTTATTGACTTCATCCTTGTTTCTATCTTACATTTAGTTCATTTTTTTCGATGCTTCTGTGTTACACAAAGGATGTGTAAAACATTTAACATGCTCCCTCACTGACAGTTTTTCTCATATTGGTGTTCAAAAGCAATGGCTGTAACCCACAGCTGAATGTTCTCAAAGCAAAGCTTCCCTCCACTCCCTTCTGTTGTTTCTTTGCAAGCAGACCCAGGAGCTGAGCAAACAAGAGGAACTTTTGACTCTACAGCACTATGTCCAAGCTCACTACAAACAGATTCCACTGAATACCGATGCTTTTTGGTACTTGCCAGTACAGGGAGGGCTTACTTAGCTTTCTAGAAAGTCAATGTGTGAGACAAACATTTTACAAAGTTTTAATAAGAGATCCCCAAATCTTTTGAAAAACAGTCATTTTACCTTCTAACAATTCCTCAAAGTCATCTACAAAGAACTCTCGTAATGGTGGTCGTTTGGGCCGTTTTAGTGTATTGACCAGCTGCTGAATCTTTGCTGACACTCTGCTGCTCACTGGTACTCCTGCAGGACAGGGATCAATGGAGACATCAGTCGACCGCTATGCTGAACACCACCAGATGTTAAGTGGGGTAAGAAAAAGTCTAGGACTGCAAGGCCACCACAACTATAGTTTCATGCCATACCATGACTCAAGTATTCAACATTAAGACATTAAGATCATTTCAGCAAAAAGGAACAATGATGCCTGGTTTAAATAAAAACAACACAATGTCAGAGTGAGCTTGCAAAATTAGAGGGGAAACAGCAAACAGCCTGAGGGAGAGAAGCACAGTGAAAAAACCCTCCCTACAGCAAATGTCAGTAACCTTAGACAACTCTTCTAGATGGCATTGGCAATGGTCAGTGAGAAGACAGGCACTGGCTCTCCCCGTGCTCACTGGTCATACCAACATTGACTCACTAGACCGGAGCTCAGCAAGGAGTGTGGGTAATAGGCTCTGCCCCATCATTTATTCTGGGTTGCTCTTTACACTGTAGTGGACATCTGTCTGGTATCCATCTTAAACATGGTTCACATCTTTGTATTACTTCAGCATGACCCTGTATTCTCTGAACATCCCTATAGCCAACCCCACCAGCCAGCAAGCTCCAAAGGGAGCGTGCTTGCCCATACAGCACTTTGAAAAACACAGTTCCAAACAGGAGCGTGGGGCAAGGGGCACTTTTATAGTATAATCCCATCAATCACCTCCCCCTTCCTTTTCCCTAGTCGAGTGTAAAGCCTCTGCAATGTTCATGTCATCTGTTCCTGGACAAATAGCTTTCTGTCACTGTATTGCAGAAATTTCAACTTCCTACACTTCCATAAGGTTGGTTTCAAAACTTTTATCAAGTGGTTTTTAGAGCTGAAGCTCCTAAGTTTAGATGCGATACACTCAGTCAACAATTCCACAACCTGCTGAAATATTGTTTAATACGTTTTAGAAAAGAGGAGCAGTAAACAAGAAAGGCTTTACAAATAACTGTTTTTCAAAAACAAAACAAAACAAAACAAACCCTCAGAAAATAGAACTTCAAACACGTCACTTTTCAAGATGTAGCCATCCTAGCATGTCACGTTCCTTGCCATTTAAAAACCAGACTAGCTGTAACCAGGCAGCGTGATAAAAGCCGATCTAAAGAGATTCACTGCCTTCTTTTGCCAAACAATTTCTACAGGGAGTCAGCTCTGCTGATTAAGAAATATCTCCCTATGTCTGCTTCATTTACACCAGTTTATTTCAAGACTGTAAAGATGCTGCAACTTTGTACTTGTTTATAAGTGAAAAGTGCCCAGAAGAAACCAAGAGCAGATGCATACAGTAACCACTAAGAAAGTTATGATACTCAGAAAAAAACTAGTTTTGCTTTGTGACATACCATCACCAGTCTCCATAAGTTCAGCATTTCCATACTTTGGTGCCACCCGTGCCGTTGATCCTTGTGGTCTTTCTACTTGTATTGAGTGTTCTGAGGTGTAAGTGGTAACATCTGGAGGGGCAGAATGATTTTCTGTGAAAAGTAAGTTAAAAGGTTTAACCGTGTACCTCCAGTGCTGAAGGGCAGAAAAGCAAAGGGGAGAGGATAGGATACCATTTGATTTTTTTTTCCCAACATCTGAACAGGTGTTAGTGCACAAAATGAATGTACGCAACTATAATGCACAGAATGATTTTAATAAATAAAGTTCCCACTGATTAAAACAGGGGCTGTATATCTGCCAGAAGCTAAAAAAATGATACAATTAGGTTGTAGGTTCTCCACTGACATTTAATTTTATACTAAGTGAATGAAAGCTTGTGAACAGCCTCAAAAAGAAAAGATGCAGACAAATATACTTCTGACAGATTATTTCATTGTTTTTTCTAAATAAAAAGAATACAGCATATTGTCAATCACTTGCAAGTGCCAATGCATATCCCTTTTATAACCTCTGTATTTTGAATATGCCAATTTTAGTTAAGAAAGAAATTTGTTCGTATATTAGGAAAAAAAATCAATCATAGCAGGGTTGGAATCCAGGGCAAAGAAATAAAATGTAAAGAATCATGAACTTTGCATTCTGCATGGACACTCGCTTGTCTACTATTTTTAGACAGAGCTACTTCAATTCTTCCTCATAACAAAAACTTGCCTTCCAGAAGGCAAACACAATTTTGTCTGACTCATGCCAGCGCTGCTAAACAATTCCACAGAGCTAATCTTTCTCTTTCATAGCCTGATAACTCAGCATGCCACTACAATTTGTTTTCCCATGTTTTCAAGTCTGTGTCTGTATTACCTACGTATTTGTACTATTTTTATGTGTTGTCTCATAATTTTTTTCCAGGTTTTTATCAGCATTAGAGTAGATGGAGATAAATACCATGAGCAAGTAACAACTTCTCTCTCGATTGACATATATGATCCCCAGCAGCCTCTGAGATACAAAAGAAGGCAGATCTTCATTCTACTGCCACTGAATTGAAGAGGAATGCACTCCATTTCACAATAGTGTAAGAGTCTTCAAAAATGCAAAAATTCTGGAAAAACTTAATCTGGTTCCAATACTATTTTCAAGATGTGCTTTTTATTAAATATGTCCTATAAGCATTATGGTGCCCTAACTCTGCTACAACACCAACTTCTACAGTAAATTTCACCTCAAATGTAATTATAAAGCATTTTCATGAGTCTTGAACTTTGGATCATTGTAATTCTTGTGCGTTCAATCCCAAATTCATGCACCATCAACACAGATAACTAATTTTTAAGGCTACACATACAGTAACAGGATGCTATATTAGATGCCTATTTTGCATACTTCCTATATGAAAGTAGCATTTGATGGACAATCATAATGAAAAATTAAGACATGATATTAATGGCTGTAGTTGTTATTTAATATTTATATTCATGAACATCATAAGGACTCAACCTTATCACCCAACCACAGTATTTGGTTGGGGAAAACACAAAATGGCTTTTATCATGCAACTGAAAAACATCTTGCATCCTACACATGTCCAGTTGACCCTTTTGATTCTGATCACATCCTTTGTTACAACTTTACTGAAACAAACACCTTATATTGTGCTATAAGTGACCAAATGAAATATAATAGCTTGGACAATGAAGCTTATGCTGGTAATTCATTTGAATAATGTCTTCATTTTAGATGTCTTGTCACTATCAACTACTATAGACTCAGCGCAATTTTTACCCTTTCTTGCCAAGTGGCAAGAGCTTTTTATAGATCATGATTGAATTACCCAATAAGTAAGTCAATTAAAAAATGCTGATGTTTATCTTTTTATCTTTTACTTATAATGCAGTCGTGCTGTGCAACTAGGAGGAGATCATGACTAAGAAAATAATTGTACTTAGTCAGCTATTAGTAACATGAGAAAGTATTTTTAAAGTTATCTATAATTGTTTACATATTTCCAGTGAAGTATTTCCATCTTTCAGACTTTACAAGGCAAATTGAATTGGAGTTAAAGTATCTCCTTTCAGGTTTTAGCACTGAGCCGAATTATTTTTTTTAATGCATGAGAGAGAAGATAGGTGATCCAAAGCACCACAGAGCAGAGACGTTCTCACTTCAGATCTATACACCCGAAACCAAATACTTCTTTGTAACACATGGTGCCGAGTAGGGTAAAATAACATGAGAAAGAAGCTTCCTGCTCTTTTGTAAAGGGCTTTCCTTTTGAACAGCAGCACTGGCACTTGAAATTACCTAAAAGAAACTCTCTTCCCAAGGTGGCCACCACTGGCTGGCCAGAGAGTGGGGGTTTAGTACTTTGGTTGCCCATCTGTTATCTGCATTTCTATTAAGAACTCTTATCCAGCAGAAGAGGAACATTAAGGTTTGTCTTGCTGTGTTCCTTTACAGTATCTGCTTAACAGATGTCTTATGGCAATATCTACAACTGTAAGTTTCATCCATTAGATTTACAAATCCTCAGTCGGTTCCCTTCTCAGAGTCCAGGTTGGAGAAATGAAAGCCATACAGACAAAAATTTGGTCTGAATGACTTCTAAAGAAAAAGATAATTGTTATGTTATGTGAAATGTACCCTTTTTTGTATAGAACAGTCAATCCAGGCTTAGACTATGGACACAATCTGTATAGAGCTGCTTCGTCTTACATCAGGTAACCTGAAGCACTATTTGAGGTTTAGTTAAGAATAATGATCCTGACACATCTGTTGACTAAAAAGTAGAAACTGTGACAGCTGCATGACTTCAAAGCATTTCCTCCATCAAACATACATATTTGTGTCACCTCCTCTTCTCATCTCTTCCAATATTCTTGCATTAGAAGATCGCAGACAGAACAGCTGTTTCCAGTTCAGGCTCTCTTCATTTCTGCCACTAGAGTGATATAATTTACTCCATTTCATGAAAATCAGAAAGAACCAACAATGCAGAGCACATTCATGTAGGGATAGAGTGAGTGCATTGACAGAGCCCCATGTCTGAGAAGAAGCAAAGAGGTGGAGGAATACTTTCCAGTGGGAGTTTGGAAGCTCACATAAGCACCATGTATTTGAAAAGTCTCCAGGAACTCAAAAAGCATCCCTGCAATACTATACTTGAAGAAAATGTAGCTTTTTCTTCCAAACAAGCTAGCCCTTCTGCTTGTCAGGGAAGGGAAATCCAGAGTCAGAGTTGTAGCTTTGTCCACCAGCTGGGTTTCTCCTGTACTGATGTCCAGGTGACAGAGAGTATTTTAAAATAGTCTCCTGTATTATAAGTTAATATTCACCCTCAGAACACACAAGAATTTTCAGGTTGTCAGAGAACTATCAGTTATGCCTTATGGCACATGCTTTTATATTTACTTTATTAGAAATCTATGTAGCTTTTTATTTGGATAGAGGCCTTTGATTTTCAAACAGAAACATATTTGAAGCATATAAAAGAAACATTAAATGCACCTACAGGATCAAAATTTTGTAGTGAGAAGTTTAACTCTTTATATAAATTTATAATCATAGGTAAGCACTGTGTGATTTTCATTAGATGAACTTTCTGAGCTTTTGGATGTGCTTTCTTTTCCTGATTTTTATATACATATAGATCCAAAAAATACAAAACAGAAAAATGAAAGCTTAAAGACCTTAGAAATATATACAGTACTGACCCAAAGATGGGTCACAACATTAGTTATTTTTTACAGATTTCACTGGTTTGACCTCTAAGTTCAAGAATTACTCAACACAATTGTGATACCCACGCCAAACTAGAGATTCTCCGTGTAGCTTAGTACACACCCCTCAGTGTCTTAAAAGCTGAGAATAAATATTTAAAGGATATCTATCCTAAACTAGAACTTTGGCCATAATAGAGCAGCAGCAGCAGCCAAATTAAATGAACAGTATAACATTAAAAGCATATAATAGCTTACGCAAATTATCTAAATGATCCACAAAGCTGAACTCTGATTATATTATAGCCAAAGCTTTTTAACAAATCCCTTCTCAGGACTGCATTACAGTACTTAAACTGGAAAAATCTCCCTTTGATTCTGTGATGCACTCTGGAGGCCAAATTCTAGTGGATATCAGAATGGAGGGCTTTTTTTGGTTATCATTAAAGGTCTTTCCCATTGACCCTTAAATTTGTATTTATCAGAACTGGCATCTTCAGAGTATGGCAGTATGTCCTTACATATTTACAGATGATTCCTCTCCTGCAGACTGATCTGTCTCTGGAGAACAACTCCCTGGACCAAAAAAACATCAAGCCATGGGAATACATGTTCTTTGTGATCAAGAACAAATTGTCTCCAGTAGATGAGGAGCTTCAGAGAACAGGATTATTCTTCCCTGTCACCTTCTCTCCTACCAAAGAGGATTATTCATCTCAGTTCTTAAAGAGCAAGGCTATCTGTGGGAATACTTCAAATCTGTGAGCTCTTAGAATAGATTTAAGTGCAAAACCCATCTCCTCAGATTGAAAAGAAAAAAGAGCCATTTAATTTCAAATTCTTACAGAAAGCAGCTCATCCATGAAGAAATACATCTTACAGTCATCTTCTGTGTAGCTTCTTACTTTTCCAGTGATTTTAGCAACAACGACTGATGGCAACCTTAAGATCACAGTCTCAATCTGTTAGCAGGTATCACTCATATTTTGTATCCAAATGACCTTTGCATTACTACATCACAACTACTGTCCAACTACAGATGCAATTTAAGGTTATCTTATTGTCAGAATGGATAAAAATATGTATACAACCGAGGTAAGCTTAACTGCTTCCTTCAAAGGAGAGATCCTTCCAGTCAACAACAACAAGGCAAAATAAAACAAGTAAAAGAAGTATTATTTTTCCTCTTCTGCAGAATACTGCCATCTTAATTTAGCTCTATAAATGTTGTATTATTTACCACAAACTCAGTGATTATAAAAGAAGACTCACTGTGCCAGATTTAAAATTACTGAAATGTCACATTATAAAGAAGCTATATTTAAAGATACATTAAGACTTGGTGTGTGAGTAATGCAACCTTTCAGAGTTTGGATAAATTTAATTCTCTGTGCTATAATTTCCTCTAGCATTTCAAGATGAAGCCACAGAAAATAACCAAATGCAATGATTAATGTGTTCAGAAGTGTATGTGTTTCTAAAACAAGGTTCTAAGCTATTCATTTAGCATGAATTTAAGAATACAATAGAAATTCTTCCCCTGACTGCAATTCAGCAATTCCAGACCATGATGAGAGGATTACTTATCTGAAAATACAGGTGTTACATCAAGCTATACTCAGAACAAAAAAAGGGATACAGACCACTGTTCCAGCACATAAAGTCAGGAACATTTAAGATAAATACCTTCATGTATCTCATTACATATACTTGAAAAGGAATGATCAGTTGAGGAACAGTCACACAAAACTGCATATCATATGCGTAGTAGAACAGTAGCAAGGTTGCTTTATCTGTCCCAATATAGATTCCAACAGATTTTCAGTGAGACAACCCAAAATACACAGCCCCAGCAAGAATCATAGAATCATTTAGGTTGGAAAAGACTTTCAAGATCGAGTCCAACCATCAGCCATGCCCACTAAACCATGTTCTGAATGCACCCAAAGCAGATGCCTCATATGATAAACAGCAGTTACTAGAGAATGAAGGGAAAACAAGCCTTGCTTTCCACATGCCTAATTGAATACCTGCCTTATTTTAATGAAGACTAATGTCAATGGCACAATATTTGGAAATAATTAATGTCTGCGAAGCTTAGCCCTAATGGAAAGAAAGCTTTGACTTCCTAGGATCTTTCCAAAGGATATGAACAAGCTACTACTAATAACAATAACAGACCTCTTCTCCGAGGGTACACAGTAGATTTTCCCCAAGGATTATAATAGCTAGATATCCCAGCCCAAGTATTCTAGATTCAATTAAGGGTGGAAAAAAATATATTTAAGTGGACCTACTCTTAACAGGATTATCAAAAATCACTCCAACTATGTAATTAAAGTGGTGCAGCACTAGGGGAAACTCCTGTGCAAGCAATCCCTAATGCTGCATGCACTGATTTTCCTTACTGATGGATTCTACAGAGATCTTCTTTAGCATTAAGTAATGGAAGTCATGCAACTGCACATTTTAAGATACTGGGAGTCAACAGCTAGACCCTGCTTGCCACAACATAAGGTTACCCCCAAATCTAAATTGTTACTTTTTTTAAAATTTTCTCACAAAATAAGAACATAGGACTATCCCTCCATATAATACATGTAAATAGAAAAAAGAAAAGAAGAAAAGCACAGGAAAGACTTTTATAAGACTTCATACAGCAGCATCAGCTCAATGTGAGAGAAAAAATTCATGTTAAACTGAACATACTCAAAGTGTCCGTATACTAACCTATATGTGTTTGAGCCATAACATCAGCTAGTCTGTGTGCAGCACCACTGCCTCCACTTTGCGTTGAGGAGGAGGAAGTGGTTGACGTGGTAGAGCCGTGGATCGCTTGACTGATCCAATGTTCCATGTTTATACTCCCCTGACTTGAGGTGGGAGTTCCCTGGGAGTCGCCCTGTACGGAGCCTTCATCTTCTGAACCAGAAGAAGTATCTAGTAATTAAAAACAGCCTGTTAACTTGCAGTGCTTTTGAGTTTTCTTAATAGAAATAAGGCATGTTCATATTAGAAATCTAAAGAAAACTGCCAATAAGAAAAACTCATGAAGGTAGGCAAACATAATAAGAAAAGTCTGTAATACTGAAAGCCCTGAAATGAAGTCAATTGCTAACTGCACACCAAGAGAACTTTCCTGCTCTAAGGCCATGGTTTGTGTGTTATTGTACAAAAAAAAGGGTAATAAAAGAGTCTTCCTTTATAATACAGCTTGAGAATCTTCTGAAGATCTCCAACCATGTATTAAGAGTACAGAATACCCAAAATACTTTCCCAAGCTCACTCCACAAAGTCTGTGAAAAACTTTTCCAATTGTAGAAAGCCCACCCCTCAGTGAGAGATGGAGCCCCAGCTGGATCCAGCGAGTATGAGAATGCATGAGATGTAGGGTATTTTCACAGTCTAGTAGGTAAAAGAGCAGATACATTTGAAAATAGATGGCATGACCAATTGTAAAGACAATGTTCCATTACAGTGTTAGGGAATAAACTAGAAACTTGAAAGGAACTTTGAGTCACAGAAAATATGACAAGCTGGCCATAGTTAGGTCCTCATAAAACCAAAAGGACCAATGAAGTTGAGGTACCACCAAGGGCAAAGCAATCATGCGAACTGCCCCAGTTGACCTTCCAACCATTCAGTTCACCTTCTCCTCTTCAAACATATCTCAATGTTTTCTGCCCAGCGTGCTTCAAATGACATTTCCATTACTATCTATGCAGGCAGATTATTAGTTCCTAGCAGCACAAAGAACCATTTTTAAAATTCTTATAAAATACACAGAGATGCTCACCTGGAGGTGTGTAGGCATCCATTGATGTTTGGACCACCAATGAACGTCGTTTGGAGGGCATGGGGACTGCCATTTTCCTTTCTTTATGTTTAGCAAGGGCTGCCTGGACTGCTTCTGTGTGGACATCTGGAAGGAAAGAGAAATTTCAAGCTAGTGTTTCAGACAGAAACGAGCTGTTTGTTTGTGCATTCAGTGCACCTGCGTGCAGGTTCGTTTGTATGCCAGCTAGGCTGACAATGCATATCGAATGATGAAAGGCAAGGAATGCACAGGATCTCAGAGGGACTGCATAAGTTCTCCTCACTGTAGAAGAAGCAGCTATAGTGAAGTGCCGTACCAACAAACAAGCCCTCTGAGCTGTATGATATTCCCAGAACAGCGTTGCAGTATTTGAAGAGTAGGAACTCCGCTTCCCCAGAGCAGAGCTCCGTTTCATCAAGAGCTATTACTTCAGCAACCATTACTATTTTCAGTGAAAGTGTGGTGTATTAACATTGCCTGTTTTTTAAATGAATGAGGTTTCCAATTTACACAAAAGTCACAAAGACTAAGTGAACAGGAACGTTTATTTGAAAGGTGAGAGGTATGCGAAATGTCATAATAAAAATGGCAGCAGGTCCCCCATTCCCAAATCCTCCTCCTGCTTCCTTCACTTGGTTTTATTCACAGAAAAGTAAGTATTACGTAGGGTTGGCCTGAGGTGGAATGAGAAGAAAAAGCACAAGGCCTTGTGCTTTTTCTGAGTGCAGGCCTTGTGCTTTGCAGGCTTGTGCTACACACAGCTCACACCAGCCCATTCCAAAGCATCCAACGGATCCCTTCTCCATGGGGACATCCCTAGTGAAGAGCTTCTCTATCTTTCACGTGTCTATATAGCTGTCTGCCTTCCCAAGTCTGAAAAAGGCCATTTATCATGTCTAAAAGACACTAACAACATGTTTTGATTAATTACTTTGTTTTGTGCAGATCTTTTAATAACTACCATAACTGTACATTGAAATAAGTCTGCCTTTAGTTTACTGCCTTGCACTGTTTGTCTGCGTATTTCTATGGTGTCGGGACAAGATGTACATGAGGAGACAGTATGCAAAACACACGGCAGCCAACAAAAGCCACTTAAGGTTAAAGAAGTTGTCACACACTGACCACCTGGCACACAACTGGAAGCACATTAGATGTTGCCTTTTAACCAGTTGTCCTTAGTCAGCTGTAGAAAACGCAGCAAGTTGTGTGCACTATTTAGCTGTTCCCATTTGTGAAGCAGGAGAATAGCGAAGCAGGTTTAATCCAGAGTGATGCCACTTCTGCTGCTGCTGAATCTGTTTGAAGACCACCCTTGCAGGGTGGTTTGCAGCGCACAGCCTGTTTCCTACTCCTGTGTCGATGTGGTGGCAGCTCTGAACAGGCAATGTTCCCCAAGAAAAGCCACAGGAAAGAGAAGAGTATATATGTCTTTATTTGAAGAGCTGCTGGTTGGATCACATCAGAGTAAGTAACTTGTTTTAAGTAATAACTGGGAAGGATGACTAGAAGCATTAGATGATACACTTTGCTGATAAGCCACTATGTCTCATTTTTAATAATAGTGTTCCCTATCTTCTGCCAGGGTTTAAGCACCTCTCAGTGGAAAGACTGCAGGGAAGAGTAAGTCTAAGAAAAAGAATGTTATCAGCTGCTTCTGTGAGCTGTTTTGCTTTTGTTTTAAATCATGAAGAGGACGAGCATGTCAGCGAAAGCAAAGCAAGAAAAGCAAACAGCAAAGCTGGAAAAGCATACTCAAAAGATAAAAAAGCCATGAGGCTCCAAAACTGAGGAAGATTGCAATGCTAACATCAAACCAGAAAACAGTTTCTCTCCTGTCAAGTCATTATTTTAAAGTAGAAGGTTTAAGGTCTTTCTTATAATTAAAACCTGATGAAAAGTTTATGTGAAAAGTATCAGGCTAAGAAAATAAACAATGTAAGTTTTTACCTAACAGCATGTCCCCAAGATAAATTCCTACCTGCTCACTCCACACCAATGCCAATAACATATACAGGACTGAACATGCTCACTAATAATTTGTGTTTCTTATCCAACAAACAGGGAACATTCTTGGTGTTCTTTCAAAGGATAGCAATTAGATATCAAGCAGTAAAAAATGAGCTTTCCCTTTAGAAAAAACCCCAAAACTCTACAGAAATTTCTGGAAGAGAATAAATTTTGCTGATCAAGACAGGAAGAATTATTTGTCTATTGTTGTATTTAGGATTGGTTTTTACTGTAAGTATTAGGAGGGAAATGAGGTGTAACTCAAATTCTTCAAAAGTTTTTTAAAGGAGGAGAGCTGACAGAAAATCATTATTAAAATGCTTAGTGACAGCTGGACACTGAATCGTAACTTGTGAATTCTTTGATTTCTTTTTTGATGCTTTTTTGATGTACAAAGGTAAACTCATCAGCTTAATTAAAAAAAACACTCTGCAGGGTTTTGATTTTCAAATGAGTCCACGGGAGTCCAGAAATTGAATTCTTTTCTTAATAAAGCACATTCCTGATATGTTTATTTGTAATGAGTTACTGTGGAATAAACCAAACTACAGATTACTAAAAAAAAACCCCAACTCCAAAAGCACACAGGAAAGCAGAAACAATGGAAAAGATAAGAAACTCTCAATAAACAAGCAGGAAGCTGACTGGGGAGAAGGAACATGCACACCTGCTCCCAGCCAAGCCTGCAAGGTCAGCTAGTCTGAAGGCATTACTCAGAGTACAGAGGCTACCAAGAAAAACAGGACACTTGCCTAGAAAAAGCTGAGGACAGACAGTCCAGAGATGGTCCAGGGACTATCAGCAAGAGCTTACAGGCTTTTAGCGAGAGAGGAAGAAAAGGCAGCAGAAACAGTCAAGCTTGGGTGATAAATCTTTTCACAACGTTCTCTCCCAGGAATAAAATCTTGGCTAAACGAAGTGTCCCTAAGCATATAAAAAAAGACTAAGGATTAGGTAAAGAATGAAAAACAGCCTATATAGTTTGTATGGTCTTCTTTTTGAATGAAAGCCTATTGATGAGTTCTGAAGATGCTCTTCAACCTATTTTGACAGCCTTGTACAGAGTTGGACTTGTTAGGCTAATGAACAGCATTCAAGCCATTCATACCTAGAGACTAAGTCCCAAAGTATTGAGAAATCAGAAAGGTGAGGGAAAGCCAGACTGATACTTAAGAATTACACTTGAGAACAACTCATGGGTTATAGCCCCTATCCTGTAACCACAGCAAGAGAGAAACAGTAAGTAGGTTTGTTCCCCCTAAGCATCAGCTTCAGGTATGCACTTTCCATACACATGCTTTGCTTTTCTCTAGGTTCTAGTTTTGCTTTTGTGATCTACAAGCCAAGTCTGCTGATGTGTCACAACAAATGTTGATCAAAATACAACTAATCATCTCTTTTCATAGTTTCATGAAGCATGGATTTAAACCTAAACTGAAACCTACATTCCTCACCAAAGGGTGACCCTGGTGATTTGCTTCTTATCAATTTGAGCAACAGTGTGGTAGCTCTTTACCTTGGTGAAAGATGGGCCATGGTGTCCGTCATATTGTATGGGACCCATTCTCTCCCACTGCTTGCCCACAATCTGTCCCTAGCAGCTACTGGAAAAATACAGGGAGACTTGTAATAGGAATTTATACAATAGTTATTGGAAACTCCTTGTTCACTGAAGGAAGGAAACCACATTTGTGATACACACTGGAACATAGTATGATGAGGGTAAGAAGACATATCCAAGTTCCCTCGGGACAGGAAACTGCTTATCCCCCCAAATCCCATCAACACAAAGCAGTCTGTATTCTCCACGTATCATACAGAGCATCAGCAGAGAACACCACATTAGAATTTCAAACTGTCTCTGTCAGGGTGATGCCTCTTGTATTGCAGGTCTGACAAAAGTGTCTGAACTGTCTTCTCAATCTACTCTGGCACACTCAGGCTAACTGAATTAATCACATTGTGACTGAGCATTGCTTTAAACACAGATTTCTTGTTAAATTTTCCTGAAAAAAATTGTTCCAAGTATGAAGATTTTGTCCAGAAACGCCACACAGTTAGGAGCTTTCATTAAAAAAAACCCCAAACCCAACAAAAACCCCACCTCTCCTCTCTTTCCTTATAGTGTGGCATGCTACAATTTCTCACCTACTATAAACTTCTGATAGAGTTTCGATGCAGATATACCTTGATGTAGGTGCACTCAAGCCTTCTGAAAAAGTCCCGGGTCTAAGTGGAAAGAAAATGCTTTTAGGCAAAATATTCTTTCATGTAGAAGTCTGTGACATTCTAACTATACTGTTACAGCTGATAAAACGACTCCAGGTCCTGACCATTCAAAGCACTCCTATAGGTAGCAAAACCTTTATACTCTTCCCACCTGGCTTTTCTACAAGGAAGTCTCAATGGAAAATCTACAGCACAGAGTAAAATATCACCAACTCTATCTACAGTAGTAGGAACCAATGCGCAGCTCCTTATCTGCTATTGTCCTCCGCTGTTTTAGGTTGGCCAACCATATGTTGAATCCAATTTGTGAGTTTGTACTCAAGGTATCAATAAATGGGAAAGAGTAAAGCAACACGCTTGGGAAAGTTACTTGCTTAACTTGTGCTTTGCAATCAACCTAGTGTTCAGTATTCAACCTGACACATATTTCTTATAGGCTGCCTGATAATACTTAGCAAACTTCAGACAAAACAGCTCTGTCCCCAGTCTTTTCTCTGTTGCATTCAAGCATTTTTATTTGTTTATTCTCTCCCTTTACTTTCTATGACAAGATAGAGAGGGCAAGCATACTTCTGGGAGCAAAGTCAGTAAGTGAAATACAAAGGAAGTGGAACTGTAAAAACAAGCACGTGGTAGAGAGAAAGTTTCCCTTCAAGGAGCTAACAATCTATTAAACAAGAGATGAGGCCTCAAAACAAAGGGCAGAGAAATTAAAACTGGCATAGAGAATGAGGGTTCATAAGCTCAGACTCCCAGAGTGATGGATCACCCATGGCTTTGGCCACTGCGCTCTGTAATCAGAAACTCTTATCCATTGCAAATAGAGGTAAACTCCTCATTCCATCAGTAGGACAAATTGCCCAGCTTTCCCAGGAGGTGCTCTGCTTAGCGTAGTCACTCTTTTCATCTGGTTTATCCTGCAACTTGGCACAATGTTGTGCTCCTTGTTCAACTGAAAAGGCTTAGGAGAAAAACCAACCCGCTAACATACGTTATTACACAGCACCAGCTTGATATGGACACAGTGTTCTCCATGGTCTTCCCCAGCTTTATCCCTCAGTGTGATCTAATGGCTGCATGTTCAACACATCAGTGCATTTGACTGTCCATGGAGAAGGGAGCAAGCACATCTCTGATTCTGTGGAGCAAAGTGACATCATACCTGCACTGGCACGCTGCTCCGATGGGACCCCACTGGCGTAACAAACCAGCGGAAGACTGGAGAGTCGGTGGTTGGCACAGAGCCGTGCCAGAGGGATAAGCCTGTGCTCGGAGACCATTCATTTTAAACACGTTGACCTGGGACGGAGCAACCTATTCTCAACAGAGAGAACTGGGTGAAAGAAGATGTTAGGGACATAACTGTATCAACTGCGTTGCAACACAACGGCAGTGTTCAAAGGTTAAATAATGATGCCCAGAAATGCAGAAGCAAACACTGTTAATTACAGATCGCTCATACTGTTTACCCCTTTATCACAGCATTCTTTAACCATTTATTCCCTACATTTTTGATGACATGGAACGTAATTTTTTTTGAGAAGTGATAAGACAATTTTTTTTTTAGTCAGTAGTTGGGTTGGCACACAGACAGAGAGCCTGGCCAGGAGTTTTAGTTTGGTTTGTATTGGCTCTGGGATAGGAAAAGTCTCTTCTGAACTTTTACTGAAGTCTCTTCTGTAGAACATACTTTCTCTCCTCCTTGCACAAATGTGTGTGTATTTACAATAAGTGGTGAGTTTCCTCTGTGACAAGCTGTCTTCTCCTAGCTATCGACTTTGGGGAAGGCAGTACGTATGATCCTTGTAGGCTCAGATGAGCTCCACAAGCAAATCAGCTTTCCTTTCCTGAAGCAAGAAAGCAATTGTTGTGCGATGAACAAGGTCAGCCATTTCCTGGTCCACATAGGGAGCCATGCTGCAGTATCTCATGTTTCTCTACAGCTGCTAGAAGAGCACTCTTCTGAAGTGTGCATCCTCATTTGGCATGGAGCATAATCCTGACTCGCCCTTCCCCTTACACCCCACAAACAGGGATGCCCCATTCCTTACGTGGGCCAGATACAGTGTCCTTGAAAGCTCTGAACTGTAACTGAGACATTTGAAATATGCTACATATTCCTAGTCCTCCCACAGACTTTTGCAGCTTTTAGCAGGAGAATGAGTTTGCTCTTTTTTGTTCAGTTCTTTTTTAAAAAACAAAAACCTATTCAACAAATTACAGTTGCATTCTTCCTCAATGTGGAGGGGTTGTTAAAATTTTTTTCCTATATGAGTTTAACATGCCTCAGCGGCTTCCCTTATTCAGTATTAGCTGCATTTGCTCCATAGGCATGTCGAACATTCAACATACTGTAAGCAAAGTGATACCTCCTCATGGATCAGGGATCTGGGTGTTAGCTCTACAGAGATCACAAAACAGGGCACTCCTCCCATGGTAAGCATCATTACATTAAAAATTTCTACATTATGAAACTGTTCCTTGCACTCCTTGCATAAAATGCCTCAGCATACAAAAGAAAAACAGCATCTTCTTTTGTACTTAAATCAGGTCTTGCAGTTGTATGTCAAGTGGTTCTCTTGCATCTAATTTATCACGCAGCCCTGTTTCTTTTTAAGACAAGAAATTAGACTTGCTGTAGATAGGAATCGTGCACTGCTAGAATCAAGATAGCAGAAGTCTGCTTCTACCTATGTTTCAGAAAAAATGTATCACTTCTGTTGTTTTTGCTCAAGTTTTCAGTTTCCCAGTAATCATAAAGCCTTGATACCCAATCACCAGCTATCTAAGAAACACATATATGGAGAAACAAGCTGTTGCCTAATTTTTGCTGTACAGATGCTGAATTACCTAACAGATCTTCTGCAGCCTGGTTTTCCAGTTTTGAAGTAATGGTACTTCCACCCCTCCCCTCAGGGGACTTTACCCCTGAAAGAATAAAACTGCTGGGAGACATACCTAAATGTGATCCAAATTCATCCCTTTCATCTGTTTGTTCTTTTTGCCTCATGTAATTCCTCTCCCCTGACCTATATTTGTCTTTTTTTTGATTTAGCCTTTGGAAACAATCTTTCTTCCTTTGCTTTAGTAGCCAACTCCTGGTAACATGATGATACAACCAGGCCCAAGGACTCTGAGAAAGTTTAGCATCCTTGTTTTTTGTGGGGTAGTCCACAAACACAACTGACTTGCTTGCAGAATGGTAGATTATTAAGATCAAGAAGGCTGATACTCTGCACTAATGAGTTTAGAATGCCAAAGGATTTTTAATAAGAGGTTATTTATGTACATATAATACATATTTATGTCTTATTTATATTGCAGTAAAGGATCAGCCCTGAAGTCAGACATTTAACAAATAAGTAAAACCACAAATAAGTCTGTCTCAGGGAAGCCAGTATCCGGGGTGACATCAAGGAAAACAGCTGGAAGAACATGCAGAGAGAGGCAGGAGGCAATAGGAGCAAGGGCAGTTATTGCTGCATCAACACATAGTGCAACGGAAGAATCCTAACAGCTTCTGAGTTATTACTGGGAGGCAACTGATACTATGACAGGAAAACAGGCTCCCCGACCCCACCGGTACTATCAAAGGTGAATTTTGACTGAAAATTGTGGATAAGGCAATGCTAAGTATAGCAATAGTATGTGCTGTAATTATACAGAGGAAAGGTTGGCAATTGCTGCCTTACAGGAAACTACTAGTTGAAAGCATGAAAGTCTCTTATGAGTTTAATCAGACCTTTGCTGTAGCTACCATGGAAACGAAGGATATACTGAGAATTCATTTCCTAATACGTGGCCTGTAAATACTCTGAGCAGAGATAATTTGGTAGCTACATCTACTGGAAATGCAATCAGGACATACTAAATAGGGTGAGACATGGTAAATGTGGTATCATCAGAACAGATTACAGTTCGGCTTTGTCTTTTGATTGTCCTGGGCTGACAGCACTGACTTATTTTCAGGCAGATACAGGGCAAGTGATTTCATAGAAATTGCTGTGTTCATCCAACACAGATCAGTCCTTGGAAGATCATCTCACCCCTGGGAATGTGAAAGTAAATGAGTCCCTGTAACAACGGATCTTTGCGGTGGGTGATGCTATAATGAAGCAGTCTCAAAATACTTTCACAATCTCTCTGGGTATTAAGGTAGGAAAGCACATAGCCTGAACAGTGTGACACCTAATTTCTCTCCAGCTGCAAGCAGGTGTGCTATTAATTCTGAAATATGGCATTCACAACAAACACAGTGAATACCCGACTGAATGCAAGAACATCTGCTCTAAGACGACACTCTATACGAGGGCTGTGGAGGTTACTAACAGAAATAAACTGTTGCTTAGATTTCAAAAAACAATTTAAGTGTGTAAGTTTCAGACTTTGGGATGTTTAAACCATATAGGGACCTCTGGTTTTGCTGGGAACTGGGGATACATGGATATGCAGGGGAAAGTTCTGCTGACTTTTCATGAAGTCGGGGCCAAATTTTGCTGACGTGCATGATTTTGACAATGAAAAGTCAGCGTTTTAGAAAACATCTTCAATCCCATGAACGTGCCAGTGGAAAAGGCCTGGGTTTTCTAGGTTGTTGCAGCCAACAAACTCCACCGGTGCAGAAAACTTCACTCCACGCACTCTGTGAAGGGCTGTGCTGTGCCATTATTCAGCCGCTGCTAAGTACCTCCCGGGCATCTTCTGTCCTGCTCCTGCTGCACACATGAAGAAGCCAGAAATGTGGTATGCTCTCATGCACTCGGAAACCTTAACTCTAAAGAAGAAAAGCATGGATGTCATCTCTCACTTTGGATGGCAGTGGTGATAATCCATAATTCTGGGTGGAAGGAAGGTAAAAGCTGAATGTGCAGATGGGAAAGCTGTATGGGCAGGCTGTGAAGCACAGAGGTTATGTGATGGACACCAAAGCAGAAGACTGAATTCTTTACGACTTCACTGCTAGTTTTGCTGAAAGGCATGGTTCTTGGTTGACTTTGGATTCTTCAGGTATTATAAAAAAGCTGATTTTAAAATAGTTTCCTCTAATCTCTGAGATTTAAAACTATATTAACTCTACTTATAAATGAAATAAAAAAAACCCAAACATGCAGGCCTGCCACTAATAATTTCCATCCCTCCATTTATTTATTATCTCATTTGTAATGCAATCTGGAAGTCAGCTTCACATAGTGACTTCATCTCAGGCCCCCTTATTATGTGATCTGAAGTAAATCAACTTTCTATTAGTTTCTCTCTGGAGATCCTTGAGCAATTTTCCTCAGGAGTTCTGCAATTATCCTTACAAATTTTTCTGCTGGGTCAAAAGCAAGGATGTGGTCATATAGATCACATATTTGCAAAAGTTTTTCTTCAACCTCTTTTCTGCTCTGATTGAGTTTGAGCTTGAAATTAAGTTTGTAAGTAAGCTAAATCAAATAGGAGATTAATTAATTTCTGAATAAGTGTGTCTACAGCCAGGTTAATTCAGATTAACTCTTCCAAGCAACCCTTGCTCACCTGAAGGGTTAACAAATTCTTTGTTTTATGATGAGCCACCTTAATACTTATATGCAGTCCCATCTTGATACATAGCACATTCATCATATTTTTCTTTCTCCTTATTCTTTGGAGAAATGCTAAATGATAAGGCTTCAATAAAAATGATTCCTCAAATCTTCCCATTCCATCCTTTCCTCTACCATGCGCTACAACTCCTATATTCTCATAGTGTAATTCAGTTTTGTCAGTTTTGGCAAGACTGCAGAACGAGATCTTGAATGTCTTTTCAAAAATGCAAAATATAAACTACCCATGTATTTTAAAATCACCATGAGGTAAGCCGTAAACATGCAAAATGTCAGCAACCTTTGCTACAGTTCATACACACACTTACCTCATGGTAAATGAGAACAAATACATGGTAAGGCACATATTGAAGATCCTACAGAAGAGCAGCTCAGCTACCTAGGGTCTGGTACCAACTTCTCCTCTAGGATTTGGGTCTACAGGGAACGTTCTTTCATTGCTAGCTCCCTTATTTCAAATGCCCCTCAAACCTAGCCTGGGATGATATGTTTTGAAGTTTAATGATTTCACACTCATTATAAGCTGTTCAGCCTTTTCCCTATTGAACCACAGTGTGGGAAAGGTGGCTCAGGAATTTGAGCTGGGAGAGTTGTAGTTAGGATGCGTTTGTTTTGGCAGCATCTCCAAAAATCTCCTATATTAAGATGTCTTTTAAAAGAAGTGCTGAGTGTGCTTGGAAAAAGAGCTGTTCTCTGCAGCGGTGGGATCTCTGGGGCAGGGGTTGGCAGCCCTCCAAGAATGGTGTACCAGACCAATATTTTCTTTCTCATCTTCTGAAGTTAAATGTATGGGAAAAAAATCAGCAAGAGTGAGTGGGAGAAAGGAGGTACTCCCTCCTGAGAGTCCGGGTACCACAACCACCTTACTAGCAGTACCCTTCCTCCATGCTACCAGCTGAGAGATGCTGAATCCACATACGGTATTTCTCAAAATACTCCATTTCTCAGCTCCACTGCTGTGCCTTTTAAAATCTGTCCACATAGTTCATGTAGCACATGTGCTCTCATTTGCTGGTCTTTCCTCTAGGACACCGTGAACCCTTAGACATAGAGGCAGTGCAATTTCACTTACGCTGCGACTTCCCACATCATTTCTGACATCTGGAAAACACAGTTTTTAGGGCTCACTGGTCTCATTTTTCTTAAGCATTACACTTGCTCCAGGCAGTGCAGAACACTGGTCATCTTCAAGGCCTCTTAGAGACCTCATGAGAAACAAGGGACTTAATAAACTTGGCCCAACCCATCTGTCATATCCTCATCTCATCAGAGGAGAATTCTACAGCAGAAATCATACAGCCAAGAGCTGCTATCTCATTCCCAGCATATGCATTTGAACATATTGCACCGCATTTCCTATCACTTAATGTTGTTTTTTTAGTTTTTAATTTTTATTGGTGCATACTTTTCGTGTATTTACATCATCCCTTTGGGGTTTTTTTACTGACAGGTGTGGAAACAGTAAAAGCCAGGTCCTGGTACATGAGAAGGTGCTCTGGCTTTCAGCATTGGGATGGAGAACTGAAGCTTTTTGTTTTGGCATACTCTAAAGGCCACAGGGGTGTCCCTTTGGAAAAATGAAGTTAGTAAGGACCTGATGTTTCATTTCTCCATGTGTTGAACACCCAGCTGAGGGAGGATAACTTGTTCTCTGGAGAGTAGTTAAAATAGGTGCTGAAAAGTCTCTGACAGAGAGTTGCTCTCTGAACCCCGCAGGCCGCGACTGGCTGAGAAACACAGATCTGGGGGATATTTATCGTGATCAAGAAAGCCAATTTCTGATCCTGGCGATCTGCCCAGTTTACCCATGGGGTATTTCGTTAGGAGCTGCCACAGCAGCAGATGCTGCTGTACTGCGCTGCAGCCTTTACGTGGCAGTAGAGCCCAGCTCTGCGTCAGGCCACCAGAAGGACAGCCACAGGCAAGGGGCCAAACTCTAGGAGCAGTTTTATCACTTCAGGGCTACTCTGTGGAGAGCTTACAGATCACTATTTTAAGCACCAAATCAGTAAGACCGTTCTTCCAAAAGCAAGACAGCCTATATGATGTTTTTTTAAATAATGGTGGCAGAAGCTTCAGGTCCTTCTACAAGGGATTTCAATGTTAGCAGGAGCAGAATGCAGCTGATGCTAACCAGGGAGCAACAGGTCCCTAGTGACTGTATGGAAGACATGTAGGGCCAACATCCTTTGAAAATCTCAGTATTTGACAGAGTTAGTTCATTTAGACAGCATGGTAAGACTGTAAAAGCTAAGCCATTCAAGTTACATACTTGTTTACTCCACGACGTAATTCCTATCTCCTTATCTCAACACACCATACCAAATCCATGGATTTGCAGCTTCCAAAAGTACCCGAGAAACCTAGCTTCTGAACTGCACTAAGGAAAGAAAACCGTATGTCCAACTGCAGCTACATTTACATGACCGTTACTAACTTTGTACTCAAGTCTGTGCCTGATTTTGCAGTCACATCACTTGAGCCAGATCAAGCCAGATGCTGACATCTATTCCGCATGGAGAGGCAGAAGTGAAGTGCAAGCCAGTTTTCCTTTGATGGGGTTTTCTTGCCTGAAAAGCTACTGGCCAGAAAAGCCTCTTGGCAGAAGTTACTGATCCGGCCTACAGCAACATTTGGCTTCAGTGTCATCTTGAGCCCCCAGATAATATTATAGCACAGGCACTGGCTAAGGAACAGCAGCTGCTAAGAGAAAAACATTGCCGTGATCTACATTTGGCAAAACTTTCCAAATACTGTTTCTAAGTGAGTAAACACTACAAGAATTTTTATATTCAGTAGTAAACAAATCAAAAATGCTTCTGAGTTAGTATTAGCTAAACTAGCTGCCACATTTATATAATATAGCTTAACCCTGCAGTCACTCAGTTACTACACTTATAGCATTATCTATTTCTTTAGACATCTGAAAAATGATCAAAGAAGCTGACATTTCAAAACATAATGATTTCAGGATCCCTTCCTTTATAAAAAGAAGCAGCCAGGAAATTTTAAACCTTTCTGGTTCTAAAGAATTAGACTAAATTCCCAATGTAGGCTGAATTCTAAAATCAAATTATCTTAAAACACAAAATGTACCAGGAACATTTAGGAAAAAAAATAGCTTCCATAAACTCAGAGTCAATTTTATTTAGAATATAAAAATCACAGAAACCAGGTTTTCAAAATTATAGTGCTGAAAAATTCTGTTACAACATTAATGAAATAATAATAATAATAAAAAAGACTGAAGTGAGAAAATAGGTAGGGATTTAAAATGTCACAGTCTGACATTTTCCATAATAAAAGAGCGTAAGTTGAAGGTGATATTAGTGGCAGCAATGATTTTGAGTCTCCAAAGAGAGTTCATTAAACAATCTTCACTGACATCTAAATTTATGTAAAAAGCAAAGGCATGGAAGGAGAGTTGGATGACTTTCAGGATGTTAGACTTCCAATTAGGAAAACCTTACCAAGAAGAGACAGGAAAGGACTTTGATCAGAGTTGGAATAGAGGACTTGTTTGCAGATGTTAATTGAAATAAATTGTGCAAAAAAGCTAAGGAAGGGAAATGTTTTCCTAGAAGTGAATTACTTACTGGTTAAAGACTGCACATTCACTTTGTTTTGGGCCTTTTCCAAGAAGATGTGCCAAATATGATAACAAGCATTGAAACTGGGTAACAGCTAGGATCTAATAATCACAATATGATCAGAGCAGAGATACTGAAGTATTAAGCACAGCAAAACAACAAGCAAAACAAAGGCTTCTACCTGAAGCAAATCTGAATCTGAAGACAAGAAAACCAGAAAGCAATCTGACTTGCAAGTTTGTAACCTGCAGTAATAGAGTGTGAGTCATGAGACCGAGAAAGAGACTTCTGATCTCACAGGAGCAATGTATAGAAGGGGAGAACATAAATCAGGGTAGGAACATTCCACTGTATCTTAGCAAAGCTCCTCTGAAACTAAATTTGAAGATCTGATAACGTTTCAAAATTGAAATGGAACTTTACATTTACCTTCATTGACATTTGCTACATAGAGTTTTCTTCTGAGTGAGTGAAGATGCAGTAGCTGTTCAAACAAATTTGCTGGAGAGCTCAGTGACTTGCTGAGGAGTCATGCTACATAGCAATCAAGGTAGGAATTCAGAGCCCTGCCATAAGCCCCCAAAATACTGTCAAGCTTTCCAGTTTTAACAAGGACATTTTCAGAGCAGCAAGAGATATCTGAATTTATACTATAGTCCTGACTCTCCTAAGATGAAACTCCTGCACTAACAACAAGCAACCCTTTACATTCAATTCCTTACTTCTCCTCTCAGCAACAAAGTTTGTGTCTTTATTATTTATATGTATCATTACAACACTTTGCCCCATTCCTAAGGCAGGACCTTATGTACCATTTCACTGAACAAACGCCTTCATTTTAAGGCAGCGGGCAGCGACTGAAACCAAGAAGCAGCAACACCAACTTGGAGCACTCCTGGGTTATCAGGAGAGGCACACAGGGAAGACGTGCATGATGTCTCCTTTTGCCCATCCCCAGACTGACTCAACATCTTAGTTTACAAATGGCAAGAATAGCTTAAGCGGAGGACTTTCAACATACAGTCAAATACACGTTTTTAACAGAACTGCTCTGGAGAGTCACAGCTTGGAGGTTTGAGGACCATGGGTTGCACACCCACAAACTTGACAATTTCAGGAATAGTATTTTCACCTGTTTAAAAACACTGGGTAGAAATCAGACGATATTCAGTGTAATATGGGAGAAGCTTCTAGGAGCTTATACATCAAGGAATTACTACGCAGATCTCACAACCATTATTCAATGAAAAACCACCAGCATCTACAGTGTGAACCCAAGGTTTCTGAGGGCAGAGGAGAGTTTGTCAAATTTATCAGAATGGTCTGGACATACATGAACTTTCTCTGCCATCATTTATCATTTCATTTTCCTTTAAATGGGACTGGCAAGCTCTTTGACTAATGGAATGAACCAGAGATATGTTACAAAAGGTTTAATAAGGAGTTCGCTGTAATTTTCCAGTTGTGTCAGCACAATGGGTCTGACTCTGTCCAGCAAGATGCATCTCTCAAACACAATCCAGAACTTCCACAGTTGGCTCCTCAGTGCCCTCCACAACCATCAGTCCCTGGCTCCTGACTCTCAGCTTGCAAGGGTCTCTCTGCCACAACCGTTGATGGGTGCTGCTGTCTATAGCTCCCTTATTCTGCAGCTGCAAGAGAGGCAGCAGCAAACCAGCCCGTGGCCTCTGGTTGTCATATGAGAAGGGTGCTGATACTGCAGCAATCCCTGTAGCAGTTGAAACAACAGCTAAGCACACCTACCCCTGTAGTGCATGCAGTTTTTGCCTTCAAAGGTAAAAGAAGTTTCAGAGCTTGCTTTTCCTTCAGTTATAAACCAATAACTTCCTTCATTTTGAAGCTGGAGCAGCTTCGTGAAGAGACTTGCATCCCATTCATTTGGAAATGAGATTTTACCCTTTTGTTCAGCTCTGGAATTAATTTTATCTTCCCTTAATCAGTGCTTCTATTTAGGGCATAATGATGTTCCCAACTTGCTATACTTCAAATTAAATATTTTTCTTACGGCATTCACCGAACTAGAATCAGTAGAATAAAATCCAGCTGTGCCACAGAACCACAGACTAGTGGATGTCAGCAAGAACCTCTGGAGATCATCCAGTCTAACTCCCTGCTCAAAGCAGGGTCACCTACAGCATACTGCTTGGGGCCATGTCCTGTAAGGTTTTGAATAGCTTCAAGGATGGAGACACCACAACCTCTCTGGGAAACCTGTGCCAGTGCTTAACCACTCTTAAAGAGTAAAAAAGTTTTTTCTTATGCTTAAATGGAATTTTTCATATTTCAGTTTGTGCCTACTGTCTCTTGTCCTGTCACTGAGCACCACTGAGAGCAGTCTGGCTCCATCTTCTTTACTTCCCCCATCAGGTACTTACACACATGGATAAGATCGCCCTGAGCCTTCTCTTCTACAGGCTGCACAATGCCAGCTCTCGCAGCCTCTCCTCACATATCAGAGGCTCTATTCCTTAATCATCTTTGTGGTCTTTTGCTGGACTCACTCCAGTATCTCCATATCTCTCTTGTACTGGGGAGCCCAGCACTAGACCCAGCACTCCAGATGTGCCCCACCAGTGCTGAGAAGAGGGGAAGTATCACCTTCCTTGACCTGCCGGGCAGCATTCCTCCTAGTACAGCCCAGGAGGCTGTTGGCTGCCTTTGCCATAAGAGCACCTTGCTGGCTCAGGTTTACCTTGTTAAGCACCAGGACTTTGCTGCCAAGCTGCTTTCCAGCCGGTGGACCCCCAGCCTGTCCGAGTGCATGGGGTTATTCCTGCCCAGGCACAGGACTCTGCATTTCCCTTTGCTGAACTTCACTAGATTCCAGTTTGCCCACTACTCCAGCCTGTCCAGGTCCCTCTGAATGGCATTACACCCACCTGGTGTATCAACCATTCCTCCCAATTTGGTACCATCTGGAAATGTGTGAAGGGTGCACTGTCTCACCAGCAAGGTCACTAATGAAGCTATTAAGAAGTACTGGAGCCAGTATTTACCCCTAGAGTACACCACTAGAGACTGGTGTCCAGCTGGACTTTGTGCTGCTGATCAAAACTCTCTGAGCTCAACACTTCAGCCAATTTTCAGTCCTCCTCACTGTCCACTTATCTAATCCATATTTCACCAGTTTGTCAATGAGGATGTTATGAGAGACACTGTCAAAAGCCTTACTAAAGTCAAGGCATACAACATGCACTGCTCTTCACTCAACCTCCAAGGCAGTCATCTCATTGTAGAAGGCTATCAGGTTGATCAAGCATGGATGGAGCCACCTAATAAGTGGTGACTATTCCCAGTCACCTCCTTGTCCTTCATGTATTTAAAAACAGTTTCCAGGATTATTTGCTCTACCACCTTCTCAGAGACTGAGGTGAGGTTGACTGGCCTGTAGTTTCCCTGATCCTACTTCTTGCCATTCTTGAAGACAGGAATGCACCTTGTTTTCTTCCAGTCCTCAGGAACCTCGCCTGATTGCCACAACCTTTCAAAGAATTGAGAGTAGCCTCACAATGACATTGGCCAATGATGCATCCCACCATGTCCCATGGACTTGTACATGTTCAGTTTGTTCAAATGTTCTCTGTCCTGATCCTCCGTTAAGGAGGGTAGTTTTTCATTGCTCAAGACTTTCCCACTGGTCTCAGGGGCCTTGGATTCTTCAACGCAAGTCTCACCAGTAAAGACCAAGGCAAAGAAAACGTTAAGTGCCTTGGCCTTTTCCGTGCCCTTTGTCACCCGGTCCCCTGCCCCATTCAGCAGTGGGCCCACATTTTCCCTGGTCTTCCTTTTGCTGCTGATGTGCCTGTAGAAGCCCTTCTTGTTGCCCTTCACGTTTGCTGCCAGATTCAATTCCAGATGTACTTTGGCTTTGTAACTCTACCCCTGCATGTTTGGACGGTGTCTCTGTATTCGTACAACGAATATTTCTCATGTATAGCTACTACATGAGTTTACAACAAAATTCTTTTAAAAAAGCAAAGAACAGAACTAGCCTTTTCAAATTTTCATTCCAGTTCTGTGGTCTTCAGTTCTGCTTACCCGATCTATAGCGCTCATCCCGTGACCCTGAGGACCTGCGACGGTGGTATCGAGAGGAAGAGGACGGAGTAACAGGAGTTCGACGCTCTTGTGGTAATGCCTGGTCCACCCCTGCATTAATTAAAAAAAAAAAACAAAAACAAAACCAAGCTCATTCTGATTGAATTCCAGAAGTTAATAGTGAGGAGGAGTTCAGCCTACACTAGAAGTAGAAAATGAACACTCAGTGGCTAAACCATGTCATGTCAATTGGTTACACAGTACTTGCCTCTGGTCAGCTTTTCTGGTATGGTTATTTTCCTGGTTCTCTCTAAGACAATCTTTTTCCAGGATCATAGACTACATAAGAAGAGCATATAGACAGTAAGCTTGGTGGTGGTTTTTTTCTCCCAAACAGGTGACCTTTCATAAAACAGTATTCAGGAAATATTTTAATGTGCTAATAAATGCAGACAACTTTGCAATGGATCTTGAAGCTTTCCTGGAAATTGGTTAAAAACAGTTCCTAAGAAGACTTAGCCTTAGTTCCTAATAGACTTAGTGTGTATTATCTAAAACCTCATGCAGTTGGATGATATAGGCTGGTGACAACACAATACTAACCTATGGAAACTAGATACCCTGCGAGAAGGGAACTATATTAATATCTATAGGCATTTTCAGCTACCAAAGGCCAGAAAGTAAACAGTAACTGCAGGAAACCAGGCTGAAAATAGTAATCTAATCCAGCAAAACAATAAAAATAACTCAGCCTTATAATATATACCTGCGGCATCTCAGTATGCCGGGCCTAAACATCCAGTATTTAAGATTCAAACCTTGTAATCACCCCTTTCTCATTGCAAATCTGCTTTTTTTTAAAAATAGGTATTTTCTTAAAGGCTCCTTCAACAACAGCAGTGGTATAACAGCAGCATTGTATATAACACTTCTAGAAACTAATGTTCCTTGACAAATTCCAGAGAAAAGTGAATTACTTAAGCAGGAAAACTCAAGCAAACAAAAGGAAAAGAAAGCAAACCTGCATCTGTAACAGTGGCATAATACGCTACCTTGCTCTCCTCCAGAGCAGAACCTGAGCAGAGAAGCCCAGTAAGTGATGCATTCATCTTAGAGCTAATAAAGCACAGAGCGTTAGGCACTGTGATGCACAGGGGCAAAAACCCAGGAGTACCTAAAGAAATTAAATTAATTCTTTCCTTTTATTTTTTTGTCTTTAAATAGTAGTTACACAATATGCATAACTGTGGGGACAGAAGTAAAACTGGCCTCTTGCATTTAGGGTTGATGGTGGGAAAGATCTGTTAAAATTACTTAATTAAATTATTAATAATTAAGTATTCAAATGGGTGACTAATAAATTGAAATTGGATTCAACAAAACAATGCTTGGAAATATGTTCATATTTTTCAATCAAAACACAATGTAAAAACTCTCCACTCCTATTTCTGAACTATTCAATGCCTGCTTATTGGAGGGGGATAAGAGTTTACTTTTGTGGAAACAAGAATTTTTATGTACAATACGGACCAACCGAAAATATTATGTTGACTTCAGTGAGTTTCAACTATGTTTCAATGGACTCTTTAAAAAGCATCTTTTAAAAAAGTTCGCATTGTACACTTACTTCTTTGTGAAAACAAACTGAACTCAAAATACAGCTTCTTTCTTAAATCTTTGGAATATCAGCAATGTCAAATCTGCTTTGATTTTGTGGCAAAGTTGCTGGCTGGCTAAAAAACATACTTGGAGTAAAATCTCATAGGCACATAAAAGATAGAGTGAATCCATAAATTTCCTTCTACTCGGATTGTGATTAATAATTCATACTCTTAAATCAAATAAAATGTCTTCATTTAACTGCTCTGTCTCCACACTATAGTACTGTGTAATTTCACTTGTCCTCAAGCCTTTCTATTCTTTAAGGCAGGTGAACCTAACTTCTGAATCATTGAAATAATCAGAAATATTTTCTCCTCACTTGTATATTTAAGAGTTTTTCTTTCTTTATTGGGTCACCCCGAGAACCAGCAATATAAAGTTAACAATAAAATTAATTTTGATTGAAACTTTTCAGTCTGTACAAGATGCTAACCACCATTATTCATCTCAGTTCCTATCCATATTGTCAGGAATGAGATACTTTCTGGAAATCACATATATTTACAAAAATCCTAAAAAAACCACACCCCAAAATCATGGACCTAAAATTGCTGCTGTAAGACGGCGCTTTTGTGAAGAAAGCAGTGCCACAACTTCCCATGGCAAATGACTTGTGTAGGGCAACGGCGTGTGGAGAAGAATGAACAACAATAATTTAGGTGTTACTACTGAAGTACAGCATCATGATTATACAGGAAAAGGGATTAAATGCATCCTTCCAACAACAAAACCACATGCAACAGGCTTTAGAAACACTGAGAGGAAATGAAACTGTGAGGAAAAGCATCAGTTACAAAGAGGTACACAGCTGCTGTAGGAGGGAGACCTTTCAGGCAGACCTGAAAGCCATTGGACAAAATACATTCAAGCCCGTGGTTTCCTTCTCCTGGCCACGTGGCTATGAGACCCCTCAGGTGTCTCAGTCTCTTCTGCAGCTGTGGGCAGTGCACAAAGCTCCTTTTCAAGGCATAAAGGATAAAGTAACCTCAAACACTGACCCTGACATTGCAGAAGACAGCAGGATGCCCAACTGGCCAGGCAGCACAGCCGCCCAAGGCACCCCCTAAAACTGCAAAGGGCTCTTCCCTCCTCCGGTTCACTACGGAGATTATACCGCTACTTGTTCTTAGTACAGATACAGAAATCTCTCATCTAATCTTAAAATTGAGACACTTGAACTAGTTTACTTCCCTCCTACTTTGTACATGTGTGTTTGTTAAGTAAGTCTCTTCTGACACAATGGCTAGTACGGAGTTTCTTTGTACAGTTAGGAAAGAGACAGCCCCAACATCCTACACTAGTAGTCATTTAAAGCCATAGCAAAGTAAATGAGAATATCAAAATATCTACTGCTTTTATGAGGCCTGGGGATCATTTGATGGCTTTACTTCCCACTTGCCCATAAATATAAAAACAGCGAATAAACCTCTACCCAAGTATGGAGCAGGACGTGTGAACTTGGCTCGCCGATAGCACCGATTTACACAAGGAAGTTAATTCTGCACTAAAATAGAGAGGAGAAGCTCTCCATCAGCCATCTGTGGGGAGACCTCTGTTCGTACTGAGTTCCTTTAATGTGAGAAAACACAAAGCATCGCCCCACTTTGGAGAGACAGTGAGAAACCTGATGATGGTTCCTTACTGAAGGGACTGGAGCAGGAATTAGCTGGCACCACCTGGACTCACACCTTCGCTTCCCGTGCACCCGCTCCCTCGCACAGCACCAACGATGGCGTGAGACAAAGTACACAATAGCGAGAACCTACACGCTGCCGTTCCTGAGCAATGGGTAGGAGTAAAAGCCATGCAGAATAATGAATACCATGAAATCAGTGAAGTGTTGCCATAAATAGCGAAGCAGTGTTAACAGCAGAATTGTTCACCTCCATGAAGGCTCTACCAATATAGTGCAGTAACAAGCATCTTCTTTTTTTTTCCACTTCTACTTCTGAACAGAACTAAACTCCCAAAATTGATAGCTTTCACAGGCAGCACATAGGGTCCGTGAGTTAAGTGCTAATGCTTGTTCAAGTGCGGCTTCGCTCAGATGCATTTGTGAATCAGTGGAAGCGGTGGCGTAATGGGCTTTGAGAATTCATACTTGGATCGATTCCTAAATTTAAGAAGGCAGCAGAGCAATGAATGGCTTTCATAAAAGAAAGGACAGTGTCACATCAGTGCCCTGTGCACAGACACAATCACAGTCACTGTCAAACTGGCACCATTCTTAGTAATGCCACAGCCTACCCCAGTCTTGCAGCTAAAGCAGCACTTTAAAAGGTAAGCATAATTAGCACTAAAGATTGACTCATTACAAGTAATGAATTTTAGCAAAATATATATGCTGGAACACAGTTATTTTATATAAAAGGCTGAGAAATCAGTGCTTTATGGTCATCACATTACACATAAGCATTACCAGGTGCACTGGAGCAAACAGCCACGTTCTTAATACAAGCATTAGTTCATTTATCTAATGCTGCTAATGTGGGATTCAGCTTGCAGATTAAGACACCTATATTTAGGTGTCTACAAGAAGATGCTTAAGCTAAGCTCCCATTATGAAAAACAGAGACCTAGACCAGGACTCAGGAATCTAAACAGAGGTGCCCAATGTCTTTTCAGATGTTGTGGACTATGATACCTGGCTTGACCGGAATGGCATATGTCCCATTTAAGTCCTGTTTTATATGTGCTCGCTCTGTGCAGATGTCTCTGATACCATAGGAAATCCTGAACAGTATTAGACATCTATCTTCAGGCAACTCCATGAGCCCAGTGAAGCCTTGAGAGCTACACAGGTGGTCAGTGGAGGTATCTGCTACGGAATAAGCTGAAAAGCTCTCTGGGTTTCATCAACTGAATTAACTGTGTCTCTTCACATAAGAATGGGAACTTAAATACCAGGTTCATAGGCAGACAACTTAATGCAGATATATCAGTCTACAAATCCTAATCTGCAAGTTGGATCCTGCCTTGACTGTATTTAGCTAAAAATGCAAGATCCTCAGTAAAGCTATTTAAGCAATACCACTGCAAGCTGCATAGTTTTATTTTTAAGTGCATAGAAGGCACCAAACTGTCAGCTGGAAGCAGGCTTCATCTCCTTCCTTCCTTTTTTGCCTTCACCTCTTTGTTCCTCCCTTCTTTATTACTTCTTCTAGTAGCTAAACTGCAGTGCTGTGTGCTGATAATGTGGCAATAGCCACATTGCCCTCACCAACAGAGGACAATTGTTTCCTTAATGACAGCTGACAAGTTGCTTTGATGTATCTCTAATTCCTATGTCTGTGTCAAATTTTGCAATCTAAAAATATTTAAAAGCTGAAATGTCTAATGGACAAGAAATAGGAAGGCATTCTTAGACTCAGGCTACATTTATTGTTCTAAAACTAACTTACAGTGTGTGCCTCCAGGACCGAGAGCTGTAGGATAAACCCAGCAGCTCCAGGGCTACTGGGAAGGAAGGCAAACAGTGTTTGCAGTGCAGTTTTAAGAAACAGTATTTACCTTCTGTTCAAAGTATTTCCTGAGCTTCTACACAATGGCTGGTGGCTCAGCTTTAAAAGAAAAGCCAGGAGACAAACACTTTGTGTATTTTGTAAACAGGTTAAATGTCGCACCATCCCCATGGAATTTATTACCTAGCATGGCATTTCACTCTTCCCATCAAATGTACATCTAAGTAACAAATTCACTGGATAAGCCAAAGGAGATTTAAAATGCAACACTCCTAACTAAAGGCATTCAGGAAAGTGGAGCCGCTTTCTGCCAGATAAATCTGGAGAAAATGGAATTTCTGATTAGATATGTTTAATGAACAATCTTTCCTTCACAGGTGAGCTTTCACACTTACTCCTGCACTTGGTTCCGATTTCAAACAATGCACATAGTTCAAATTGATCATCTTCTTTCCTTATTACAATCTTGATCTTGCCTTCCAGCGTTTCCTTGCAAGCTTTAGCTTTCAGTTCAAGCTTAGCATAGCTATCATGGACTTCTTTTTTCTCTCCATTATCTCAGTGATGGTGGACATCACATTACAGCTCCAATTCACATGCAATGTTTGATTTCCATTTTTCTCTACATAGTCCCACAGCTTCAGTGTACCATTTGAAGATTCTTTTAGGAGAATATGTAGAAAAAGGCTCCCCATCCACATAGCAAACACATTCACCAATGTGCTGGTCAACTTACACTGCAGACAAATTTGGGCAGTATTGTGAATTCCAGCAGTTTCTCGTTTTGACAGCAGCATCCAGTTCTTCGTATGCCTCCACTGGCTCCAGCTGCTCTGCTCCAGCACAGGCAAGCTTTGTTTCAAGACCCTCAATGGTCTATCTCCTTTCGACTATCCATTGCTCACCTCTGACTGAGCCATCTTTCTCACCCATTTTTCAGGTTTTTAGACCAACATCTTCATGTTTCCTCCTATGCTCTTATGTTTTACAGATGGTCTCCATGAACATCAACAGGTATTTCATGGAAATTCTTCAAATTCTTTGAAAAACACCCTGATTCTGATGTGTACTAAAAATACCCTCCGCCCAAAAAACATCATGCCGAGTGCTGAAACCACTATCCTCATTGCTAACTGATTTCATCATGTACTCATTTCTTCCCTTACACCCATTTTTTGGCCTAACTATTAGGGTGTAAAGTCTTTGAAGAAAGGTATTTTTTGCTCTGTGTTTGAACAAGGTTTAATATTATGAGGTCTTACTGCAGGATAGGAAACAGAGGTCCCATCATAAAACAAAGTATGCATAAAACGGTAACTGGGCTCTCAGTCAGCATGGCAAAAGTGAAGCAGTAACCATCGTGCTTTAAGTGACGCATCAAGGGGTAGTTCTCAGATGCTTTCACAACCTTCTGTTTTAACCAAACTAGGCTCTGCAAGGCATTCACCTATTCAAACCAAAACTCTTTTTTAAAACCAAGACTTACTAAGCATTCATCTGTGTGCCATAGTTTCTCATCTGTGAAACACCTGTCACACTGTTTTCAGAAATGAGTCCAGGAATGGTGCAATGCATATGCCTTTCAATGAGATCCATGTTCTCAACACACGTATATGCTTTGAAATGCCCCATCGTGGTTATCCCTTGATAAGATCTTTAAAAATTACGAAGGCTGATGTGATAGGAATACTCATTATTATTAATAAAGTGAATACATGAGGGTTTTTTTCAACTCCAGAATCAAACTTTGTTTAAACATTTCCTTGCAATCTTTGCAATCCAAATAATGTTGCAATCCAAATAATGTCTGTGGAAGAGAAAATGAAATTGTAATCACCAAGTTTACTTTGAGTGCCCAAAGGGCTAGCAGCAGGAATAGTTGAAAGCAAATGTATGCACGCATACACATAGGATAGTATGCAAATGTATGCACACATTACAAATATATATAAATATAAGTGCCATGCTAATAACAGAGGCTGTGGAAATTGGTTCCTGTATTTCTACAGAAAATTGTTTCTTCATAAGGTAAAGGGATCTTCTGTGCGAATGTATTATCTTCTCTGCACTGTGTAGCTTGAAATCTCCCTGTGCTGCTGCTGTTGGGGCTCCAGCGGCAGGAGATGCAGTGATCTGTCTCTAGGCCTGTGAAAGGAGCAGCAGGTGCCTTTTAAACACTGCATCTCACAGGTTTATTAGCCATAATAAATAAAGCACTGGTGACTGGTCTACACAGTTACGCTACAAATAGAGCTACACTGGTGGTACCAATGATGGGAAATTAAAGAAAGTAATCTAGTGTAGACACAGCACTTGATTAAGAGAGAATGAACCACCCATGTCTAAGCTGTTAGAAGCAAAGCTTAATTGATAACAACATTGTCTCTGTTCTGTGAATGAATAATCAAATTTCCTGGCAAAAGACTGGAAGCAAATTGGGAAAAAACACAGCTTATGGGGGATGCAGCTAATTTAGTTATTTTTCTTCTAGGGAGGGTTTCTCTTAATAGCGTGCACGCAGCTGCCCACGTTAGCTTACCCAGAACTGACTGATCTAATCAAGATAATCTTCAGAAAGATATTCTGAAATAAATGCCTGTTTAAGTGGTTATTCTTTCAGCTCTTGGCTGCCACGGCTCCTCTACAGAGGCAGTAAGAGAAAGGTCACAGCACAAGAGAGATTGGGATATACGTGCAGATATAAAGGTTCGAATTCACTATTATTTTTAGATGTCTGACATATGGGCATGCTAAAAAAAGAAAAACTACTCTGCGCACAGAACATCTCCAGCTACAAACTGACATCCTGAGAAAGTGTTTTGAGAAAACAAAGCTGTACTTTTGTCTCCCTAAGTTAAAGCAGGTGGGGATTTAATGGGAAAGAAAAAGGGGGCTCCCCCTATCCCTTCTCCCATTAACATTGCCAAACGCAGCATATCCGTTCCGGATTTCTGGATGTTCGACAGCCCGTCTGGAACAGTACAAATGTCCTTTGCATATGTGCAGTCTGTGCAGCATCTGGATGTGTCAGACCTATTGTGCATGCACAGTGGAGTCAACCTGCAGATGTGCAGCGGATCCAGTACGTCCCTCATGTGTCAGACTCACTGCATGTTTGCTGTACAGCATATGTAACAATATACTCTCTGGGATTGTCCTGTCAAAAATAGGGAGCCTAAGAGTGAACTCCCATATCACCTGGTAGAGTATCAACCACATGGTTGCCCAGCTTCACCTTTCATTAATCCCATTCCTGAAAAGCAATAGCTCTCCCTTTCTAAAATGACAGCATCCCAATGAGCACAACAAAAAAGACCGTATATGTATGCTTGTTTATATATGTATATATCCAACCCTTCTACTGCCTATATTTAGCACTTACGTGATTTTATATCATTAATTCTGTTAAACCTGAAATTGCAATTTAAATTTAATCATTCCCATTTTGCAAAAATCCTGGGCAGAGGAACCCATGTCAGACTGAGGGAACCTGACTTAGAGCAGCCCCACGTAAGAGGAGAAATACAAACAACACAGTCAGAATCCAATATGGACCTCCACCATAGTATTACAGCAAATTGGTTTGAAAATGAGTGTGGAAGCATTTCTCAAAGGGATCGTCTTTTTACAGGCGTGTCTTGTCCTGACAGAACTGCAAATCTTATCCTCCCTGTAGCCATCTCTTACACCACGTCTGGACTGCCTTGTGGGAGCGTGAACAAGCACACAGGCAAGAGTTTGGTGTCCTCCGTGTGCCCACACGGTTGGCAAGAGAAACCGTGGTGTCTTGAGAGGCTGTGAATCCTCTGCAGCCTTGCTACAAACCCAGGGAGTAGGAGCAGACTGCCTGCCACCAGCCACAGGTCTCCCCCAGAAGGCAGGACAGGTATCCGCTGAAGGGCAGAGCTATGCAGCCATGGCTGAGGTCATGCCTTGCCGGTCCACACTGCAGACATGTGGCCCTGCAGAATGTTCTTCCTCTAGTTTGCTCTACCAGCCTTATTCCTGTTCCTAAAAGTTAGTCTGCTTCTGAATGGTTTGGACGTGAGCGGAGCTCTCTACTTGAAAATAGCACAGAATTAGGGTGCTTAGATTTTTACAGCTTCCTCCGGATTCTGGTGGGCTTGGACCTGTCCAGAGCTCTGTAAAAAGGCAGTGCCAAAAAGGGAATTAGAAACACATGCCTTCCTGTGCTTCACCAGCTTATTGTATAAAACCTCCTCCAAAGTATCCATAGTATGGAAGCTACAGAGACATTAACATGTTCAAATGTTATTAAGAAGGAGTATTCCTTCTCCCTTCCCATCACTTCACTCTTAGGCAGATGGAAGTCGATAACGGCCTTCCAGATGTTGTCCTTTGGTTGTCCTGCCTTGTCACTGGCAGCTTCTAGTCTATCATATTGATGCAGGTGTCTACCAGAGGCTTCCAGATGAGGCACAGTTACAGACAGATATGGACTGGAAAAGATATATTCATTGTGCTCACCAAAACGAAAATAAAAGAGAGGCCGGTTTCCTGCTGTGCTGGCTGCTCTCTCTCTAGCGGCCGCTTCCCGGATGTCACAGACACCAATGTTGGCAGTGCGGAGCATTCTTCTGGCAGCTCCTTCACTGTGTTGCAGTCTACACCGTACTGCGGCAGCTCCATTCGCTGCTGTAACAAGTTGAAAAAAACTAATTAATTCACGTTTAGTTTTTTTACATTTGTTACAGCAACGAATGGAGCTGCTGCCCCCATGCAGTAGAGCACACACGCACACACACGCACAGACACCACAGGACACTCATGGAGCCAACGCGGGTCAATGTTCCACTCTGCCAACATGGGCGTTAGTAATGTTAGCAAAGGTGCAGCGAGAGGACTGGATGTCCCAACAGATGGGAACTGCCTTTGGATTTCCTTTAGTTTGCTGAATGTAGTCACAGAACGCAAATCCCTGCCCTTCCTCAATGCCTCCAATCCTAGCGAAAGAGCCATGTACATTTCCAGTTTTAAAATATCTCTAAAATGTCTATTCCCTTTTAATAGCAAGATCCAAGACCACCAAAGCTTTTAAATTCTTGCAGTTCCCCATCAAAACAGATTACAACAAAGAAAGGACTAATTGGTCATGTATGTGATTGTCCAGGTATTGACAGAGGCTTTCAAAAGGCAGCATCTGTTTTGTTATCCTATTTCTTCTTGGGAAGGATTCATCTCCCCCTTCCTAGTGAGCAGGGACCTCAAGCCATTCAGATGAGTAAAGTCTCTAGGAGAATATCAAATTGCACTGTTTCAAGTTTTGTCCAAAAGGTAACACAACAAAACAAACAAAAAGTACAAAGACAGCAAAGACCCAAGCACAAATAATATCAGTTTCTGGAGGAAAACACTTTAATACAGTAGAAGCAGTGTCTTCCTCTATAATAAAATAATTCATTGAGCCATCACCTAAATGATTGAGCTTGATGTATGGACAAGAAAACTGTGGACAATATTTCAATACTTTTCCTTTTCATCCTATCATCATCTTCCTCCACTCATCCATACCCCACATCCCCAGTGCAGGAATTTCTGAGAAGTGGTAGGGCAGAAAACATTCACTCCATTTCCTCCCATCTTTAAAACGGCACTAAATCAACTACATCCTCAGTCATGACATCTTCAAATTATTGAATGGACCCCACTATAGGACTGGCTTACAGAGATCCCTCTGCTTTTCCTTACAGGAAAAACTTTAATATCACAACAGAGACCTTGAAAGATAAACCTCAGAGGGTTCTCCACCTTCTCTCTTTTATCATGACATGCATGATGAATCGCCAGCAGTTTCAGCCATGGATACAGTTTGACGAGAAGACTATGAACTTTCTGGAGAAAAAGCTGTTATTTTCTTGTGTGAAGAAAAAAAAGGTACAACTAACTGTATAAACAAATACCGGTACCAACCGCACCGCTGTGTTGAGGATTACTGTGAGGCAACAGTCCTTCCATAACTCAGTAAACGTAAGTAAGTCTCATGAGAACATACTGTGAAGACTATTGTATGTCTGACAGTCTGGTCAGACCAATAAATACCCAGAAATTTAATAACTGCACCTCTGGTATTGTAATTCTGTTGATCTGATTTGTTTCATTCTCTAATGGCTCCCAATGGTTAGGAAATGTCACAGACACCCTCAAATCAGGCTGTATCACTTCAGAGAACAGAGGTGTCTGTAACACTGATCACTTTTGTGGAGTTCCCCCCGGTGGAGTAAACCTAGTGAAATCCAAAGGCACAAAATACCATTCTGCTATGGAGCTAGCTAATATATCTGTAGACCTGAAGAAGAGAGAACAAGGCAGTGTCTCCACACACAAGCAGCTTAAATAGAAAACCATCAACTCCACCATAAAGGCAGGATTTTGTAAAAGGAGGAAACTAGCCCCCAGGCCTGCAATAAAAACAGGACTCAGAGGACAGCCAAGCCCAAGCGGAGCCTCCATAAGGACAGTGAGATGCCACGAGTGTGTGGCGCATGCTCCTGTGAGGTCGACACAAAATGGGAGCTTATACCAATACCTACAACTACATATTCAACTTCATGATCCAGTGCCTCAGAAGAGTGAAAGAACTCTGAAGAGTTCTTATATATATATATATAGGAAATAATTCTAATGAAGCAATATGCTATTAGATCTAGTTTGAAGATATTCTCATACCTTTTGGGCAAGTACCTGCAACCCATCCCTCAACATTGAGACCAGGTATGTATGAAGGGTCAGCTGCCCACACGTTCTAGGACAAGCTGAACTCTAGGGATGTTGCTGGTCTCTCTGGTGTCTTCAAAAGGGAGATTTGGACAGGAAACCCAGAAATGGAGGAAGGCACGAACAAACTCCAAGGTTCTCTTCCACTCTTGTGTATACTTCTGTTCAGAAAGCTTTACTTGGCTGAGGTCTCAATGAGTTAGGACATCATGTTTTCCTCTGTCTTTTTGCATTACTTCTAACAAACAATGCCTCTCTAATGATTCTAGGCTGATTTTCTTTTCCAGACACGACTGCCAAACCCACAGCAACGTATGTAAAAAAATGTACACACACATCAAAGCAGACATATATATAATAATATACATAAAATCGATGGAATAAGCTTTTTCTGCATAACAATAGCTTTGTTTCTGCCACATATATTTCTTCAGAGATGCAGCTTTTTACTGTGGCAACTATCAGTACGCTTGACATCTTCATATATTGCAAGCACAGATACACGTACCGGGAGGCTGTGGCAGGTAGGCCCCAATTAATTTTGATCTCTTCTTTTCATATCCCTTCTGTGTGATGTCACCTGCCAAGAAAAGAAAAGGAAAATCAATAAGATGTGGATAAAGACAGTGTCTAGCTGCTTAATGGCAGCACCATCAGCTTAGCCACCACTGCACTGTTTGTCTGTCTTAACAATTATAATGAACAAATGAAAAGCACAGTATGATCATTCCACCCAGAAAAAACTCATTTACGCCAGGGCCATTCTGACAAGTAAATACCCAGCCTTAATTTATTCCAGCACCGGAGTCCAGCAGCACAGAGTTTTAAAACCATTTTGAGATGCTGTCACACAAGCTTTCAAAAGCTACAATGACCTTCATTAGGTTAATAAACAATGGATTATATAGAGTGCGTGGGCCTGTGGTGGCTGGCAAAACACATCGCTGATTAGCATTTTCTATCATTAATGGGATTTTTCTAATCAAGCATGTAAGGCACAAAAGACTTGAAACTGCGGCTATATCATTTCTGCAATATAAATGTTCTAGCTGATTTCTAAGCAGTACTGAGAGGAACAAAACCAAACCAAACCAAATCTACCACAGATCTGCTAGAAAGTAGTAGCATAAAGACTCTTTATCTGACTTTCCAATTAAATCTCAAAAAAAATTTTGGAGATGAACGTTTGAATTTCTTAAATTCAATTAATATGACCCTACACTGTGTCTGCGGTTTCCTCAGGTAATTTTTTTTTAATGTAAGTATAAAAAAAAAATTTTCTGTGAAAGTTCTCTAAAAGAAAAGTGATGGATAATTAGGTACGTAGGACAAAACATACACTTTTAGTCTTGTTAGAGTTCAGGAAAGGTTTCGCACTGAAGTTGCGATACAGTCCTGGCTCTGGAGTTCTAGATCTACCTTTAACAGTTGAAATACTTGTTCAAATATAATTCAAACATGCAGATTCTTCTTTCCAAATGTGTGAGCACAGATGTACACACATATACGTATGTATTAAATTCAACACAAGCTATGTCGGATGCTCAAAAGAGTGATAGCTTTTACAATTAAAGTTTTTTGACATATTGCCTGCCCTTTCAATAAGCATATCTGCTATTGTGAGACTCATCATGCAGTTAAAGGTCTGTTGCAACACTTGACTTGTATGTTTGTAGAAGGTTGAGGGCTTAGGAGGGCAGAAACCACAAAAAGAAGTGGAGCTTTGGCAGTAATGTCCAGCTAGATTCAGCAACGTGTGTCTGTTCATGCTCCTCCATCCCTATGTTCAAACTTCACCTAAGGAGACCATTTGCCAAGAGAACTACATACTTATTACAATCCCAGCCACTCTGCTAAATGGATGCTAAATTAGCACCAATGTATAGACAGAGCTTCCTGTGGGTTGGTCTGAAATCAATAACTACATGAAAACATCTTCAAATGTTGTTCCTCGATGAAAGACCTTTTCTTGGGGATGGTTCCAACAAGCATTAAGGAGGCAAAATTCTCCGAGCCTCTCTACCAGTGTCCTGAGCCAACCTCTTGCTCCTGGTTAAAAAACGGTGCTTAAAATAACACCTATCCTCTTTGCTACCATATCTCAAACTGCTCTACAAAAGAAGTCAACTAAAATATCTGTGTTTTTAAATGAGGAAAGTGAGAATGAAACACTTCAAATGATAACCGTCCCATATTTGCACAGGGAAGAAGTGGCAGACTTGGCAGGAGGACCTAAGCCTTTAAAGTTCAAACCCACAGACTCTTCAAGCACATTTCTTCCCATTTTGAATACTTCTGGCATGTGTTCAAACTAGTGAAACAAGCTCCCTCTCCATTGTAATCATCAGCTTCTCACAAACCAGACAGTAACTATAGATACTGCTTCATTAAAATGTTTTAATGAAAAAATGTGTTTATTTCAATTTGAAAATTATAAAATATGAACGAATTTTTTCTTTTCAAGTTTTGCTAAACAAATAGCCATTAATTTACTGTGCTCATCAATATCAAATTCTTATGCATTCCAGACACATTTTAATTTGACTAAAAATTTGCCTTTATTAGTTTACTATTGCTCTTAAAGGAGAACAGAGATGTCCTATGGAGGACCACAGCTCCACTGTGGTATGTGCAAGTTGGCAATGCCATTTTAAATATGAAACTATTAACAATAGGTGCTTATCTATTGGTTACTCTTCCACACACATGGTAGTGTATACACATGCAAATCGATATCGCAAGCTATACATTCTAGACATTGCTCATGGAACCTGCACCCATTCCCACAATCTAAGTTTCTTCTGCCAGTTTCTAAACCTATACTGTCCTTAATGGGAAGAAATGCAGAGGACAAGCAATTTCTTTGACACCAAAGTGGGAAAGATAACTACCAAGTTACCAAAGATAACTACCAAGTGTTACCTCCTGTCAGTAATAAGTTTTCATTCAAATCAGTACCCAGACTCACTCTTTTGAAGTTCACCACGTAAAGGAATTATTCGAAGAAGGAACAATGGTGACTCCTTCCCCAGACCACTTTCTCCACCAAAAAATCACCAATAAAATGATTTTTTGAGACAATTTAGTATGAAAATATTTCAACTTCCAGCAGCAAGCAGCAAAATCATTTAGAATTATCACTAATCTTTCTATAATCACATCCATCATTGCCCTGGTAACCAAATCTAAAAAACATGTAAAAGGAAAATATAAAATCACCAAAATTTTCATTGTCTGTCACTATTGCCACTCTGAGATGGAAGGAAGTCAACTGTATCACATAGTCTGGGGAAGTAAACGAAAATGCTTTATTTATCAGAATTAATGGTATCTGTATTAATTTGTATTTTTTCAGGTAGAATGACTTCAGAATATGAACAATAACTGAATTATCATTAAAATATTATTACAATATATGCAAAACTATTGCATTTCAAAGCTATGCGGAACTCATTGTGTAAGATCCTAATATATACTAAACACAGCTCATCAAAATTTAAGTGAGCTTAAACTCTGCTCTTATCATCAATTACCAATCACTCAGTTTTTTAAACACAATATTAAGACCTTTGGTCTATGTCCTTCATTCCTGTGCAAATTAATGCAGCAATTTTACAAGTATCATATGTGGAACAAACCCCTCTTCAGTTAGTAACTCACGCTCTTCCACAGTACAATATTGAATTTAGGCTTGGCTTTTGGAGAATATCAACAGGATTACATGAAGTATACTTCCTTGCCATGAGAATACAGGATTTATGCTACCTTTCCCTTTTCAATTAACCCTTCTTCTCTTGAAAAGCGAGCAGACTCTCAGGACTTTGCTGCATGCATTCAAAGTCCAACTCAAAAGACAGGACAGAAAAGGGTCTCACCCGCAACGTCTTTTCAGCAGACAGTACGTGTTGGTTTTTCTATTTACTACACAAACAAACTCTTCAAAGGCCCTGCACTTCTAGACCTCCTCATTGCATCACTCTCTAGCTGTCTTCTCACGACACCTTTGCCTACTCTTGTGTGGCATTTCCGAGCCACGTTGCAATCCTGCACAGAACGGCTCTGGGAGGCAAGCCAGCATGAGCAGGGGACAAGGCTGGGAGTGGGTTAAAGGAAAAAGGCCAGGCCATGGATGGAGGGACGATGAAAAGACTCCAGCACTAAGGACAGGCAGGAGCAGAAGAAGCACATGGCTGCAGGGAGCTTTGGGGATGGGTCTCCCTGGGACAAGACACCATCACATGTCAGGCAGCTGAAAGGTGGCTCCTCCATTTAGCAGCTCCCTGCAGCCCTCTGCTCTGTCTGCCTGCCTCCTTCCTTGGCTCTCGCCCCATCCCCTGGCCCTGGCTCTGCTCCCAAGCACTCTGCCCTGCTCCGCTACTTCTCAGCTTC